>NC_041215.1:96154123-96180305 GCF_002837175.3 Physeter macrocephalus
GAGAGAGAGAGAGAGAGAGAGAGAGAGAGAGAGAGAGATCATAAAAGTTACTCTTAATCATTATAGAAAACAATAATGAGGAAACAAAGATGAATAAAAACAAATTAACACCCCTTCCCAGAGGCAACCATGGTTTACATTCTGGCATATTTCCTCCTAGGCAATTTCTTTTTACTTTTAATTTATACGCAATTTAAAAACCTTCATTATTCCACTGTAGATTAGAAGTAGCAATCTAAAGAAAGGGAAGAGAAAAAAAAGTCATAAAAAGTAGATACAATTTGTTAAAGCTCATAGTGTTCTGGATCATTTCATGGGCCATAGCCATGCACAGCTCAGTAATTCCTGGGGTCAGTCCCTGTACTGTAATTGGTACAATAATAAATTTTCAGCATGATGACCTCAAATCATCATTAAATGGTTAATTTATATTCGGTATACTTCTGTTAATAGTAGAAGATATAAAGAATATACTTCTGAACTATGTCCTTCAAGCTGGTTAATATGTATAAGGAATGAAGTAAACCCTTAGCTGTATGGAAACTTGATTATACAGAATTCTTCTTTTTCTATGGGTTCCAAATAGACAAGATGTAGCTAAAACTATTGGTTGCCTCTCTGGCATCCATTCCACCCTTCTCCCATTAGTTGGCAGCCATACTTTTGGTGGGGCTGACACAATTCTAGCTCCAGAGAAAGGCTCTGCTTGGCTTAAGCTACTCATGATAATCACACCCCCTTGCCCCAGTAACTGATTCAGGAAAGAGCCTGGAGCTGTGACCTAAACCAACAGCTCAAAGCATTTCTCTGGCCACAGTGACCATTCAGAGGTAGATGTTGACCCCAATTCATCAGTCAGGATAAAGCCATTAGCTTCTGTTCAGTGGCTGTGGAAGAGAGGCTCTCTTCTCCTGTAATCTGAGATGTACATTTGAGTCCTGGAACTGCGGCAACCACTCGTTGCAGTGAGAAAGTCCACCTGAGGATTTTTTTTAAGGCAGCAGAAGAGATGATCTATTGTACACGTGTTACACTCAGCCACACCTGAGAATACAACTAGTCCAGAATGTCACAGAACCAAGAGAGCCTGTTTTGGTGTGTGCAAAGTGGGCCTCTCAGCGGGGGCTGTGGCAACAAGATGGCTATGGAAGTTCTAGATCCATTGAAACAAGTTCCAGGCAGTAGCATGCAATCTAACAACTTGTACCATTGTGCCTGGTCACCTGCCTTCCGTATTTCTGCTCTTGTGGCCTCTAAGGGTGTTCAAGGTAGTGGTTTACTTGGACCTCTAACTCATCTTTCTTTTTTCTTTTGGGCTTCAGCCTGCACATCTTCTTCTTCCTCCACTTGGCTCTCATGGTGTGGAGGTTTCTAAGAAGATGGTGCTAAGGCCAATAGCCTGCCTGAGCATTAATTCAACCCATGGAAGAGGGCAGAACTGAGACAGAGAAAAGAAGCCAAAATCCTGAAATTCACTCTATATCTGGGCTTGAGCAAATGATTTTAATTTATATTTAAGCTATTTTGATTTGCATATCCAATACTGTGCTTTGTTGGAGGTGAAGGTAGGCCATCAACACATAAATGTCCGGAAGTTCTGTTAAAGGCATGCATCTAATGTTCCAGACACCAGTCAGGGCTGGGCTTGAGTCACAATTATGAAGAAGATAGCATACCACACAGGAGCTTCTCAATAAATGAATATTGGTTGAGTGTGGTTGGAGTAGTCAGAATGGGTCAGGACTCGCTAGGAGTAAAGATAGAGAGTAGAGGTCTGAAGACTCAAACTCCAGTAGGCGTAAGGAGGAAAAATTGCAATTAGTGAAGGAGCCACTGAAGAGATAGGGAGAGAGGCAGCATGTTGCCCCATCATTGTGCCTAATAGAAAAAGTTTCCATTAAGAGCTGGTGATCTACAATGTCAAGTGTTTCAGAAGTACCAAGATAATCAATGAACAAGATGAACTTGGTAATTTGGAAGTAATTGGTGACTTGGTGAGATGCACAGAAGCAAATACTAAGTGACTTTGAATTTTATTAGACTTGGGATAAATATGGTGTAAACAAAGTTTCCCAGAGACACTGGCCCAACAAAGTACAGCGTCATAGTGACAGACACAAAATGGATTTTCTTTGGTTCTGCTTCTATTTTCTTTGTAGAAAAATCCAGAGATTTGAAAATTCTTTACACCTTTTTGGGGAAATCCAGGGTTTTTTTTATGTTTATTACAAACCACTGGTTGCTAAGTGGCATTCACCATTTTCCTACTGTCCTCCTCTGACTCTCTCGGGGAACAGGTGATATTGGCAAGGGCACTGGGCAAAGAAGAGAAGTGACTTCTAGAAGACCAGCCAGCCACCAACCACTTTCCACAGCTTGTGGCCTTCACTCTGGGAGTTTCACTACCATCAGGGCATAGCTAGTCCTCAGCCCTGGGCCTCAGAAATCTCATTTTTCCAGCACCCCAAGAGAGTACCATTAACCCGGCTCTCAGAGGCTTGTCTCCTATGCATGAATTTGTCAAATTTTAGGAAGCATTATAACTGTCAAGAAATGAAAATTCCTGGACTGGCAGAAGATTGGTGAGCAAGGAATCCAAATATTAGGAGTGATTTGATTCAAGAAGTATCCCCCAGCTGGAACAGATTGGGGTACTATTACCAAGAAGTTCAAAATGTTAGTGTTCAGTCAGAATTCCTTTTCCTCTAGGTAACACTTGCATAGTTATTTGTAAACATTTTCTTCCTCTGGGATCCTGTTTTTTCCTTGCTCATGTGGCTGATCATCTTCTATTCGTGTGGTTTTTCTTTCAAACATGAGTCTGATATATATACTTGATTAGGGTTCTACTTACAACCAAATACAGTTCTGCCTCCTTGAGACTGCTCTCCGCCACCTTGATTGGAGTTTTAACTGTTCACAAACATTCCCTTCATACATTTTTAAAGGCAGTCTTTGAAGATTATTCCCATAGTTGAAAATGTGTATCCAGTGACTTCGATATTTTCTAGTTTGTTCATTCATTCATTGCTCATCCATTTATTCACGCATCCATTCCATAAATATTCAGCGTATGCCTCCTCTGTGTCAGGTATTGTGGTAGATGCTGGGATAATAACGACTTGTAATAGAGTCACAGTTTGGCCCTTCTCAGCTTCTGACGATGAGTACTGGGAAAGAGTTCACTCTAGGCCCTGGGGATGGTGATAGTTCCTGCTGCTATGGGAGCCCAAACATCAATGCCTATGGGAGTGTCCACTGATGTCCATCAGTGACGGTCACTTTTCCTTGTTGATGGCTCCACTGCCTTAGTACGTAGTATTGGACACTGCCAGAGTGGTAGTGAGGCCTCTGGGTCTGTCCCTAAGTCTGGGCTCAAGGCAGCCAGGACTGTGAGAGCATGCATAACATACATTGAGGGTGCCATGTTCTGATGCTGCAGAGGCTGATGGATTCAACGCTAATCACTCTGCTGTCTTGAACTTCTGTCTGTTTTAGCATTTCTCACTTTTTCCATTCTCCCCCCACCTCAGTTTTATTGAGATATAATTGACACATTGTGTGAGTTTAAGGTGTATACTGTGATGATTTGATAGATGTATATATTGTGGAGATATATAAGGTTAGTCACAATAAGGTTTGTCAGCACATCTTTCACCTCATATAATTACCATTTTGTTGTTGTTGTTGTGAGCACATTTAAAATCTACTCACATAAAAACTCTCAACTATAAAATACGGTATTGTTAACTGTGGTTACCATGCTATGTATTATTCCTCTCATAACTAGAGGTTTGTATCCTTTGACCAATATCTCCTCATTTCCCTCACCCCCCCAGCCCCTGAGAACCACAGTTCTACTCTCTACTTCTATGAATTTGGCTTCATTAGATTCCACACATAAGTGAGATCATACAGTATTTTTCTTTCTCTGTTGACTTATTTCACTTAGCATAATGCCCTCAAGGTCCATCCATGTTGTTGCAAATGGTAGGATTTCCTTCTTTTTTACAGCTGAATAATATTTCCGTGTCTTGGCTATTGTGAATAATGTTGCAATAAACATGGGAGTGCAGATTGCTCTCTGAGAAAGTGATTTCATTTTCTTTGGCTATGTAACCAAACGTAGGACTGGTGGATCATATGGTAGTTCTATTTTTAATTTTTTGAAGAACTGCCATACTGTTTTCCATGGTGCCTATACCAATTTACATTGCCACCAACAGTGCACAAGTGTTTTCTTTTCTCTGAGTCCTCACCAACCCTTGTATCTTGTCTTTTTGATAATAGTCTTTCTAACACATATGAAGTGATATCTCATTCTGGATTTCATTTGCATTCCCCTGATGATTAGTGGTATTGAACATCTTTTCATGTACCTGTTGGCCATTTGGAAGTTTTCTTTGGAAAAATATCTATTCAGGTCCTTTGCCCATTTTTAATTGGATTATTATTATTTTGCTTTTGAGTTATACGCATTCTATAGATATTTTGGATATTAACCCCTTATCATATGTACAGTTTGTAAATATTTTCTCCCATTCCATAGGTTACCTTTTCATTTTGTCAACTGTTTCTTTTACTGTGCAGAAGCTTTCTAGTATGATGTAGTCCCACTTGTTGATATTTGCTTTTGTTGTTTGTGCTTTTGGTGTCATATCCAAAAAATACTTGTCAAGGCTAATGTCAAGGAGTTTTTTCCCTCTATTTTCTTCTAAGGGTTTTATGTTTCAGGTTTCAGGTCTTGTGCTTAAGTCCTTAATCTATTTGAAATTAATTTTTGTGAAAGGAGTAAGGTAGGGGTCCAGCTTCATTCTTTTGAATGTGAATATCTAGTTTTCCCAAAACCATTTATTGAAGACACTGTCCTTTCCCCATTGAGTATTCGTGACTACCTTTTCAAATATTAGTTGACTGTATGTACATGAGTTTATCTCCAGGCTCTCAATTCTGTTAGATTGGTTGATGTATCTGTTTTTATGCCAGTACCATATTGTTTTGATTACTATAACTTTGTAATATAGTTTGAAATCAGGAAATGTAATGCCTCTAAGTTTGTTCTTCTTTCTCAATATTGCTTTGACTATTCAGGGTCTTTTGTGATATCATACAAATTTTAGGATTTTTTTTCTATTTCTGTGAAAAATGCCTTTGAAATTCTGACAGGATTGCAGTGAATCTGTAGATTTCTTTGGGTAGTATGGACATTTTAACAGTGTTAACTCTTCTAATCCATGGACATGGATATCTTTCCATTTATTTGTGTCTTCTTCAATTTCTTTCACAATTTCTTTCTTATAGTTTTTGGTGTGTAGATCTTTTACTTCCTTAGTTAAATTTATTCCTAAGTAGTTTACTGTTTTCGATGCTGTTGTGAATGAAATTTATTTATTTATTTATTTTTCAGGTAGTTTATTATTAGTGTATAGAAATAAAACTGATTGTTGTATGTTGATTTTGTATCTTGAAACTTTACTGAATTCATTTATTAGTTCTAACAGCTTTTTGGTGGTATCTTTAGTATTTTCTATATACAGTATTATGTCATCAGCAAACACACAATTTTACTTTTTTCCTTTCTGATTTGGATGCCTTTTTTTTCTTGCTTAATTCCTCTGACTAGGACTTCTAGTAGTATGTTGAATAGGAGTGGTGGTAGTGTACACTCTTGTCATGTTCCTGATCTTAGAAGGGAAGCTTTCAACTATTCACCACTGTGTATGATGTTAGTTGTGCTGTCATATGTGGCCTCTATTATGTTGAGGTATGTTACTTTTATACACACTTTGTTGAGATTTTTTTTTATTATGAAAGGGTATTAAATTTTGTTGAATACTTTTTTTGTATCTATTGAAATGATCATGATATTTATCTTTCATTTTATAAATGTGATATACCACATTTATTGGTTTACATATGTTGAACCATTCTTACATCCCAGGAATGAATCCCACTTGACCTGGTGTATGATCATTTTAATGGGTTATTGAATTAGGTTTGCTAATATTTTGTTGTTAATTTTGGCTTCTATATTTATCAGGGATATTGGTCTGTACTTTTCTTTTCCTTTCATTTTCTTATCTGGCTTTAGTATTAGGGTAATGCTGGCCTTATAAAATGAGTTTGGAAGCATTCCCTCCTCTTCACTTTTTGGGAAGAGTTTGATAAAGATTGGTATTAATTCTTCTTTAAATGTTTGGTAGAATTCATTGATAAAGCCATTTGGTCCTGGGCTTTCCTTTCTTGGGAGGCTTTTGATTACTGATTCAATCTCCTTGCTCATTATTGGTCTGCTCAGAGTTCCTGTTTCTTCATGATTCAGTCTTGGTAGGTTGGATGTTTCTAGGAATTGATCCATTTCTTCTAGCTTGTCCAATTTTCTGGTGTATATTTAACTTATTCATAGTAGTCTCACAATACTTTGTATTTCTGTGCTATCAGTTTTAAGGTCTCCTCTTTCATTTATAATATTATATTTCTGAGTCTCCTTTTTTTCTTGGTTACTCTAGTTAAAGTTTCGTTAATTTTGTTTATCTTTTCAAAAAATCAACTTTTAGTTTTGTTGCCCTTTTCTGTTTGTTTTCTATTTTCTGTTTCATTTATTTCTGCTCTGATATTTGTTATCTCCTTTCTTTTGCTAATTTTGCACTTACTTTGTTCTTCTTTTTCTAGTTCTTTAAGGTATAAAGTTAGGTTGTTTATTTGAGATCTTTCTTTTTGTTTTTTAATGTAAGCATTTATTGCTATAATCTTCCTACCTAAACCTGCTTTTGCTGTGTCCTATAAGTTTTCATATATTATGTTTCCATTTTCATTTGTTTCAAAATATTTTTCATCTCCCCTTTGATTTCTTCTTTGACCCATTCATTGTTTAGGAATGTGTTGTTTAATTTCCACATATTTGTGAATTTTTCAGTGTTTCTTTTATTACTGATTTTCACTTTCATACCATTGTGGTCAGAAAATGTATCCAGTATGATGTTAATCGTTTTAAGTTTGCTAAGGTTATCGGCAGGCGGACGCGCAACCACTGCGCCACCAGGGAAGCCCCTGTTATCTCCTTTCTTTTGCTAATTTTGCACTTACTTTGTTCTTCTTTTTTATAGTAACTCTATTTTTAGGTTTTTTTTTTTTGTTTTTTTTTTGTTTTGTTTTGTTTTTTTTTTTGTGGTACGTGGGCCTCTCACTGTTGTGGCCTCAGCCCTTAGTTCTTTAAGGTATAAAGTTAGGTTGTTTATTTGAGATCTTTCTTTTTGTTTTTTAATGTAAGCATTTATTGCTATAATCTTCCTACCTAAACCTGCTTTTGCTGTGTCCTATAAGTTTTCATATATTATGTTTCCATTTTCATTTGTTTCAAAATATTTTTCATCTCCCCTTTGATTTCTTCTTTGACCCATTCATTGTTTAGGAATGTGTTGTTTAATTTCCACATATTTGTGAATTTTTCAGTGTTTCTTTTATTACTGATTTTCACTTTCATACCATTGTGGTCAGAAAATGTATCCAGTATGATGTTAATCGTTTTAAGTTTGCTAAGGTTTGTTTTGTGACCTAATACATGATCTGTCCTGGAGAATGTTCAGTGTGTGCTTGAGAAGAATGTGTATTCTGCTGCTGTTGGATGGAATGTTCCATATATGTCTGTTACGTTCATTTGGTTTAAAGTATAGTTCAAGTCCAATGCTTCTTATTGATTTTCTGTCTGGATGATGTATCCATTGTTGAAAGTGAGGTATTGGAGTCCCCTACGCTTATTGTATTGTTTTCCATTATTCCCTTCAGATATTTTACATATTTGCTTAATATATTTAGGTAATCTGATATTGGTTGCATATATTTATATAATTTATTGTTATAAATTTTTGATAAATTAACCCATTTATCATTATATAATGACCTTCTTTTCTGTTGTTACAGTTTTTGACTTAAAGTCTGTTTTATGTGACATAAGTATAGCTTTTGCTATACTTGCTCTCTTTGCTTTCTGTTTGAATGGAAAATCTTTTTCCATCCCTTCACTTTGAGCCTATGTGTGTCCTTAAAACTGAAGTGCTGAAATGAGTCTCTTGTGGGCAGCAGATAGTTTGGTGTTTTTTTGTTTGTTTGTTTTGTTTGTTTTTTAATCCATTTCAGCCACTCTGTGCCTTCTGATTAAAGAATTTAATTTAGTTTACATTTGAAGTAGTTATTGATAGGTAAGGACTTGCTAATGACATCTTGTTAATTTTTTTCTGACTGGTTTTTAATTATTTTGTACCTTTTTTCCTCTCTTGCTGTCTTCCAATGTGAATTGATAATTTTCCATAGTGGTATACTTTGATTCCCTTTTCTTTATCTTGTTCATATTGATTACAGGTTTTTGTTTTGCAGTTACCCTGAGGTTTACATGAAACATCTTACAGGTATAACAGTCTATTTAAAGCTAATTGCAACTTCAATTGTATTAAAAAATTCTACCCTTTTACTCCCTCCTCACCTTTTATGTTTTTTATGTCACAATTTACATGTTCTTCTATTGTGTACCCATTGAGAAATTATTGTAGCTAAAGCTATTTTTAATATTTCTGTCCTTTCACCTTCATACAAGAGTTAAGTGATTAACATACCACCATATTACAGTATTGAAGTCTTCTGAATTTGCTATGTACTTACCATTACCAGTGTGTTTTATGTGTTCATATGTTTTCATGTTACTAATTAGCATCCTTTCATTACAATTTACAGAACTCCTTTCAACATTTCTTGTAAGGTAAGTCTAGTGTGATGAACTCCCTCAGCTTTTGTTTGGGAGTCTTTATCTCTCATTCTGAAGGACAATGTTTGCTGGGAAAAATGTTTTTGGTTGGAATTTTTTTTTCTTTTAGCACTTTGAATATATCATTTTACTCTTCTGACCTGTAAGGTTTCTGCTGAGAAATTTGCTCATAAACTTATAGGGGTTCTCTTATAAGTAACAAGCTTCTTTTCTCTTGCTGCTTTCAAGGTTCTCTCTTTGTCTTTTATTTTAGACAGTTTTATTATAATGTTTCTTGGAGGAAATCATTTTGGGTTTAAATTTATGAGCTTCATGAACTTGTATGTCCAAATCTCTCCCCAGTTTTGCGAAGTTCTCAGCCATTATTTCTTTAAGTAGCTTTCTGTCCCTTTCTCTGTCTCTCTTCTCCCACTGGCATGCCAATAATGCACAGATTGTTTCTCTTTATTGTGTTCCATAGATCCCATAGACTCTCTTCGTTCCTTTTCATTCTTTTTCCTCTTTCCTCCTCTGACTGGAAAATTTCAAATGGATAATTGTTAAATTGTTTATCTCTGTTCGTTTATAGTTCTCTGAACATGTCTACAGCAATTATTTTTAATCTTTTATCAGGAAATTAATATATTTCCATTTTGGGGTGTCAGTTACTGTAAGTTAACTGTTCCTCTGGTGGTGTCATGTTTCCCTAATTCTTCATGATCCCCGTAGCCTTGCATAGGTATCTGCACATTTGAAGAAGCAGTCACCTCTTTCAGACGTTATGGACTAACTTTGGTATGGAAAGTACTTCACCTCAGGGTGGGTGCATGTTGTAGCATGCTGCAAACTGGAGTCTAGTGGTATAGGTCACCAAATGTGGGGGCTTGTGGTGATTCTGGTTCTGGGGTAGGTATAATGTCTTGTTGGCTTAGGCTGCTGGGGTCCATGGCATTGACAACTGTGTGGTCCTTGGCAAGCACTGAAGGAGTTCTGCAGTGGCTGTAAGTCCTGTTGGGGTCTTTAGCAGGGCCTCCAGTTACCAGAACAGGGCATCAGTGGTGGTCGGCACTGGTGGTGTGCATACACTTGACCACAGAGGCTGACTTCAGGTGCCTGTATAGTGGCAGAGGCTGGATGCAGACATATACATAGTGGTTGTGGCCAGGGCCAGCAGTAAGTGCTGGGGCCAACTGTGGGCATGCTAGTAGCTGTGGAGGCCCTGACTGCCAGCACGCACTCGTATGGCTGTAGGTATCCCCACAGGTATGCATACGGTAGTGAAGGCCAGTGATGGGAGTTGGGCCAGGGGCAAACAGGTGCACAGCTGGAGGGGTAGTCCTCAAAGCACATACAGTTCTGGGGGCCAGCTGCTGGTGTCTAGGCTGGGGTCTCACACTCACACAGTAGCAGAGGCCAGCACTGGCTACCAGTATGGATCCCAGCTTTGTTGGGGAAAGGGGAGGGAAGGGTTGGAGAGAGAGCAAGGAGAGAGCTGGTGTCTGCAAATGGAAAAATCTTTGGGGGGAAACCTCAGTGGTGAGATCTGTAGGGGGCCTGCGGCAGCTGTGTTGCCTTGGTTTCTTCAGCAGTGAAAGCTGCTGGGGTCCTCTGCAGAACCAGTCACTGGGAATCTGCTCTGCATGGCTCCCCCTACTTCATGGTTCCCCCGCTTCATGGTTCCCACTGCATGTCTGATCCTGTTAGCCTCTGCTCTTCTTCCTTGTTTCTAGCCATGTCTAGATGTCTCAGCTTTGTTAGTCTCTAGATAGGGCGAGACTGAAAAGGGTCTTTCATGAAGCATCCTGAAAGTCTGGGGAAGTTGGTCACTTACCTTGTTCCTGCTTTCCTGGTGAGGGGCACTCTTTTGAGCCAGAGAGTTCCCTCTTGGTACTGTGCAATGTCAGCCTGGAGGATAGGATGATGTAGGGAAAATGAAGCTATTTTTTCTTCCTTTTGTGTGTGTGTGGTTATTCTCAGAAGGAATTTTGTTCCACTGTGTTTCTGAAGTTTCTTAAGTGGATTTCTAAGCTCTCTCAGAGCTAATTTTATTCGTGGATAGCTATCTAATTGTTTATTTTTGTTGGGGGTGGAAGCTGGGGTCTCCTACTCAACTGTGATGGTGACATCACCTGCTTTCTTACTCTTTTATTGTAGCCCTTTTTTCTGGGACTCACCACCCTCACTCCTACCACTAAGTTGTGCATCTTGACTCTACCCTTAGAATGAGTTTTTCTGAGGAAATTCTTTTTTTTTTTTTTTTTTCCTGCTGCAGATAGACTCTTGATTTGCCTGCTCCACCATTCCTAAATTCCCCAGTAAGCAAACCTTAGGGTAAATTGATATACTTCTAACAGGTTATGTACCTATAATAGATTCATTAAACTCTATCATACACACACACACACACACACACACAGACACACACATAGAACAGTAATCCAGGGCCTAGTGAAGGAACTTTCACAGTAAGAAGGAAGGACTAGAGGGAGGGAATAAAAAGGGGAGGGAAATGAAAGGGGAGGAAAACAAAAGAGGAGGAATGGAATAAATAATTAGTTCTGGTACAAAATTCAAGAAATTGAGTACATAATAAATCCTTAATAATTTAAGAGAAGAGGAATGGGGGCTTCCCTGGTGGCGCAGTGGTTGCGCGTCCGCCTGCCAATGCAGGGGACACGGGTTCGTGCCCTGGTCTGGGTCTGGGAAGATCCCACATGCCGCGGAGCGGCTGGGCCCGTGAGCCATGGCCGCTGAGCCTGTGCGTCCCGAGCCTGTGCTCTGCAACGGGAGAGGCCACAACAGTGAGAGGCCCATTTTACTGCAAAAAAAAAAAAAAAAAAAAAAGAGAGAAGAGGGATGGAAGTAAGTAACAGTTTTAGAGATTCTGATACATTTTTTAGAGAGTGTGTGTTATATAATCTAGAATGTATAAAAAGAAACACATTATGATGGCCAAGATACAATGTAACTAGAATATGTAGCATGATATCTAAGGCAAAATCCTCAAATACATTTACACATTTACTTCATCTCTCCAGGGGTAGAGGTGTCATTTCTTAGGAAATTTCAGGTGATGAGGTTGTGCCAAATTCACGTGAACCGTCTGTGAAATTCATGGGAAAAAAGTAGCAGTAGAGAAGTTGCTTCTGCGCAATGTAAGAAGGCTGCAGCATCAGCTGGAAACCTTGCGTCTGTGACGGGCTTTTAACATCGCTGAGAGGCAGAGCCCCATGCTGTGAGAGGCTGAGGCCCCTGCTGGGACATGCCGTCTGCACATTGGCTGGGTTTCTTGTGTTGCTGGGCTCTTTGTGTTTTGTGGTGCAAGTCAGAAGCAGCGGAATATGTGAACCGGGGACAGGTATATTAAAGATCTCCTATAGCTTTTGGCTGCATGTATTTCAACTACTTAGAAACAGTAGCTCCAGGTTCATCCCTTCCGTCCTTTATGTGTTTAGTCAGTTACAAAGCATGTCTTCGCTTTGTAAAATGAGCCGGAAGGCTGATTTTTACGTTCAGAAAAAAGCGATGTGTCAGACTCATTGTTATCAGGAGTCTTATACGTGTGATACAGTGTCCCATGGCTGTAGAGGGCCAGGCCGTTTCTTCTGGAGCTGAAATCTTTAATATAAGTTTAACTGCATGTCTCTAAGCAAAGACCTTCTAGTCCAGCTATAGAGACAAAAAGTTTGCAGAGAAAATGATGTGTGTGGACTGCTCTCACTATGTCCTTCCTCTGCCTCAAGACCTTGATCCAGATAAAGTTAGATTAGGGTGACCAACGTAGAAGACAGAAATGATCTGATAACAATGGAATCATGTGCTACATGGATTTCCAAAATAATTTTTAAAAGTATTATATTAGTCATGTTATCTCTTTCAGTTAAATGGAATAAAAATTAAACTTGAAGTGTTTTGAAAAAACTAAATGTATTGACTCCAAGGTACACGATCAGGCAAGGCTGGATCCTGGTGTACAAGGATTGTTGTCAGGAGCCTGACTCATTCCATCCCTTGACTTGTCTTTTTCTTGGTGTTGGCTTTGTTCTTAGACTCTTTCCAAACAACTGAAGCTTTACGTTCTATCACCTCAGCAACCCCAGCAGACTGTCTCTCTTTCCTTATAGAGGCAGAAACAGTTCTCCAGCTGATGCTCATTGGTCCAGGTCAGGTCATATATCCATTCCTGAACCCAACATTTACTCTGATGGATAGAACCTGGGCCATGTGCCCACTCTTTCCCCTCAGTCAGATTAGGTTCAATGCCACCCACACCAATGATCTAAGAATAAGAGAGGGATGGCTCTGCAAACTGTATGAAAGAAAAAAAACCCAGATAACTTAACAAATGGAAAGATAGTCTTTGCTCTTGGATGGAATGGCTTAACCTCATAGAAATGTCAACTCTCAAGTTAATATATAAGTTTAAGGCAAAACCAATAAAGATACCAGTGAACTTTTCCCCTAGAGCTAGACAAATTGAATCTAAAGATAATTTGAAAAATAAACAAGCAAGAACAACTAGGCAAACCCTAAAATGAAAAGCAATGAAAGAAATTATATTTTAATATCCCATTAAACTTTCCAATATTACCTATTATAAACAATACAGGAAAGTATATTTTCTACATGTCTTCTTGTGCAAATGTGCAAGATTTTTCTTTAAGGTAGCTCCTTAGAAGGGAAATTAGTAGGTTTAGGGTATGTACATTTACCAAATTAGTTCTTTAAAAATTATTTTTTTAGTTCAAAATGTTTAGGGACTTCCCTGGTGGCACAGTGGATAAGAATCCGCCTGCCAATGCAAGGGACACAGGTTCGAGCTCTGGTCCGGGAAGATCCCACATGCCACGGAGCAGCTAAGCCCGTGAGCCACAACTACTGAGCCTGTGCTCTAGAGCCCACGAGCCACAGCTACTGATGGCCTGTGCTCTAGACCCCACGAGCCACAGCTACTGATGCCCGTGTGCCACAACTACTGAAGCCCGCACACCTAGAGCCTATGCTCCACAACTAGAGAAGCCACCACAACGAGAAGCCCGCGCACCTCAACAAAGAGTAGCCCCCTCTCGCTGCAGTTAGAGAAAGCCCGTGCACAGCAACGAAGACCCAATGCAGCCAAAGATAAATTAATTAATTAAAAAAATGTTTTTTAAATTTTAAAAGATTAACTATAGTGTGACATACATATTTCTGTATAAATGTTTTACAATTACAATTTATATCATTATTGGAAATATCGAGACTAATAGGACCCACCCCATGGAATGAGAGTTAATTGAGAGTTGAGTTTACTCAATAATTAGTATCGGGCTTCCCTGGTGGCACAGTGGATGAGAATCTGCCTGCCAATGCAGGGGACATGGGTTCAAGCCCTGGTCCAGGAAGATCCCACATGCTGTGGAGCAACTAAGCCCGTGCACCACAACTACTGAAGCCTGCACGTCTAGAGCCCGTGCTCTGCAATAGAAGCCACTGCAATGAGGAGCCCGCGCACCGCAACAAAGAGTAAGTAGGCCCTGCTCACCACAACTAGAGAAAGCCTGCGTGCAGCAACGAAGACCCAACACAGCCAAAAAAAAAAAAAAAAAATTTAATATCATAATTATATTAGAGAAAAACCTAAAACTAACAGGCATTGTGATGGTGTTAACTGAACTTCCAGTCTCTCTTCAGCAGGGAAATCACATAACTCTTGGCTGGCCCCTTGTCTTCTTCAGTCATCTTAGTTCTTTGTGGCCCTTGATTTTCATTTTGGTTCTCCTCCCATCCTTTTTGAATTGATTAATCCCTTGTATCAATGCCTTTATTACTTAAAAGAGTTTTCAGACTCTGAGTTTTTAAAAATTCACACTTGACTGAGTTTTCTGTTTCAAGCATCTAGCATAGCACTTGACAAATAGAAGACCTTCTGTTCAACCAAAGTCTTTGTCAATTATAGTTTATAGCTCTAACTATCCCTGACCTTATTTGCATAGCTCCATGCAAAGTTCCATACTGGAACTTCCAGTGCATATTTGGAAATAGTATTGCCAGATGGTTCCAACAAGAATACTAAGATCAATTAAGGAAAAAAATAAATTGACCACAAACCCAAATTACACATGCCATCAGGAGCAGTTTGTTGCTGACAATCCATATTACCTCTTATGCTTTACATTAGATAGCTTTTAATCAACTGTTTATTTTTCAAAAACACACTTTGTTTTCAAACAAGTGGATGATATAGCCCAAGAAGGCAAATTCTTTTTTTTTTTGAGCCAACACTTAATCTGCTGTGTTAATTGGTCCATATATTAATCATGACCACTGCTGATCTTGTAAAGGAACTTCTCTGTAGTGCACTCCAGAACATTTTTTTTCTGAGAATTATGCAAACTGGAGTAGCATTTTACAGCTGAATTTATATTTACCAGTGAATCTTAATGTTCACATATCTTTATATGTCTATTAGTTATCCATTACTGTGTAACAAATTACTCCAAACCTTAGTGGCTTTAAATGGCCACTAATTTATTTTATTATCACTCATAGTATTTATTGTTTTTGCCAGTCAGGAATTTATGAGTGTCTTGGCTCGGTGGTTCCGGCTCAGGGTTTCTAATGAGGTTGAGTCAGTTGTTAACTGGGGCAATAGCCATGTGAAGCCCTAACTGGGGCTGGAAGATGCATTTCCAAGGTGGCTCACTCATGACTGGCAAGTTGGTGCTGGCTGTTGGCTTCTTGCCATGTGAGCATCCCCAAGAAACTGCCTGAGTAATGGTCTGCAGAATCATGACCCCTGTGGCAAGCATGCTAGAGTCTCTGTGTAGAATTTTCAAAATATCACTCTTATTCTGGGATTCTGATTATTTATACTGATAAGGATGGTGTGGGAACAATTTAGAACTAATAGTGTACATAATAGGAAGAATTACATCCATGTCATGATTTTCTGAACTCAAAGTCAATGGCATTCTGTCTGACAAATTTAGGGTGTTATTCATGGTCATTTTTAGGACAATCCAGTGAGGTGGGTATTATTATCACTTCGAATTTACAGATCAGAAAACTGAGAAAGCAACTGCTCAGATAATTGCCCCATGGAGCTAAAATTTGAATTTAGGCATTGGACTCTGAAACCTGTGCTCCTAAAAATCAAGCTATACTGTCTCCTCTTTGGCTCTTTTTTTTTTTTTTTTTACAAAATTAAAACTTCATTTTATTATGAGAATTTGAATATACAATAAAGTAGACAAAATATTTCCTGAACATACATGTACTCAGTACCCAGCTCCACTGACTATCAATTTATAGCCATTCATGGCTCATCTACGCCTCTCTCTCCCTCATTTATTTTGAAGGAAATTTCAGATATCATGTCATTTCATCCATAAATATTTCAGTATGACTCTCTAAAAGAAAAGGGCGTCTTAAAACATAAACATGGGCTTCCCTGGTGGTGCAGTGATTGAGAGTCCTACTGCTGATGCAGGGGACACGGGTTCGTGCCCCGGTCTGGGAAGATTCCACATGCCGCGGAGCAGCTGGGCCCATGAGCCATGGCTGATGAGCCTGCGTGTCCAGAGCCTGTGCTCCGCAACGGGAGAGACCACAACAGTGAGGGGCCCGCGTACCGCAACAAACAAACAAACAAACAACAACAAAAAATAAACATTATCGGATGAAAAAAGGTAACACTATTTCCTTATTATCAAATATTCAGTCAATGTTCAAATTTCCAATTGTTTCATAAATGTCATTCCTTTTTAAAAAATATTTTCATTTGAGTCATCATTTGAATAATGTCCACACATTGTGATTTGTTGACATGTCTTTTAATTTTATTTTTATTTATATATTCCTCTCCATCTTTTTATTTTTTCTTTTTATCACTGATGAACATGTATTTCCAAGACTTGACTATTATAAACAAAGCTGAAAAAAATGTCCTTGTGTTTATTTTTCTGGGAACTGATGTTTCATGTTTTCATCTATTTTTATTGGCATATTTAATTTTATCAAACTGATTTTTAAGAGTTCTCTAAATGTTAAAGAAATCAACTTATTTTCTAATATGTGTATTATATTTTTTTCCAGCTTGTTTGTATTTTGACTTTTATGGTGTTTTAAAGTTTAAGATTTGTGTGTTGTCAAATTTATCAAGTGTCTGGATGTCTCTCTCTCTCTTGCTCTCTCTCTCCTGTGATGGTCCCAACCATTTATAATTGATTTCAAGACGTTATAATTTATTAGATGTTACAAAATGGTAATGTTCTATACTTATTTCATCCCTTCTTTATTTACTAGCTAGCTGCAATACTTGTATAAAGAGAAACACGCTTCATCTACTATTTCGTTACCCAATGATTCATTTATATAAGAAAGAGAGAAAATAAGAAAAATCTCAAACAATCTAACCTTACACCTAAAGGAACTAGAAAAAGAAGAACAAAAAAAGCCCAAGTTAGTAGAAGGAAATAATAAAGATCAGAGTGGAAATAAATGATATAGAGGCAAAAAGAAAGAAAGAAAGAAAAAAAAAGAAAAGATCAACAGCTGAAACTAACAGGTGATTCTTTGAAAAGATAAACAGAATTGGTAAGCCTTTAGCCAGACTCATGAAGAAAAAAGAGGGCTCGAGTAAATAAAATCAGAAATGAAAAAAAAAAAAGCAATCAGGGAGAAATTAAGAAAACAATACCATTTACAATTGTATCAAAAAGAATAAAACACCTAGGAATAAATTTAACCAAGGAAGTAAAAGGCCTGTACTCTAAATCTATAAGGCATTGATGAAAGAAATTGAAGATGACACAAACAAATGGAAAGAGACACTGTACTCATAGGTTGGAAATTAATATTGTTAAAATGTATTATCCAAAGCAATCTACAGATTCAATGGAATCTCTAACAAAATACCAATGGCATTTTTCACAGAACTAGAACAAATAATCCTAAAGTTTGTGTGGAACCCAAAAAGACCCCAAGTAGCCAGAACAATCTTGAGAAAGAGAAACAAAGTTGGAGATATCACACTCCCTGATTTTAAGTTATATTACAAAGCTATAGTAATCAAAAAGTATGGCACTGGCACAGAAACAGACACATAGATCTATGGAACAGAATGGAGAGCCCAGAAATTAACCCATGCTTAACTGGTCAGTTAATCAAAGGAGGCAAGAATATACAGTGGGGGAAAAGACAGTCTCTTCTATAAATGGTGTTGGGAAAACTGGGTAGCTACATGCAAAAGAATGAAACTGGACCCCTTTCTCACACCATATACAAAAATAAAGTCAAAATAAGTTAAAGACTTAAATATAAAACTTGAAACCATAAAATTACTAGACGAAAGCATGCAGCACACTCTTTGACGTTGCAGCAATATTTTTTTTCAATCTGTAAGGTAAGGGCAACAAAAGCAATAGTAAACAAATGCAAAAAAAAAAAAAAAAGAAAGAAAGAAAAAAAAAATGCCACCAAACTGAAAAGCTTTTACACAGTGAAGGAAATCATCAATACAACAAAAAGGCCACCTACTGAATGGGAGAAGATATTTGCAAATTGTGTGTCTGATAAAGGGTCAATATCCAAAATATATAAAGAACTCTCACAAATCAATATCAAAAAAACAAACAATTTGATTAAAAAAATAAGCAGAAGACCTGAATGAACTTTTTCCAAAGAAGACATACAGAGGGAAAAAAGACAAAAAAATTGCTCAAATCACAAATCAACAGGGAAATGCAAACCAAAACCACAATTAGATATCACTTTGGACCTCTCAGAATGGCTGTTATCAAAAAGACAACGAATAACAAGTGTTGGTGAAGATGTGGAGAAAAGGGAGCCCTCCTATCGGTTGGTAGGAATGTAAATTGGTACAGCAACTATGAAAAAAGTATGAAGATTCCTCAAAAAATTGAAAATAGAACTACCATATGATCCAGCAATTCCACTTCTGGAAAAAAAACACTAATTCAAAAAGATATATGTACCCCAATGTTCATGGCGGCATTATTCACAATAGTCAAGATATAGAAGCAACCTTAGTGTCCACTGATAGATGAATGAATACAGAAGATGTGGTATATTTTATTTACACAATGGAATATTATTCAGCCATAAAAATTATGAAATCTTGCCATTTGTGACAAAATGGATGGACCTGGGGGTATTATGCAAAGTGAAATAAGTCAGGCAGAAGAAGACAAATACAGTATGATTTCACTTATATGTGGAATCTAAAAAACAACCAACCAACCAAATAAAACAAAACAGAAACAGACCCATAGATACAGAGAACAAACTGGCAGTTGCCAGAAGAATGGGAGGTGGGGGGGTTGGGTGAAAAAGGTGAAGAAGACTGAGAGCTACATAGTATATAGCTCCAGTTATAAAATAAATGTCGAAAACATATACAGCATAAGGAATATTGTCAATAATATTGTAATAACTTTGTATGGAGACAGATCATTACTAGACTTATGTTGATCAATTAGTAATGTATATAAACATTGAATCATGATGTTGTACAACTGAAACTAATATAATATTGTATGTAAACTACAATAAAAAATAAAGACTAAAAATATTGTAATAGATAAAGCAAAAAAAAAAAAAAGAGAGGGAGGAGAAATGTTAGATTATTTCTATTTATTTACCAGCTTTCAAAATAATGACTTGATATATATCTACAAGATGACCAACTGGATTTTTAAATCATTATTATTAAGACAAGGATTTAAACAAACTGATACATTTCAATCTATTAAAGATACTATTCTTAACATGCTTAAATTATCCCATCTCTGGCCAATGAGAACCTCTTTAAGTTGGCTCCAGAATCCTTCTGATATACCTCTAGTAGTTTTTAAGAGTTTTTTTCCTTCCCCCCATGAATATGAGAAAATATTCTAGACTTACCTTGTGGATCTTCTGCCCCAGTCTTGGACTCAGGCATTTTGTCCAAGGGTCTTACACAGAGATGCAGCAGGATATTTTAAAGTTTTGAGTGAAACACAGCAAAAATCAACATCTGTTGGATAGGAAGTGAACTGCCAGCACAAGGTAGATTCCATTTTCAACATTATGTAATGCTAGAATATTTTCAGTGATGGCATATATTTGCAGTCCTAGGTTTTTGGTGGTTGCTGGAATAAAAAGCAGTGCCTCTGAAAATCAGTGTGGAACAGGAAAAGAGAGTGGTGTGTCCAATCTGATTCCAAGGTTTGAGAGGCTGTGCAGACCCCAGCAGGTGCATTTATCCTATTAGTAATTGTCACTGTTAAAGAATGAGATAAATTCTTTTTTCAATTTATGTGTATTACTTTTTTTCAAATGACTCCTAAGTTGTTAGGAAAGAAATACTTAAATTCTTTGGACCTAACTACTTAATAAATGAAACTATTGAATTTTTAAACTTTTTTTTTTTTTTTTTTAAATCTAGGGCTACCAAGAAAAAACTACTGAGACATCAAGACATTGTGAATGGAGAATGTTTGGGAGCCTCTGGATTAAACTATCCTTGCTTTTGTCTGTATGTGGCTAAGAGTTCTCTTGTGCGTCACTGCTGCCATTTTAAAATTTACTTCTGTTTATCTTATTAGTAGAATCTTTTATCCGTGTTTATACTGTAGCAACTCCTTTAAGTCACTAGCCCAACATTTGAAGGTTAGTGTAGCTAAAACAAGATAATATACTACAGTTGAAAGTGGTCACACTGCTAGTCCAGTAAAATATTAGTCTATCCATTTGTTGAGAGTTTGACTTGCTTTCTCTAACAACTTGTGTGTGGTGCTGGATTACTTCAGGGGCTGATTTCCTTGTTGAAAAGCCACATCAGCAAATTTAATTTCAGATGAGTATGGCTGCTCTACCAGGCACAGGTTAGCTATAATATATCATAATATACTGAAGGCAGATGAACAAGAGCAGGTGCCACTCTCAATTTCATGAAACTCCCACTCTTGTCTCAAGACTGTTTAGGAATTTAATGTGCACACAACCACTTAACATACAGAACTAGGCAAGGTGCCAGGGTCTACTGGTGTATGAGATAATAACAAAGCTAAACTACTTTATTATTTTTCTTTAGATAAAATAGAAATAATAGTTCTAATAATTTTTCTAGAATTCCCAAACTGTACTCCCTCTCTTTGGAGACCACTACTCCAGACCACTTAGTTACTGCATTATAACATTTTCCTTGCTATAATCTCTTCCTGAGCTAAACCAATGAAGCCATTTATTGGCCATCATGACCTTAGGCAAGTCAACTGGGGCCAGGTTTGTACCATTTCCTGACACTTGCTTGATACGAGAGACCCCGTCTGGCTGTCTTGTTCAGAAACAAGTTAGGTGGCCTGTACTTCTGAGTTTTCATAAAAATTGGAGCAGAATATTCTGCATGGCAGAGTAAATTTGGGAACTATCAGGGTGGGTTTTGTTTCTCTTGGTTTGTTCCACCTCCCAACCGTCGACTCCCTCACTGAACTAACACCCTCTGTGGCTTCAGGAGGCATTCATTTGTTCCAGGGATGGCCAGACACGGAAGAGTCAGGAAAGAAGAAAATGTTATTTGCACTTCTAAATACATTGAAATATTCATAGTAGACTTCCAAGTCTTGGAAGCCTGGGTGCTTTTGATTTGCAAGAGCTTTCTGAGAGAGAAAAGATTTTTTTTTGGAATTGTACAAGCTTTACTTTGAATATCAAGAGCCGAAGGTCTTAACAAATATTCGTATGTAAAGTTTATCCATTAACTGTAAGTGTGAGAGAATTGTGCCACCACCTCTACCCACTCCTCCAACACACACACAAAAGAAATTTAAAAATCTTTTCTGCACTGAAGATGAAGGCAAGAATTTTCAAGGGTTAATTATGTCCTTAACACTCCCATCCACCAAGGTAGAGAGGGTGATTGCAACTCCACTTAAAGTTTGGAGGAAGCTATGGAAAAGATCTGTGATTCATTTTATTTTATTTTTAAAAAATTTATTTATTTGTTTTATTTTCGGCTGCATTGGGTCTTCATTGCTGTGCACGGGCTTTTCTCTAGTTGTGGCGAGTGGGAGCTACTCTTCGTTACGGTGCACGGGCTTCTCATTCCGGTGGCTTCTTTTGTTGTGGAGCACGGGCTCTAGGCGTGCGGGCTTCAGTAGTTGTGGCACGTGGGCTTCAGTAGTTGTGGCACGCGGGCTCAGTAATTGTGGCTCACAGGCTCTAGTGCACAGGCTCAGTAGTTGTGGCACACAGGCTTAGTTGCTCCGTGGCATGTGGGATCTTCCCGGACCAGGGATCGAACCTGTGTCCCCTGCATTGGCAGGCGGATTCTTAACCACTGCGCCACCAGGGAAGCCCCATGTGATTCATTTTAGAGAATGTAGCCAGAGGAGACTGTTAGCTTCTCCATGAATCCACTGGCTTGCTTGGTGCTGGCATGCTGAATCAGTAGTGAGGCGGGCGTAGACAAATAGGCTGCAGGCAGCTTCACAGGTCTCAGACAGCAGAGCATTCCTGATCTCTGAGAAGGTTTGGGCTGGAGGGTGAGAGGACCTGAAGGGACATCACAGTGGGAATGAGGAGCATGCAGAGTTCATGGACCATTCAATTGGAAATCTTGGTGAATATACAGTTTTCATGTCATTTACTTCTGCTTGCCTTATTACTATCATCTTTAATAACCATGGACCAGGTGCTCTCCCCCTGCTGCAATGACTCTGCATATGCTCAAGAACAAAGATACAGCCCCCAGGGAAAAGTGAGGAGGCCCAGAAGCTTGAAATGACTAAGATCCTGAAAAAAATGATCCTGAAAAAAAGATATTGAAAAAAATAATTTCATTCAACATGTATTTTTGAGTTTCTACAAAGGAGCAGAGATAGTTCCAAGGATTGAGGAAACAGTGATCACCACAGGAGATAACCATTTTGCTTTTAGACATTCTCAAGGCATAGCCTAGACAATAAAAAGATAAACAAAATGCATAGCATGTTTGACCATGCGCTATGGAAAAGATTAAATCAGGGAGGTGGATTAAGTAGTGTTGAGTAGGAAGGTGATGGGCAGTGATTAGGAGGGGAGATTGTAATTTTAAATAGGGTTAACAAGAAAGTCCTCACTAAGAGAATATCATTTGAGTAAAGACCTGAAGGGGTGAAGAAATGAGCCATGTGGATAAGTGGGGAAAAAGCATTTCAGGCAGAATAAAGAGTAAGTTTACCTAAGGCCGGGGCATGCCTGATGGGCTGATAAATAGCATAGAAGCCAGTGTAGCCAGCACAGAGTGAATGGGGGCAGACTGTTAGGAGAAGGACTCAGAGAGTAACACTGGGAGAGAGAGAGAGAGAGAGAGAGAGAGAGAGAGAGAGAGAGAGAGAGAGAGAGAGTGTGTGTGTGTGTGTGTGTGTGTGTGTGTGTGTGTGTGTGTGTGTGTATACTGAGATGGGACACATATAAAGAGTTTGGAGAAGTTACAAACCTTCCTTACAAAAGAATTCTATTTTGTATATATTGATATTCTCCTCTTCAGGAGGTGGACCCTCTCTGCCTTGAAGGTGGGATAGACTTAGTGATTTAATTCTAAAAAGAGACTATAGGAAGGGAGAAATAGTAACTTTCCAGTAGAGGAACCTGGAAAATACTGGAAAGTTGTCCCAGGAAATACCGGGAAACTGTCATAGACTAGAGGAGACTAGGGAGATATAATGAGTAAATGAAGTGTGTCACCCTTAGATCCTGGAACAGAAAGAGGGTATTATTAGAAAAACTGATGAAATCCAAATATTTATTAATATTTAATAATCCAAATTATTATTAACTAGGAGACTAGTTAATAATTATCAAGGTTTTTGTTCTGTTTTGGTTTAGCTTTGACAAATGTTTTATGGTAGTATAAGATATTAATGATGGGTGAGAGGTATACTGAAACTCTCTGTATCTAGGAGAATGCAAGCATCTCCTCTTATTTAGAAAAAGACGTCCCAAGATTGTCTATATTACGTGGAGCCCTGAAGTTATCAAAGAGATTCATTATGTCTGTGAAAATAACCCTGGACAGCACAACAATATGAAATAGGTAACCAGAGCCAATATCAGTTGCCTTGGTTACAGGAGACTTGCTGCTTACAAAGAGAAAAAGTCAAGTAGATTCAAACTTGACCTTGCTACCTGTGAACTACAAAAAGGAAAACACCAGTCCTTCCCAGGCAATAGTACAGCATAGACCTACTGAGCCTGGGAGGCTAGGAGGGGAAGATCCATGTGGCTGGCTAAGGCTACTTACCAATTTCTGCATGTCTGGCTTGATTATGTGTTTTCCTTGATGTGGGCCCATTTTTTCAGAGCTAGGATTTGAATAATTTAAGTACTTTTTAAAGCATTTATTTTATATCTTGTACATGTGCTACCAAGATTGTTGTAGTAGTTTATACTCATTAATTTCTCATTTATTTTACATATAAAATGTTTCCATTCGTTAAAACAACAATTAAAAACAACAACAAAAAGACTGAACACAGTATGGAAACCTAGGGACTTATTACTAACAGGGCATAGAAATATGTTAGTGAATTCAATTTCTAGCTTCAGCATTGACCATCTACATGATTGTGAATTTATTTCTCTTATTTCTTCAAAGAAGGCTTTATTCTCAGATTATTTTTGTTTTCATTATAAATGATAACTTTAGGGCATGTCATGTTTCCAGTGTATTTGCTAAATTTAATTATTAAGCACATTTTTTTTAACGTTGCTTAGATATATAAGGCACATATTCTGTTCTAATCTAAAATCCCCAAGGGTACGTATACGTTGGGAAAATGTATTATCTCTTGAGATAGCGATATTTCATTCTTTTAGAATTACATAAACATACGTTCATATAATTCCATTAAAAATATACAGTGTCTGTTGACAGTAAGGTGAAAGGCAATGATGTCACCACCGACTTTAGAATGTCTCCTTTGGCTTAGATTATCTTTGACATTTCCAGTTTGGGACTTTTCTCTTCATCTAATAAAAACCTTTTTTTTTTCTTTTTTTTTTTAACCCTTTTATGGATCACCTGTGAAGCTGGATGGACCACCAAAACCTTTTAAGGTAGCATTTTGCTAGCATCTTTCATGCCCTAGGCAAAAAAATCATTGTTAATTTCCACTCCTTTCATATTTCAATCTGTATGAATACCCACCCGAATACCCACCTGAATTAACCTGATATAGGAAGCTCAAGGAGTATGAGAGAGGAGCAATATGTTGAAATTATCCCCACTTATCAATTCCCTAGAGTAAGTGAAAGCATGACCTTAGTGACTTTGTATCTAGTTCTAGTAAGGAATTTTGTTTTTAAAATGATACAAATCCCTCAAGATATAAATTTCTAGTGACTTTAAGGAGGTCTAAAAGGGGGAAAATGGTCAGCTGGAATACAGACATGATTCAATGGCCAAAGGACATTTTTTTTTTTTTTTTTTGTGGTACGCGGGCCTCTCACTGTTGTGGCCTCTTCCGTTGCGGAGCACAGGCTCCGGACGCGCAGGCTCAGCGGCCATGGCTCACGGGCCCAGCCGCTCCGCGGCATGTGGGATCTTCCCGGACCGGGGCACGAACCCGTGTCCCCTGCATCGGCAGGCGGACTCTCAACCACTGCGCCACCAGGGAAGCCCCAAAGGACATTTCTGAACCTTTCACTCAACGAGTTTCTAGATTTTAGGACCTGGGAATTTCAGCTCCCTTTTTCTCCTAGGCATACACATACATTTAATTCAAATGCTAAAACACACAAAAAAACAAAACACCAGAATTATTGTCCTTTCATCATATTTTTAAGAACAATTAGACACTGTTTTTTCTAGCAGAATGGAGATGCAGAAGTTTCCACAGACTTTAAGGGGCTGGTTTCTCAGTCATAAAGGATCTCTGCCCTTTGAAAGCTCCAGTTTGTCATGTCAGAGCATGGGGTTGGTGCCACCAAAACCCCCCATTCTGGCCACTCACTTGTATCAAACTAGTAACACTTCTTTTTAGTATACATTTAGCCAAAGTAGGAGAATATGAAAACATTTGAATGTGGCAAGAACACTTATTAGGAAATACTGCTTTGGGCAGCTTAAGCTGTCTAAATTTTCTTGAAACCTCTGTTCTATATTAGGATATATTCATTTATTTTAAAAGGTGAGTGTTTACTAACAACCTTGAGAGAGCTGAATAAGAATCATCAGATTCCATTTTAAAAGATTTTTATTCAGTCATTTTGAATGGTATATTTGGAGGATTTTAATAAAATATATATTTTTTATTTTTTTTCTTTATTTTTATTTTTGTGTGTGTGTGGTATGCGGGCCTCTCACTGTTGTGGCCTCTCCCGTTGCGGAGCACAGGCTCCGGACGCACAGGCTCAGCAGCCATGGCTCACGGGCCCAGTCGCTTCGCGGCATGTGGGATCTTTCCGGACCGGGGCACGAAC
>NC_041215.1:96180649-96213191 GCF_002837175.3 Physeter macrocephalus
GGCAGGCGGACTCTCAACCACTGCGCCACCAGGGAAGCCCCAAAGGACATTTCTGAACCTTTCACTCAACGAGTTTCTAGATTTTAGGACCTGGGAATTTCAGCTCCCTTTTTCTCCTAGGCATACACATACATTTAATTCAAATGCTAAAACACACAAAAAAACAAAACACCAGAATTATTGTCCTTTCATCATATTTTTAAGAACAATTAGACACTGTTTTTTCTAGCAGAATGGAGATGCAGAAGTTTCCACAGACTTTAAGGGGCTGGTTTCTCAGTCATAAAGGATCTCTGCCCTTTGAAAGCTCCAGTTTGTCATGTCAGAGCATGGGGTTGGTGCCACCAAAACCCCCCATTCTGGCCACTCACTTGTATCAAACTAGTAACACTTCTTTTTAGTATACATTTAGCCAAAGTAGGAGAATATGAAAACATTTGAATGTGGCAAGAACACTTATTAGGAAATACTGCTTTGGGCAGCTTAAGCTGTCTAAATTTTCTTGAAACCTCTGTTCTATATTAGGATATATTCATTTATTTTAAAAGGTGAGTGTTTACTAACAACCTTGAGAGAGCTGAATAAGAATCATCAGATTCCATTTTAAAAGATTTTTATTCAGTCATTTTGAATGGTATATTTGGAGGATTTTAATAAAATATATATTTTTTATTTTTTTTCTTTATTTTTATTTTTGTGTGTGTGTGGTATGCGGGCCTCTCACTGTTGTGGCCTCTCCCGTTGCGGAGCACAGGCTCCGGACGCACAGGCTCAGCAGCCATGGCTCACGGGCCCAGTCGCTTCGCGGCATGTGGGATCTTTCCGGACCGGGGCACGAACCCATGTCCGCTGCATCGGCAGGCGGACTCTCAACCACTGCGCCACCAGGGAAGCCCTAAAATATATATTTTGAAAAGTCCAGGTTGTGTAGTAAGTATTAAGCCTCCTCTTAGGATTTAAGATAATTATGAGATAATATGGAGCTAAAACTTTAAATATAACTAAGAAGGTGTATTTTTGATATTACAACTATTCTTAAAGTTTTCAGAATTTTGACCGTCCATTTTGGTTATCCTATTTGTCTGACAGTTTTCTCCGTCTCCCTAAATGTAAAAGTGCCATGTTGTATGCACATGTACTTTAAACTAATGTAGATTTGAATTAACTTTAAATTGTGTGAAGACTATTGTTCAGAGTAACATAGGGATTACAGAATCAAGGCAGGAATTAGCAACCAATTTTGAACACTCATTGAAATTCATCTTGGAATACCAAATCCTTGGTTTTAAGTGAATAATTGTGGTAGGAGAAGAATCAGTATTCCACAAATTCATGATGAAAGACTGTTATTGCTCAAGCATAATTATCATGACTGACATAAGTACTTGAGAGTAAGTAACAAAACTCACTCTCAATGCTACCAGCCCATCCTGTATTTGAAATTCAATTTGTAGATAAGGAGAATTAAAAAGAAGATGAGTGCCTTCTAATCTGCCATCAAGGTTATTCACTAGTCAAAATCCCTTCTGTTTTTGGTATCAGCATATACTCTTTTGAAAACCTGATTATTTCACCAATATGGCCTTATTTTCTAAAATGAAAATGTTTGTCAAGGAGGCAGTTTTCTCTCTGGAAAAACAATTAGAAAAAGCGATGGTCAAGTTATGAAAGATGAAATGATGTGACTAGCCAATTTAAATGGTGCTTCGTCTAAGCTTTCATCATTTTGTTTTTTGCAGTTGAATTAACCTATTTCTTTTGCTGTGCATCTTACTGGAGAAAATTACTAATAGTCAGAAAGTCCTTACGGTCCTTAAACATGAGCTCCTTGCTATAAAGCCTGTTTTCTGGCACAGCAGCATGACTTGAGAGTTAGAGATCATGGTTATAGAGAGACCAACCACAGAAGCTGGAATTTCTACAGCTGTTATAGCCCCATGTGTTTTTCTGCTTTAAGTTTCTCTGTGAGCTAAGTTTGAGAGTCACAGGGTGACCTTGGGCCAATTGCTTAACCTTTCTGGACATCATTTTACTCTAAGACTCTTCACTACGGTGCTTCCCATTTCTGAAATACAGTTGAAATTCTTTGAATACAGAGAATTTTATCAGTCAGACTGAAATATGGGATTCATTCAATCATTAATTAATAAATTATATTCTTGTTTAGAAGAGATATAATTATAGTCAAGCAAAATACTCTACTAAGATAGGCTGTGGTCTGAAGGGATCCTTTTAGCGTTTGGAACCAGGAGGGGTTCTCAAAACAGACCATATACACTTTCTAATGGAGTAGAATAGAGTATTTCTCCAAAGGCAGCTTTTCAAGAGAAGGCTCTCCTGTGTCAGTTCTGTTAAAAAAAATTATTAAAAATTTGGAAATAAAGCAAAGGGATGGCTGTGTGTCTTTTCAGCATCATAATGTAACATTGTCTAACAGGCCCACCCAAGAATTACTTAATTCTTTAGGAGAACTATCCTTTTGTTTGACATATTATTTTGTATTGATTAAGGCCCATATTCTGTGATATTACATGTTAATGTATAAAGTTTTATCTGGTAGAGGTGCAAATGATTTCCGTTGATAGAAAATATAACCCTGAGATGATGATTTTATTGCTTTGTAGAATATCAACCAGTTTTGTATCTAACCTAGCAATCTATTCCAACATTCTTCCTTCAGTTTCTATAACTACTCAGTTCTCCATATCCTCTTTGAGCCAGATTTATCATCCTCCTGGTTCCCTCATGAATGAGTTATGTAAATTTTGACATACTTAATATTTATAAGAGTCACAATTGTAACATTAAAACATTTTTACTTTGACACTTCATTGTTGCTTCTGCTACCTTCCTCCTGCCACCACCTGGAGGAGCAGAGGGTTGCCCAAAGCAGAAAAATTTCTAACTCTACATAGTCATAACTTTGGATTCCCATCTCTTTTTCTTTTTCATCTGTGTGCTATCCCCTACTTTAAGGTATTTGTTGTAATGATTCAATCCAATGACAGTACATCGTTGGCACTTGAGTTTTAAAAATTTGTGCTTTTGACTATTTTCAAGCAACTTAACATGTAGCGATTTGCAGTTTCGCTGAGGAGTGAATTTTGGTTGTAAGCTTTGCAATACTGATGTGCTAGAATGACTCACCGAAATAGGGAGGCATCCACCACAGCCTCTGAATTTCAACTTGGCTGTGTTCTTTCTCATTAGCATGCACACAAACTCTCCTAAAGTGATAAAACCTTAGTTTCTTTGTGTAAAATGGGCTATAAAAGAAAATAGCGTTGGTAATGGTAGTAAAGAGAAAGAATAGAGGTCTAAGAAAGCAATCATTCTTGGCCACAAAACAGAAGTTTTGGAAGTGCAAAATATACCATCAATTCAGTTAATTCAGCAAAAAACATGAAAAATATTTGCCCTAATAATCAAATACTTAATTAAAGTAATATATTTTACTCTCATTAAGTTGTCAAAATTTAACAAATAATATTGGTATTTCAAGGGTTTGAGAAAGGCTTGTTCTTGTCTGGAAGGTAGAGCAAGAGAGTGGAAAAGTCACTGAACTTGTAATAATAATGTCTGAGTTCAAATTTTAGCTCTTCTACTAATTAGCTGTAGAACCTATACCTAAAATCTCTTGGTGGTAAATTCTAGGAGGACATTGTTTATTGATTTATTGACTAGGTTACGTGAAGTTCTAGGTTTAGGATAGATCAGTGACTATTATAAAGATCTCTGCCCTCAAAGAGGTTTCATTTTGCATTGTAGGAGGAAGAGGAAGGAAGAAGGGAAAGATAGTGAATAAAAATAATAAATAAATTACTAAACACCTTAGAATATGACAAATGACAGAAATTTTTTAAAAGATTAATTTATTTTTGGCTGTGTTGGGTCTTTGTTGCTGTGAGCAGGCTTCCTCTAGTTGCAGCGAGTGGGGGCTAGGGCTACTCTGTTGCGGTTCACGGACTTCTCATTGCAGTGGCTTCTCTTGTTGCAGAACAGGGGCTCTGGGCGTGCAGGCTTCAGTAGTTGTGTTGCGCGGGCTCCATAGTTGTGGCTCACAGGCTCTAGAGTGCAGGCTCAGTAGTTGTGGCGCATGGGCTTAGTTGCTGCGAGGCATGTGGGATCTTCCTGGACCAGGGGTCAAACCACTGTCCCCTGCAATGGCAGGCAGATTCTTAACCACTGCACCACCAGGGAAGTCCCCAGACAATTTTAAAAAATGAGACAGGGTGAGTGGGCACTGGCAGAGAGAGAGAGAGAGAGAGAGAGAGAGAGAGAGTGTGTGTGTGTGTGTGTGTGTGCGCGCGCAGTTGTGTCATTGCAGTAATAATGTGTGTGTGTGTGTGTGTGTGTGTGTGTGTGTGTGTGTGCGCCCGCAGTTGTGTCATTGCAGTAATAAATGAGGTGGTAAAGGTAAGCCTCCATGATATGGTGACATTTGAGCAAAGACATGAAAAAGTTATGGATTTAACCAAGCTGGGAATAATATCCACACAGAACGAACAGCTAAAGTGTAGTTGCTAAGGTGGGAGCTTGTCTGGCCCATGTTCTAGAAAGAAGGGACTGATGTGACTGGAGTGGAGTGATCAAGGGGAAGAGCAGTTGGAGATGAGGTCAGAGAGGTAGCAAGATGGTGTTTTCAGTCCTGTAAGGTCTAGTAAGCCATTGTCTTTTACTCTGTGCCAGGGGGAGGACAATTGGGGATTATGAACAGAAGATGGATGGATACAAGAGTGTTTTAAAAGAATCACTTTAGTCGCCATGTTGAGAGTCTTGTAAAGGGGCAAGGGTGGAAGTGGAACTGTTAAGAGGCTACTGCAGTAACCAGGTGAGAGATGATGGCATACAGCAGGTGGCAGCAGAGAAGGTGGGGAAAAGCATTCAGATTCTGAATATATTTTGAAAGTACAGCAAATAAGATTTGTGGTTGGAATGGATGTGAGCTGTGAGAGAAAGAGAGAAGTCAAAGAGGGCTCCAGCATTTTTCATTTGCTGAATAGGAAGGTGGGGTTGTTATTAACTAAGAGAAAGCTGAGGGTAGAGCAGGTTTTGGCAGTAAGATCAGTTCAAATTCGGGCATGTTGTGTTTAAGATGTTTATTTTACATCCAAGGACATACAAATCTGGAGCCTGTGAATGTGTTCTGAATTGGAGATATACATTTGGAGGTCAGCAGCATATCACTGGTATTTAAAGCCATAATACTGCTTTTTTCACCAAGGGAATCAGTATAATCAGAGAAAACTGAGCCCTGGGGCATTGCAACATTCAAGCATCTGAGAGAAAGAGGAAGAACCAACCAAGGAGATTAAAAAGGCGTAGCCAGTGAGATAGGAGAAAAACCAGAGAATGTTGTGTCCTGCAAGCCAAGTGAAAAAGTGTATCAAAAAGGAGGGAGTGATCAACTGTGCCAAATCCTGCTGATAGGCAAGCGAAGGTAGGACCGGGCTGCTGGATTTGGCAACATGATGGATATTGTTCACATTTAGAGTGAACAGTTAAGAGCAGTTTCGTTGGAGGCAAAAATCTGACTAAATTGGTTTTAATGGAGAATGGCAAGAAATAAAATACAGACAACAGGTATAGGTGTTCCTGGAGGTGTTTTCCTTCAAAAGACAGGGAAGAAATGAGCCAATAGCCAGTGGGTTAAGTGGAATCCAGAGAAGTTATTGTTTTATTTTATTTTTTTTTATGTTTTAAAAAGATAAGAATGACATCAGTATCTTACTTGCATTTAAATGAAAATGATCCAGCAGAGAGTGCTGGAGTGATGTCTTTGAGTAGGCTGTAGGGAATGGGATTTAGTGCCTAAGAAAAGGTGTTGGCTTTAGGTAGGATCATGGATAGTAACAGGCAGGGAGACAGAGATGTGATACGTGTACTGGTAGGTGTGTAAATATGGTGGGTGGAAGTCTGTGGAAGTTGTCTTCTGATTGCTTTAATTTTCCCAGTGATGAAGGGTAGTGAAGATAGGAAGGAAGTTTGGGTATTTGAGAAGAGTGAAAGTGTGAAAAGGTTATCTAGCAGAGTGGGAAACTGAATGATCTTGGGAAATTAAGTTGTGATATTCCTGTTGTTGTGATATGTGTAAGTAGTATTAAGAGCATATTTGAGGATCCATTCATGAGTTTAAAGTGAGACCATTCAGCAGAACTGTATGTTTTTCTCCAGTCACAGTTAGTTGTAGGGTGGAGGTTTGGCACAGGCAGAGATCTTATAACCAAGATTCTGGTCTTCCAAGTAAGTATGATGAATCTGAAGAGAGGCAGAAGAGTCAAGGGTATAAGTAAGGGAGCAGTTATAAAGCTTGGAATTTAAGCTTGGCAAGTAGGGGGATGATAACATTAAAGGGTGAGGGACAATGGAATAGTGGTAGATCAATGGAGGTCCCAGTGAATTTGAAAGATGATTGAGGATGGGATAGTACAAGGAGTGATTTGGAAAGATTTGGGGTGGTGGTCAGAGGGTGGAAGGCATGAATTTAACATTAAGAAGGGTTGCATTTATTGCTAATAACATGGTCTTAGGGCTATAACCATAGGATTAGAGGCTGTTGACATGATCAATAGAGAAGAGAAGAGAAGAGAAAAGAAGAGAAAAGTTCAAGGAATTGAGAGGCCAGGGTGCAGGCATGATGATCTACTTGTGTGTCCATAGGTTCAAGAATGAAGGCAGGAGTAGTCCTGGATAGTATAACTATGAGCCAGGAGCTAGAACCTAGAGAGATGAGGGAATAGCAGAGTCATCAATCAGTGTGTGATATATGATGATGTGAGATTCAAGTTGGCATTTTTAGGGAAGAGGGAGGGAGAAGTGTCTGAAAGCCATGAGGAGCAAGGATGACACCTACTCATCTCCAGGCTCGAAGATCTGAAGGCTACAAAAGGAAAAGCAGTCTCCAATTGGAAGGCTGATAGGGTATTCTCAGGGGAAAGCCAGGTTTTGATGAGCGCAAGAAGGTGAAGGTAGTGTTCAAAGAATGTTTGTGAAAATAGAGGTGTGGCAGCCAGCCACCAAGATGATACCCAGTGATCCTCACCCCCTGGTATGTAAGCCATTTTTTAGTCCCTTCCCTTACTGAATCAGCTGACCTGTGTGACCAATAGAATACTGCAGAAGTGATGATGTGTAAATTCTGAGGCAAGGTCAGACTGCAGCTTCTGCTTTGCTCTCTTAGATGACTGGTTCTTGGTGAATCCAGCCACCAGGCCATGAGGACACTCAAGCAGCCCTGTCAAGAGGTCCTTGTGGAGAGGAAAAGAGGCTTCCCCCCAATAACTACCACCAACTTGCCACTATGTATGAACTACATTGAAAGCAGATCCTTCCTCCCCAAACTTTCAGATGACTGCAGCCTTGTGAGAGACTCCAAGCTAAAAGTGTCTAACCAAGTCATTACCTGATTTCCAATCTGCAAAAACTATGCTATATAGTAAATGATTGTTTTTATTTTAAGTCACTAATTTTTGGAGTTATTTGGTATGCAGCAAATCTATTGATAATTAATACAAGGTTATTTTGCAAATAACGGACATGAATTTCAGAAAGCACCATGGATGGGTTTTCAGGAGTGGTGGAAGGGAGAGAGAAGATGAAAGAATAGGATATGTAAAGAGTTTTAAAAGGATTAGAGTGTGGGAGATAAGAGGGATTCTAGGAGGGTTTGTGGTGGCTGACATAAATTAGGATAAATGAAAAAATGAGATAGTTGTCAAGACAGATAATGGTGGTGAGAACACGTGTTTGGTGGTGAAGAAGGAGGGAGTTTCTGAAAATCTGTCTTCACCTTTGATTATGGAGGTGGAAGGGCTAGGGAGGGTGGTCTTGGCCCCTGGGACAGTTCACTCTTGGTCACTGGTCTTACATGTGTGTTCGGTGTGGATCTCTGTTAATAGTATGTGTTTATTTCTCATTTGATTTTCATATTATTATCCTTCACAAGTGAAAATGTTGAGACCTAAGGAGGTTAAGTATCTGGTCTGAGGGCACATAGCCAAGTAAGACAGAGTCAGAATTTGAATTTGGGTCTCCTGACTTTAAATTCTGCCCCAAATCTGTATTTTACCTGGAGACAGAAACATTTTAAAACCAAAGTACTTTAATTTTCTAAGGGTAGGATGGAAGTTAGTCATCTCAGACATGGATTTATGGAGTGTAATTATAAATTCTCTTTAAAAAGCCCACATGATACCTCTGCATAATGACATAGCAAAGAATCCAATATGAGAGTCATTTACAGTTGATCAGAGTAATATCAAGTACCTGGAAGATGCCAGAAAATAAAAGAAAAGAGATAAGAACCAGAAGTACAAAATGGATGTTAAATTCATTGTTTTATTGCCCTTCTCCCCAGTTAGAATGTAAATTCTGTGAGGGCAGAACTTTGCCTTGTGCCTGGCACTCAGTAGGTGCTCAGTAAATATTAGTGTGTGTTAAAAGAATGAGGACACGGGGTTCAGCCAAACGAAAAGTCTTTTGGATGAAAACATTCTAAGTAACATGTTCAAGATAAGAGAGTGGGTCAGGACAAGTTGAGGGCAGAGTTATGAGGCTGAAGAAATTTGTCATCAGGACTTGTTCCTTGTCTATCCTGCCTGCCGATCCAGACTCCAGGGCAGGTTCACGTTCAGAGACATTTCATCACATCATTCCTGTTGCCGCTGTTCTCCTTTAGGTCCTTAGGAACATTGAGAAACCAACAGTTCTTACCTGGCAACATATTAGATCATCTGGAAACTTAACAAAATAAAAAAATGCAACAAAAAACAGTTTCTGGGTTCTCCTCCCCTACATGGTCTCATTTAACTGGCTTGGGGTTGGACCCAGACATCGGCAGTTTTTTAAAAAAGTCCTCTAGGTGATTTTAATGTGTAGCTAGAATTGAGAAGCAAGCAACAGCTCAGTAGTATTATCTTTCTCAGAGAAATCTGAATGTTGAGAGATCTGAGGTTGATAGGAAAGGAATGCAGTTCTGACTAGCACGATTTCAGACATGAGTGGGTGGGTGGAGGGGCATCCCCAGAAATCACACCACCTAGATCTAGCATGGCACTTAGAGAGGAGGTACTCAAATGTCTGCTGAAGGGATGGATGAATTCATACCAGCTCCTTGCTCTTGCATAAAGGCTGATCTCTCTACCTGAAGAGAAGATTGAGCTATGGAGACTGCTCTGACAATGGAACAATCTGGGAAACAAAAATTCTATATCAGTTGTGGGAGGGGTGCATGGGTGGGAGGATGACTGTAAAGTCATGTGTAGATGAAACATAAATATGTCTTGCATACACATACTACTTTTTTCAGAAGTGTATTCAGAATACCATGGTGAATAAAACAAAGTTTTCTTTTTAAACCTATTATTTAATTCACTGAAGCCTTTTTTATTTTGTAATTTCTTGTTCAGTAGATAACAATTACAATTATTGTTTTTGAATCTAGACTTTTTTTTAACATTGAAAAGAAGTCTTTATATTTAAAAAGAATGATACCGTCTCATCTAGTCTGGAGGAAAGATGTTTTGGAGGAGTGAAGGACATGCACGAAAGTGAGAGGAACTGGTGGAGGACCATTCTGTGTATACTCAATATATTCCGTTTTATTTTGCGCTGAAAGAAGCTGGAGTTAATACGAGCTCTGAGCACACAAGTTTGACGTAAAACAAAGCATTTGCATCCTGCCCTTCTCAAAGGGTGACCCAACATCATTCTTAACTGTTTTAAACAAACATAAAAGGAGACAGTCCCAGAGACCTGTTTGGGGCTTCTGGGGTAGAGAGTTTATCCATGTTCCCTCCAACATAACCATAGCTCTGATTACTGTAAAAAGCAATAACATATCCCTCTTTCATGATGACTAGCAGTCAAAAGAGTCATCCATTACTTTATCAGCTCCAAAGAAGAAGGGGTAAATGATAAAGTAGCATCCTTGCCTAAAATGAATGAATATAATGGCTAAATGCTTATTTTTGTAGTGACTCACTGCTTCAAGCTGACCTCTGAATCAAGTATACACAGGCCACTTGTACATTCTCCATCAAATCATTAAGAAGTGAAATGACAATGACCAACCACTGTCTCTAACATTTATTATATATGAAAAGCATTTAGGAGATGTAAAGACCAGGCAGTTATGAAACAACTATAAAGATGTAAGACCGAAAGCATCAACAGTGACATTCAGCTGCTCAGTAATGCCAGAAAATGGTTAGTGCCCTTTCGTTTGTGACTTTAATTCTCATGTAGGCTCAAGACAGGAAAAGGCCACCAGCATATAACGGCTGAATGAACATTTGATTTGGAGTCATATGTCCTGGTTCTGAGTCACTGCTCTGACAAAACTTGTTGAAACAATTACCCGAGCAAGTCATGTAATCTCCCAGTCTCAATTTCCACATCCTAAATAGGAAATAAGAATTTCTGCTCCACTACTTTAGTAATGGAGGTTTAGTTGACATACTGAGTATTGTAGAAGTATTTTATAAAATAAAAAACATCATGCAGATATTTGCTATTATTATTGCATTAATCATCAGTGACCTTATTCAGTCCAAAATAGTGCTGCCTAGATCATGGCTTCATAGTCTGCAAGTTCTGGGTTTAGAGCATCCCATATCCTCATCAGTAGTAAATATTTATTCAAGGGCCCAATAGTAGTCATGTGACTTTACCTTAAAGGTAATTGTAAATACATTTCTGTTGATATCCATAAACTAGTAGTGGAGAGGAAAATTGTCAAAACTTACCTGGGGAGAGTCAAATCTACTATTATTTTTTTGGGGGGGTTATTTTATTTTTTATTGGAGTATAATTGCTTTACAATGTTGTGTTAGTTTCTGCTGTACAATGAAGTGAATCAGCTATATGTATACCTATATCCCCTCCCTCTGGGACCTCCCTTCCACCTCACCCCCGCATCCCACCCCTCTAGGTTGTCAACAGAGCACCGCGCTGAGCTTCCTGTGCTTTATAGCATGTTCCCTCTAGCTCTCTATTTTACACATGGTAGTGTATATATGTCGTTAATGTGAAAATATTGACTTTTTGGTAAGGTCCATAACAAAGGGTTTTAAAAAGTTCTGGAACGAGGCGGGAGAGTTGGGGGGAGGGGGAGTTGGATGAAGGTAATCAAAAGGTACAAACTTCCAGTTATAAGTACTAGGGATGTAATGTACAACATGACTAATATACTTAACGCTGCTGTATGTTATATACAAAAGTTAAGACAGTAAATCCTGAGGTCTCATCACAAGAAAAAAATTTTTTTTCTTTTATTTTGTATCTATATGAAATGATGGATGTTCACAAAACTTACTGTGGTAACCATTTCATGAAGTATGTCAGTTAAATCGTTATGCTGTATACCTTAAACTAATGTAGTGTTGTATGTTAATTATATTGCAATAAAACTGGAAGAAAAAAATTAAGTAATTTGAATAATGTAAAAAAAAGATTAAGGAAAAATGGAGATATTGGAACCTTCAGGAAGCTTGCCACTAGGAGGGGAGAACTGTTCAAACTATAGGTAAACGAGGACCTGCAGGGGCACACTGTGAGAGCCAACAGGAGCTGCCAGGTGCTGCAAGTTGCCAACTGTGTGTGTGGAAGTTTTCAGTGGTGTGCATGGAAGTTCCCCTTGCTTTCTAGTAGAACATGGCAGAGATGATCAAAAATCCCATGTAAGGTAGGGGAAAATTATTAGTATCTCAGAACTGAGGCTTTACCATATTAGCATCTTTAATTGCTTCCAGAATGCTCATACTAGAGGCTACTAGCACCATATTGAATTGAGGACTCACATTTCTTCTACCTGCTGTGCTCTGCTCAATACAGGAGGTCTTTGTAGTTCCATATTTATTAATATTCACATTTTGGTTTCTGGTACTCACATCACAACCCCAGACAGTGAGTGCTGCCTTTGCCTGATGGCTTCCTGAATTACAATTAAGAGCATGAAGTTTCATATCCCAGTATCAGTTCTGGCCTCCCAGACCCACAGCAGTTTCCACCAGTGGCTACTACCACACACCCTGTGCACCTGAGAAGGGAGATTATACAGAGATATTTATGGTGAGTCAACAATAAATAAATAATTATCAGCTTCTGGACAACCAAGCAAGAAGGAAACGGGTTGTATCACATTCGTCTGGCTTCAGAGCACTGTATGGTCTCTGTGGACCCAAAACTTGTTTAGCTTTGAATTCCTTTTCAGCTCTAACCATCTCCTCTAGCACCCTGATATACCTTGTCTAGGATTGTTTATTTAGCTAGGTCCACATTTTGCCTTTTCTTGTTTCTAGCATTGACTCCAATCTTTTACCCAATACAATTGCTTTCCTGATGAAGGATCCTGGAAAGTGAATGGCTGAATACGTAAAACTTGGAGGAAGCTCTCACTTTTGTCTTTTCAAGGCTAAACAGGACACGTGAAAATAAAATAAATAATACAATCATGATTTTTTCCACCTATACTAAGTAGAATGAAAATAGGCTTACCTCATCAAATTTTTTTTTCCAGTAAAGAAACATATGGCCTGACCATATTTCTCCATTTCCTAGGATTAGTAGAGGATTCGAAATTATAGTGAAAGATTGAAGGAGATTATTGTGGGAAGAATCAAAGCCCTAAAGGAGACGTCGTTCAGCAGACATCTTCATAATGATTCAGAAGACCTTCAGCTTCCAGAGGAATAAAGCTTTACAGTGAACAGAGGGTATTATGCAGACATATCCTGCAGAGGAACTGCTGGACAGATGGGTGTCCATATGAATTCTTTTGGCAAGAGATACTGAAAGTTCTGGATTTGTGAAGTTAAAATTTGGTAACAGATGAGCTTAATGAATCAGAGAAAGGCAAAGTTCAGCTGCACGTGTATAGGTTGTGTCCTATTAATATTGGGTATTACTATTGAATGATGATACAGCATGAGCGCAGCTGAGTCAAACTCTAGTTCCTCTGATCAGGGTAAAATTAGGGTCAAGTAGAACAAAATTCTCTAGTGAGTAAAATGAGCCAAAAGATTCATGGTATCTATTTAAAAAATTATTTCTCTCTCAGTCTCTGTTTCTCTCTTGGGTTTATTTGCATTTCCATAATTCCTTAATTCCAGAATGAATTTATTTTTTGTAGTATGATAACATTTTTAATATAAAACGTTAATTTTTAGAATTTAGATTTGTGGCTTATTAAAAGTTTTTTTTTCCCCCAAACAGATAATACAGAGTAGTATGTTAAACTTGATTATGTAGGAGTGTACTTAGGACGGAATGAGTGATCCACATCAGTGAAACAGAATTTCTGCTGCCCCTTTAGTCCCTAACTCCACTGAAATTAAAAAACAAAACAATAGAATGTGTGCTAATATTTACTCAGTCATTTATTATTTTATAATGAACATCGATGACTTTTAAAGGATGTAGATACAGCAGCATTTCTGTTTGTTTTGTCATGGGTCTGGGATTTTTGTGCAGAATTTTCACCATTCTCTGGTTTTTAAATAGATTAGTGTGACACTGTGGAACATTTCTTGTTAGTGGGGGAAAATTGGCAGCAATAAATGTCTAGCAAATGTAGGGGTATATCTCCCAAATAGAGTATTCTTAAAGCTCTGGAGACTAAAGGACCATATTCTGTTGGGTCTTATCTTTCTCTTTTGCCTACTCTCACTCCTCATACCCCTCACTAGCCCTGACATCACACATGTACCAAAACCTGAATTAGACCTAGGTCTTTCTGACAAATCTAAAAGAAACCCAAGTAAATTATAAAGTTCCTGTACGCTTTTCCTGAAGTACTTTGAAGAGACAGCAAACTGGAATTACGTTGCATGGCACCTGGCAAACATTCCCATTATCCACAAGCTACAGCACTCCCCCGGCCCCAACTCTGTTCGCTCTCCTAAATGGTCAGAACCCCACCTCCTCCTAGCTTTGCCAGCTCCTCTGCCCTTCCCCTACGGCCTCCTTCAGCTTCCAGGTGGATGCCTTTCCTTGGTCTGCAGCTGTCGGCCCTCTCGGTTTTTTCTCTTCAACAAATGCCCCGTATCAGCATAAAGAAGGCCGTGGAAGTGAAGAGCAACCAAGCCGTCTCCTGTAATTGGCAGAGGAAGAAACGTGGTGAACACACTATATTTAGCTCTGTCAAACAGACTCAGACACATTCTAGTAAGAACTTAGAACTCAGACCTGCTTGGGAAATACTGGTTGTTACCAACCGCTCTTCCTCCCTCACGCTTTTTCCTCCACATCTCCTGTTTTGCATGCTTTGCCACATGGAATTTCCGTGGGGAAAGAAATGAGAAGAAGTGCTAGAGGCTATTCAGGAGGTAGGGTCCCCGACTGACTCTTCAAAGGGAGGAGGCTTAGCTTGACTGGGATATGGGCCATGGGCCCAGAAGGACACTGTTGACTGCAGCTCTGTGCAGATGCCTTACACTTGGGAGGGCAGCTCCAAGCCCTGTTGCAAACGGGCCCGGAGGCCGGCGATACTACGCCTGCGCCTGCGCCTGCGCCGAGTGGGGTGGAGTGCAGCTGCCGTCAATATTTCCTCTTTCCTCCTCCCCACGGTCCAGGCAGCCGGTCGACTAGGCCCTTGGCCCTCAGGCCGAGCTTCGTCCCTTATTTAGTTCTGGGGAGCGCCTGGCCGACGTGAGGGCTGTAGAGACGGACTTCGAGGGCAGAGTGAGTACAAAGCCGCGGGAGCCGTCTCGGGCGGCGGCTGGATATCGGGGTTTCCCGGGACGAGCGCGGTCCGGAGGGCGGGGAGGCGTCGAGTCCTGCGAGGCCTGCGGGGAGCAGCCTCCGGAGCCCCTTCGCGGTGGCGTCCTCACATCCCAAGGTAGCTTCTGGGTTCCACTCTCACACCAAACACCACGGATAACCCATTCTCCCCGACTCCTGGGGCCAAGCATCGCAGAGGGTCGCGCGGGGCTGTGGTCCGGGTGGGAGAAGTTGGTGTGGGGCGAGCTGAGGCCGGTGTCTCCCGGGCTCCGGTGCAGCGAGCGGCCGCGTCTCTGTGGGAGCCGGTGTTGTGTCTGTGAAGGCCGAAGCCTTGACTTTGAACGTGGGACGAGCCTAATGAAGTGCTTAACTCGACGGCCGCACCGACCTTTCAGCGTTCGGGAGAGGAGAGCCTTGCGGAGGGCCTGGGGGTGGGGCTAAGCTAGGAGCCCTTTTACCTGAATGTTCCTTCTACTTTTTTTTCACTTCAAAATGAAGGTGGAAATGCTATAAGGCCTTATGTTTCTAATTCCTTGATGTTGTTGTTTTTTTCTTTCCTTCTCTTCTTTATATCTCACCTTCTCATGCTTTTCTTCCTCCGACCTTTCATCTAAAAACTGACCACCCCTTTAGAGGTTTTTACTGTTAAAAACAAAACCCCAAAAGAGAATCTTCTGTTTTAAATCTTACATAACTGAACAAGTTGCATGGCTCAGTATTTTCACAATAGTCAGTTTATACTATTCTCTTAACTCAAAACGTTACATTTTTGAGTTAAGAGAATAAATTACACCTGAAAATTACAGGCCCTCTCCCATTTCTCTTCTCAGCCCCTCCCCCAGCCAACAGGGCTCAAAGTTTTTCATTATTTTGGGTCAATGAATATAAACATGAAGATACGTTATGATCAGCTTAAATGTACTAGAACGTTTAGCAATGACTGAGTTATATTTCTGAAGTTACCCTCGTCGTAGAGGAAATTGGTGGGAGTGAGTGTAAAACCCTACAAAGAAAACAATCCCCAGGCAGTATGTTCCGGTTCTTGTGTTGGTATTCTAGTCACTAGGGGTAAAATAAAAGAGAAAAAGACAATGCATATTTATTTTGAGAAAGCTTAGACAGAAATTTCTTGAAAGAAATTTCAAGAGGGCAGAAAGCAGAACAAAACTAGAGAGGGTGTCACAGTTGAGGTCAGGAGCTCGCAGAGACTGAAGGTGTAAAAGAAGAGACAGTGAAGATATCCAAGGCGGAAGGGGTAGGCAGTGGAATCAGACACATAGGAAGAAGGTGTTAAAGTTTCATAACACCACGGTTTTATTCTCTTTAAGGAACTTATCCTGTATTGTTTTTCTGGTTGTTATTCGTGAACATGGCTTCTCTTTCCTTCTAAACTCCTTGAGGCTGGGATCCAGGTTTGTTTTGCCCATGTTGTGGGAAAGATGGTAAACCTTGGGCACTCCCAGGTGTCCAGCACACATCCAGAGGGCAGTGGGTGGTCTCAAATGTTTGCGAGGAAATGCAGGAGCCTAGGTTCTGAGTGAGCAGAGGGGGAAAGACTTAATCAGGGTCTTGGAAATTCTTTTTTTTTTTTTTTTTTTTTTTTTTGTGGTACGCGGGCCTGTGGCCTCTCCCGTTGCGGAGCACAGGCTCCGGACGCGCAGGCTCAGCGGCCATGGCTCACGGGCCTAGCCGCTCCTCAGCATGTGGGATCCTCCCGGACCGGGGCACGAACCCGTGTCCCCTGCATTGGCAGGCGGACTCTCAACCACTGAACCACCAGGGATGCCCAGGGTCCTGGAAATTCTGATGACAAATCTAACTCCAGTTTTGTGGTCTTGATATTTTGTTTATTTAAGAATTTATTTAAATACAATTAAGTGTGATAATCTTGACTCCCTTCTTTGTTTCTATCTCACCAGATACATATCTCACCAATATATACCATGAATAAATAAGTTTAAATTACAATAGTGAGCCATGTTCATTGTGGAAACAAGCATGAAGCAACTATAATTCTTTTCAGTCATATCAACAGCTGTAGCTATAGGTATATATTTATATGTTTTGGTACCATGTAGTATTTGATAAATTGCTATTTTATTTAGTAATATAACATGAGTAACTTTCCACATCATTAGATTTCAGTGAGATGTCAACAAATGTTTGAGAGCAAGTTATGTTGGAATAAATCCATACTGTGAATCATTTATTCTGTAACTTGGAAATCAGATGTTTGGAACCAAATGGTATCATTAGTCAGGAAAAGACCAAATTCTTCCTAGGAACTTGAATAATCATGAAATATACAGCTCTTCATTGTAGAGCCCAGTATAGGAAAAGCCATTTGGAAGACGGGACAAGGGTATGGCTTCTTTTAATAGCATTTTTGCTGTAATCTACAGAGGAATTGAGTAGTGATTAATGAATTAATATTTGTAAAGCATTTCAAAATACATTTAATTTTAAAACCATATAAAACATTATCCATAAATATCAATTTAGGGCATGGTTTTGCCCTTTATTTTTTCTACAAAGAAGAAAAAATGTCATTCAGGATAGAAAAATGTCTAATGTATTTTCTAGTTCTTAGTTTTGAGCTTATATTCTACTGAAAAACAGATATTCTAGAAAATGATTTAATGTCAGAATTACAATACCTGATTTATTATTCACAGCACAATTTTTTATTAAATACATTTTCAATCCCATTATCATTTTTAAAACTACTTAGCTCCAGTCAAAATGAAAATGCCCATTTCTTCATCTTTATTCATGCCTTTCACATTCCAGTGCCCTAGAAAGAGGTTTTCTGCATTGGTAAATGAAAAATTCTGGGTTACTCAGTATATCTGAAAGATAGTTGTAGTGGAAATGAATGATGAAAAAGCTCTACAGCAGCAACCGTTGGCTTCATTGTATTTGCTGCCCTAGGATAGTATCTGTTATTTTTGTCTTCAGCAAAACCATTTGGTTCCCTTGCCAGTGTCATTTATTCTCCCTGCCTTTTTCTGGGAGTCTAGATGGCTTAGTCAGCTGAGACTTGAGAACATGCTTTTTCCCCTTATGCGTCATAATTGGGAAAAGTTTTTCTCCAAAAGTAGCACTAGGGTGAAAATAAAGTTCTTTAAAAGGCTATAGTAAGAAAACAAAAAAGATGCTTTCTTTCTAATGGATGTAAATGGAAATGTAGTATATATAATGGGCTGTAAGAAGTCCTAGCTGATTTGTGACATGAAAATATATTTCCTCCAAAAACCATGCTTCTTGGAACTTTATTTTCAAATGACAGACGCCTTAGAGGGAAACATGAAAGGTCTGCTACTATTTAAAAAGTCTGGGTTATTAAAAAAAAAAAATGCATTCCCAGATAAGACATATAAATTTCAGAAGGACTGTCTTCTAACACAGATTTTGTTTTATTTTTTTACTTGGCATAACAGAGAATTCAACACCCTATTTCATAGATGCCTTCTGTTTTTGGTTGACCTTAATTTTCTGGATGACTGCTTTTCTTCAAATATTTCCAGTTATGACTAAATTTCATTTAATAAGAAATGTTTAGGTTAGTTTGTGATGAAGAAATCAGATGTTCTAAATCCAAACATATTTTAACAAACTGATTTGTAATTGTGTTAATGCCAGGACAAAGTCCATTTTTTATTTGGCTCTTTAAAGGCCAACAACATATAGGGCCATATTTATTTTAATTCCACTTCATTCTGACATTTCCTAAAACAGTGGTATAATATTTATTATAAAGGCAAATTCTGGCTCATTAATAATGAAAAGCTGATTACAAATTTTTAAACTTTAACTTAAAAATTAGAATTTATGATGGATTGATTCACATTTCATTTGACAAGTTTTATTTTATTTTTGACAAAAAATCAGCATTTTCCAAATTGGTCCTGTTATAAACATTACAGGAATGCTTGTTAAAATACAGACTCCCAGCCCTCTTATTCTGATATAGTCGGTCTGGAGCCTAGGTTTAATCATATCCCCATGTGATTCTTAGAACCCAGCAGAGGCAGGAAACACTGGAACAAAGCTGGTTCTCAACCCTTGCGACATACTCAGTTATCTGGGGGAGTTTTCAAATAACGTCAATGCTCAGGCTTTCCCCCAACACCCATTAAAACAGACTCTGGGCACTGGAATATTAAAGTAAAAATTGCACTTCACTAGACATAGGATTCTGTACTATACACTGATGGGAAGTGGATGAAACAATTATGTGAAAGTTTCTCTGCATATGATAACTAGATTTCTGAGATAGCTAGAATGTCAGCTCCATGATCGCAGGAACCATCTGTGTCTTGTCACTGTTCCTTTATCCTGAGCACAGTGACTTTCACATATATCATGGATGCACAATAACTATTGATTAAATAGTTTATATTGGCTAAAATTGTAACCATCTTCAAATGTTGAGGTCTTGCTACAAATGAACTTGAACAATTGGACATGAAATACAGTCCAGCAATGGTTAACATTATGGTAGATAGCTGGTGATGTGAGGGGAAGACTGAGTCCAAGGTATCCGAGGTGAGCCAGAGAGGACTTTCCCCAAGAAGCCCAGAGTGGGTACCTATCTCAGCAGCCATTACTGTCTGTTGATTGGCAGCACATGTAGTAATCACATTTGTGAACCTCTATCTCCACTCCTAGGAATGGTACAGAGTAGCAGCCGGGCTTTGGGGACTAGGAGAGCAGAATCTCCTACCTCTGCCTCCTGGCCATCCATTCTGCACCTGGTCCTTGTCAAAGCACACACTTCTATGAGTTAATTTTGGCCCAACTCCTCCTGCACACATCTCCTTCCCCTCCTGTTATCAGCAATTGCCAGTGTGAATTTGGCACTCTGAGACTGTCATTTTGTTGTGTGACCACAGTAGCACCTAGCATGGTGCCAGCCACACAGTTGTGGCCAATTCTAATACTTAGAGATGATGAATGTAATAGACAAAAGAGGATGACCAGGAAAATACCACCCTTAGATAGACAGGAAAGGAAAAGGTAATGATAGAGGGCAGTGAAATGGCAGGAGATTTTAATGTAGTTTTCATTTTTGCCTTTTATATAAATATGACTACTTGGCTAGAACGAGTCTCAGCTGTGAGAGGAGATTGGCCGGCCACCTAGGACTGGGAAAGAAGTAATTAAAGAGTACCTGGAATGTCTGGGTACAGTGGAACTAGCAGGACCAGATGATTGGCAGTGTAATTCAGTGGAAGGAGAATTGGATGAATATTCAGAACACCCGGAATCTAGTCTCAGTTTAACTGCTTACTTACTGAGTGACCTTGGGAAAAGAAGGCCTCTGAATCTTGCTCTCCATACCTGTAAAATGGAGATAATATTACCTACCTCATAGAATTGTTGTACAGAGTAAGTGAAAAAAATCATGAAGTGCTATTTGAACCTAGGACACACTCAACACTTGCACATGTCACTGTACAGCTGTCAGCATTTGCTTTTGAGAAATCATGAAGGACAGTTTTCTGCAAGATAGTAAGCATAAATTGTATCAGTTTGCATTGATACATGGGAAATGAGTGGAAAAAATCATCAGGCAACTAATTCTCAACAGTGTAAAAGAACCAAGAGGTTGGGAAGCAACCCATATGGCTTTAGGAAGATCGAATAGTACCTTACCAACTTTGGTATTTACCCTCTATAATTGAGGAAAAGCCCTCAAATATAAGGAAATGACAGTGGAATCCTCCATGGCTGTCAAGATATCATTGTAAGCTGAGCTCACAACTTTTTGACATATGTGTGATTATCATTAATTAACTTGTATTGTGTCCTATATTAAAAGATAATAAGGTAAGGAATCAGCTCAAGAATTTCACATAAAATTGAGTCAGTTTACCAGGATTTCATGAGTTGGTTTGAATATAACACAGACTCTGAAACAGGTGGTATTTCCTAAGATTATCAAGAGTAAGGGAATTCAATCTATTTGTAATCCATTTCCTATGAGTGGTAGAACTGGAATGTCTGTGCCATTGTCTTACAAAATGCTTGAGTGTGGTAGAAAGTGAAAAAATCTTCCATGTCTAGCGATTATCCATTGATCCTGGTGCCCCAAGAGCAGTACTTCTCCAAAGGGTTGCCTACTAATCACCAATAGCAGAATCATCTGAAGAACTTGTTAAAAATGCAAATCTCTAAGTCCCTTGCCAGATTTACTGAATGTGAACTCTGGGTGGAGCTTAGAATGTGAATTTTATCAAACACCCTCCAGATTCTTATGCTCACTGAAGTTTTTAATCTGCAGAGAAGGGTGATATTATTCAACATCTGTTAAACATTCTTACTATGAGTATGGCTCAGAGAATTGAGAATATCATTGAACATTCAGATGAGTCTAAATATGAAGGGATAGTTACTATTCTGGAAAATTGAAATACAAATCAGTGATTTTGAAAAATTTGGAAGCAAGTCATTCAAGCACCGAATGAATTATTTCAATGATGAAAGCAAGGAGATATAACTGGAAACCAAATCTCTATGTTGTAATAATAGCCATCCTCTTGGATTGGTACTTTTCAGGTCACCTCCTCAGAGAATCTTCACACGCCTTTCTAGACTTTTTTTTTTTTCCCCCCTCCAGGTAGAGAATACTGTTATCAGGTTAATGAACCAAATAGCTGTACTCCCTGGGGCTCAGTAGTTCTGATCCTAGATTACATTTTAGAATAGCCTGGAACAATTAAAAAATACCAATTCCCAGGCCCTATTCTCAGTTTAATCAGAATTTTTATAGGTGGGGCCCAGGCACTGGTGTTTTTTAAATGCTTCCAAGTGATTCTAGGTTTGAGGATCAGGATTGAGAACCACTGTGTACTTAAATGGAGGTGGAATATAGGAGATAGGAGGAGAGAAAGATGAGCATGCTTTCTAACTCAATTATGCTTGTGTACAAAAACAGAATTTTTAAGTGTTTAAGCCAGTATATCTGAATTAGCAATGTTACTAGCCACGTTCAGTGATCACGTCAGTTTTCCCTTTGAAATCTTCTAACATCTGACTCCTTTAGCTTCATTGTCCTTGCCAAATTTAAGGTTTTCATCTTGCCTGGGTACAATTTCAGAAGTCCTGAAGCTGGCCTTCCTGTTTTGATTATTTGGTCTGCCTGGAACCTAAGATGTGAGGATGTTTCCCTGGGGGTCATTCATTCTCTGGTGACAGGCTTTGTGGATCTGTCAGGAGAGTTCTGTGCATACGTACAACAGATTAGTTACCAATTTTGTCTTTTCCATTCTTGAGGCTGAGATCAGATGCCTGAATAAGTAGTTGGCATATTGGAAAGGTTTGTTATCCCTAGTTTGGTCATAACTGTGACTGCAGCAAAGTTAGCCTGGTTTCCTTATTATTGATTGATTGATTGTTCGTTCACTAAATTTATATTAAACACCTGAAATATTCCAGGCATTTTACTTGGCACTGAGTACAGTCTATCAAGATAATATACCTAATCCTTGTCTGGTAAGCAGCTCATTGTTACCCATTGTTACTTTCTCTCCTGCTTTCTACCCTTCTTCCTCCCACCTCTTTCTTTCCCTCTCCTGCATAGGAGAACCTACTTCTAACATTCATGGAGCCTGGGGCAAGAGTACAAATGAAGTCTATCTACTATATGTCTAAGTATTTAAAACTTGTAAAACAAACTTACAAGCTGTTAAAATATTTTCTGTCCTCCTACATTGACAAATATACCCTTGTAATGAGGGAGAAGTGATCGAATTTAGAATTCTCAGACTCATCAGAATTTTGAGTTAGAATATGGTAGTTCTGGGAGAGTCTACTCCTGGTACCCTGCACCCAGCTGCCGCTTTTTCTTTTCCCACCTCTTGCCCCTCCAGCTCTTGGATGGGCCTCCCATACATGCATGTTATAGAGCTTGTGGGTCCAATCTCTGTCCAAGGCCACTCCCCCGCTCCTGCCAGTCAGCTGCCCTTGGCCACCCTGGAAGTGTGCACACCAGTTTGGTTAGCCCTTGGGAGGGCAGGCCCTTGGGGGAGGCCTAGGCAGGAACTGGCTCAGGATTATTTAGGCAGGGAATTTTAAGGTCTTCCACTCCCAGAGCATGGTCAGTGTGGGGGATGGGTACAGGCTCCCAGTAGGCATGTCCTCTTGACCCCAAGGGGAGACATGCAGCTAAAGGACAGCCTGAGTGGGACCCCCGTTGAGTGTGGCATCCTTTAAAGTTGGGGTTCCTTTTACCTGGGCCTAAGAGTGGTCCTGCTTTTACCTGCCTGCTTACTTTGCTAATTTGACATTTATTGAACACCTCCATTAAGTGCAAGGCCTAGTAGGTACTATATGTGTTGGTGCAGGAAGGGAGGAATGAGGGAAGGATGGGAAAAACTTGTTTTTCCCTCTTTTGGTCTCACTTGGTTTCTCCATTGGTCTCCTTGGACACTGCACATCTCTGGGACCCCCCCCCCCTCCACCGCTCCACCCCGCAAGGTGTCCGTGTCCTATCTTTGTCATGAATACAGTAGAGGAAAGGAGGGACAATTACATTTCCTGTCTTGGACTCTACTGACCAAGGTCTGCTGATGTTAGGCTGGAGCAGAAAAGGCTGAGTGAGATTTAAATTGGCACATGGCACCTACCTGTAAACAGGAGTTAGGCTTTATACTCGAGATATGATTCCTAATTCTGGGAATCTTTTGCATCCATTTCAGATTATGTTTTAATAAACACAAATAAATTCATCTGTGTAAAAATCTAATTGTATTTTACTCTTTCCTTGCTGATGACTAAAGAGAGTTCAGAGGCAGTTACAACAGTATACTTCTGAGCCCAATAATAAATATGCAAATGCATGTTAAAGTAGAAATCCAATTTGAAATAATTCAAGTGAAATTACATAGAGGAGGTTATCTTAAACAGGGACTTTCTACCTGTCTCTTTTTATCTGGTGCTGTGTAGAGAGTGTAGAATCAAAGCCAAAGATTGAAACGCAGATTATACTGAACACACACAGGCACATTCTGAACACCTTGGGCTTTTTCGAGACCATTGGGGCAGCTGTTTGGATTATGTTGTGCTTGTCTAGGAAGAAGGATACCTGGTAGTAAACCCCTCTAGGTAAACCTGAAATAGGGAAAGATAATTGAGGAAAAATACTAGTAAGTACTCCGTGAAGAAGTGTACTTTAAGAATAAGGAAAGGCAGTTGGCAGTGAAAATCCTTGAAAAATATGCTGTGGGCTTTTGAGAGAGAAAAAGTATGAAAGGAAGCAGAGTTTCTGAAACCAAATCTTAGTGTAAATTGGGTAGGAGATCTCTGGGACTGTGTGCCTTGATTGCTTAACCTGGGTAATTATGTAGAGGGAAAACTTTCCGGGTATTTGTTGTTGAATAATTTAGTTTATCCTGCTGATTGAAAAATATCGAAACCAACACCAAATTGGCTTTAAACTGTTTCCATATTAAGACCAATGAGAATTTTTAAGTTCATTGTGGTTTCCTTTAAATACATTTTAGCTCTTTCCATAAAAATAACTCATTTGGCAATTGAATTAAGTGATTTGATTAAAATGAGTAACATTCAAATAATCAAGATAGTAAAAAAAAAAACACAACACAAAACTTCACGAGAGTCATAAAAGGCTTACTTGTACACTCCAATCCTTGGAAATCATTAGCTAATGTTTTGATGATCAAATAATAAATATATAAGTGGATTAAAGAAACAAATGCAAATTCATCTAAATTTAATTTACTTTAGATAAAATCCACATATATGTTTGAATATTGAATTTTAAAGATGTAAATATTTTAGGGAGAAAGCAGGAGTTTGAGAGTAAATACAGTAAATTAATTATAAGTTTTTAAGACGATATCCCCAGGTACCCTTTATTCTTTACTCTTGGCTTTTGGTGGAGTTTGTTGCATAAAAAATAACATTGTAAATCTCTCTCTTTTTGTTTTCTTTATACATTTTTTTCTCTGAGAGGGTAAAACCATGTTAGAAGGTGCACTTCTACCTGTACGAATCCTCTTCTCCTGGGGCTTGTGGATGGAAGAGTTTTGAAGGGTGGCCATGGATGGTTTGTGAAGAAGGTACTGTCCATGTTCCGTTTTATTCTCTACCTCAAAGATTCAACTTTTCTATTTATATTTTAATTTATAATTTATGTATACCTAGTGCTAAGTACAATTTAAGATTACGGTAGGGGGCACACTTACTTGAAGACCATGATCACAGAAGTAGAAAATTAGTGTATGAAGGAGAGAAAAAGCCTACTAAAAACTTGGGTTAATACCATTGCAGTATTCACGCTGAAGCATGGAATCTAGCCATTCTTTTTCCAGTTTGGTGAATTTGTGGATGTAGTGCTGGCTCTACACTGGGTTAACAAAATAAACATTTTAGTTAAAGTTTTTTTGGGGACAAGTAAATGAAATGTTTTGTGTTTATTTGATTTGTACTGCCTGTACTCACATAAGATCGTATTGTATCTGGAGAACAATTTATGTGCTTATTGAAAGGGATATGCTTGGCCTGGGAGTAGAAAGTCATCTTCACAGGGCACTTTCTCTCTGGTGACTTAAGAAGTTGCTTGATGTTGAATGAAACCAGTAAGAATCTGGTAATGATAATACAGTAGTTCCCAAACTCACCTAATGAAGTGCTAGAATAGTTAAGGAAAGTGAATACCACCTCCTGCCCTCCAACTCTGATCCCAGTATCATGCAGTAGGTCTAGAAGGAGAGGCCAAATGAGCTTACAGAATTACATATATATCATTAAAATTCACTCAAAATTTCTGTTCTATCTCATAATATAGCTGCATTTCTTTTATGTTAATATGTTTAAATTTGACATCTAGTAATATTTTAGAAATACACCATTGTTTACCCTGGGGCTCCTCATATCTCCAGAATCACCCTCAATTCCCCTGAGGATATTCATACAACGATTGGAAAATCATTGTCCTGAAGGGTAGTTCCATCAAGCTGTGATGATTTTGTAAAATGCCCTTCTTAACCCCAGGGATGGTTCTATCCTGGGAAATAATTTTCTAGAAGTACTTGGTGATGTTGGAGACACAAGGAGCCATTTATCTACAGGATCATCTTTTTCAACACTTGTCACTGCAGTTCTTCTGATTACATCATTTTTCTGCTCTCGTCTCAAAAACTTTACAATTACTCAACTACAAGTTTATGACTGCTTCAGGGAGAGAGAACTCCAGAAATTGACCTTACTTTATACTGTCTTAATCATTTTTTCCCCCTTCAACAGCAATAACAAAAATTATTGAGTTTCTTCTATTTCTAGGGCACCCTCCTAGGGAAGCAAAGAAGTACAGGCATGATTCCTCTTCTTAACCTACATAATACAGTGGAGAAGACAGATCATATACATGGAAAGATAAATAATTATAAAAGATAGCAGAACATAAATGATATATTATTTAATTAACTATTTAAGTCAGTGAATGCATACCAATTACCTAATCTTGATCAGGCATCGGGCAAAGCTGTGGGAGAGATCCAAAGGAGAGTAAAGTATTCTTACATGTGAACGTAAGCTAGTACGACATAATTAATACGCGATTGATGTACGTGGAACTTGCTATGGAAGCACGAAAGGGAGGGACTAGCTCTTAGGCAGATCTTGTGAAGCAAGAAGGTTTTCTCCATTTTACTGAATGCATCTTTTCTGTTTTGGTCATCACTTCTTTTATTTTCCAACTCCACAGTCCATCACAGGAATCGTTGTCTCACCAGTTTCTTGGGATTTTGTCCTATCTTTGGATCAGCTCACCTTTTTCCTTCTTAGCTCTTAGGACTGGACTATGGAGTGCCCATGGAGATACATGAACTTCAGACTTTGTTCTCCAATCTTCAGTACTGCCAAAAGTCCTTTTACACATCCCATGTAAGTTCCCTCTTCTATTCTCAGTAGCAGCTAATACAAACTTTTACTATTCTTCTCAACTCAGCCTCAGCTCCTCTGTCAGCGGATAACTTTCTTTGCTTCACAAAGAAAATTTAGAAACCATTAGTATGCAGCACCATCAACTTCTGGTCTTCTTTCTAAATGCTAAGCATGTTCCTACCTCAGAGCCTTTAAACCAGCTGATTTCTTTACCCGAATCACTCTTCTCCCAGATGTTTGCATGGCAAACCCACTTTTCTTTTTTATGTCTTTGCTTAGTTGTCACCTTCTCAGTAAGGCTTACCCTCTTTATCCTTGAATCCCATTCCACTCCCTCTGCAGACATACTCTACTCCCCTTACATGTACATGCTCAATAAATATTTGTTGAATGAATGTTGAATTCCTATACATTTTAACATCTCTGCCTGCTATGGATAGTTCCTCTTACCGCTGTTTCACTTCCTATTCCCTCCAGATCTTTAGGAATCTAGAATCGGTAATTATCCAATCTCTTCTTCATCTCTCTAACTGTTCCATCAGCACATACATATTTTTCAGTCTCTCATAAAAAAGAAAAATCATCCTTTCCATTATAGATTTTCCCTGTAGCCATCCAACATCTAAACTTCTTGAAAGAAGAGCCTTCACTTACTGTGTCTACTGCGTCATTTCCTGTTCACCCCTTGATTTCAATCTGACTTCTGACCATCTGTCTGATAGAAGAAATTGTTTCCATAAAAAGGATCCGTGGACCCTGTTAGATCAGGCCCTTCTCAGGGCTCTTGTATCATACTCGGCTCCCCTCCATCCTACATTCTATTGCATGATAAAGGGCTTTGTTGTTACCTTGCCCACTGGACTTTTTATTTCACATATCCATTTTTTGGGTCACTTAGTCCAGAAATATCTATTGAACGTTAACATGTACAGACAGTGTTATAGGTCCTGAGGATTTACTGGTAAACTGACACAAAGTTTATGCTCAGTGTGGCTTATAGCCTTACGGAGGAAGCAGGCATTAAACAAAGAAGCAAATACACAATTGTAAAATTAAAACTGCCAGATGGTTTTGAAGACTTACATGGTGCTGTAAGAGTACTTAAGAAGACAACTGGACCTTTCCAAAGGCTTGAAGAAGATATTCCTAAGAGAAGAATGTGAGGGCTGAGAAGTAGAGCAGAGCAGGAGTTATACAGTCAAAGATGAACGCGTGACAGTAGGAAATGGCATGTGTAAAGTCCTGCAGTTGGAGGGAGTGTAGAGAGTTTGAGAATATGAGAGAAAGCTGATGTGGCTAGAGCCCATGGATGTAAGGGAGGAGTGACAGATGGTGATGCTAGGGAGAGTCAGGGGCTGCATGACACGATGGTATTAAAAGAGGTTAAGGATTTGGGTTTTTTTTTTTTTTTTTTGTGGTACTCGGGCCTCTCACTGTTGTGGCCTCTCCCGTTGCGGAGCACAGGCTCCGGACGCGCAGGCTCAGCGGCCATGGCTCACGGACCCAGCCGCTCCGCTGCATGTGGGATCCTCCCGGACCGGGGCACGAACCCGTGTCCCCTGCATCGGCAGGCGGACTTTCAACCACTGCGCCACCAGGGAAGCCCCGGGTTTTTTATACTAAGAATATGTGGGTGTCTTTAAAATGGAGGTTGTGTCTTCTTCATATCTTAACCCCTAGCCATTAGTTCAGAGCAGGCATCCTCACTGAAGCTCATTAAATGTTTACTGAATGAAGGAAGAAATGGACATTTGAACTAGTCTCAAAGCAGTACGATTGGGCAGGAAGAAGGGGTGAAGGACATTTCTTTGCCAAGGAATCAGTGTTTAAAGAAACGTGGAGGTATGAAAAAGACACATTTTGCTTTGGATAGGGCAAAGCCTTCATTGTAATTGAATGGGGAGTGGGATGGGGAAAGAAAAAGGTTAGAGAGATGAGGGGACACAGGGGAAGGAGAGCAGGGTCGTGGGCTACTGAAAGAAACGATCCAAGACTTCAAAGGAAGGTGAGAACACCGAGGGTCAGAACGGTCAGGAAAATCATCTCAGAATTGTAGCATTTTGGAGGTTGGATGAGGATCTCTATTTTGTTTGGAAGGACAGTTAGACAGGCAGAGAGATATGGGAAAGCATTCTCAACAAGGGAAATGAAATCCATTATGGCTTGGAGGCCAGAATATACTGGAATTCTTCCTTTTCTGGTAAAAGCTGTGTCCCTCTTTAACCTCTATATATGTTTCATCAATTTTTTTCCTGGTCCATTTCACATAATGAATTGTGTGAAAAAAATCTTTACCAAAAATTTGCCTAAATCTTAAAAAAAATATATTTTAAAGAGAGTATTTTACTTTTCCTAGGTGATTTGTTTGACTGAAAGTAACTTACAAAAAATGGGGAAGGTGATCATTTTTTTGTTCATAAATGTAGATTAGCTAATACATTTCGGGCTGCATGGTATTTTGTTTATTAAGCTCACTGTCAGCCTCTTTTGTTGCCAGCTGAAGTACAGTAATATGATTTTGTTCCAAATTTTACACTTTGCCAAAGGTCTGTTTCTCAGCTGCATTTTGGAAACAGCTGTCAGCCCCAAGCAATCTGATTGCTTTTCATGAATGATAAATCACTTCCCTGTAACTGATTTGTTTAGGTACAATAGGAAGAGACATCTTTCTGCCTAGTATGTTAGCAGAGGAACTGGTAGGCTAGGATGGTGGGAGAGAAAGTTCTAGTGGGCATTTCCTTAGTGCCTAATGTTTAATTAATGATAATTTCATTTTGAGTGGATATAGGAAAGAAATTCTCTTTATTAGTGAGTCTAAAGGCAGTGGGAAAAAGCAATGGTTCTTTCTCTATTAGGGGCCATTATCAATTTACTACTGGGTCATCTGTTTGAAAATAAAAAGAAAAGATTCTTCAGAATCAAGCATTCATTTGTTTAAAAAATTGCCCAAACAAAGTTGTAAGGGTTAAATGGGTGTTAGAAGTTTCGAGGAGGGAGCTCAAGTTTCATTAAAGTATTCAATTACTGAGACTCAGCAGTCCATGAAAATATTTATCATATTCCCAGCCCAGCTGAGACCTTATCTGCTCCAATTTTCCTTGCACAGAATCACAGAAACCTACATTTGCTGCTTCACATCCAGGGACACAGGAGAAAGGCTGAAGGGGGTGGGGGCATCTCATCCTTAAAATATTTACTGCTTGAATTTTAGTTTTGGAAAAAAAGTTTTGAGGTTAGAGGTCCTTGAGGGAATTCACGTCTTTCTATTACCTTGATGTTTGTTCATGATGGTGTTGTCCCTGTGTCTCTCTCTGGTGGGCTACAGTCAGCATCTTTCTCTGAGAGATCCTACCATTCTATCTGCCTAGCTCCTCTTCTTGATTGTAAAAAAAGGTAATCCTAACTAACAGATTTTCACTATGAACAGTAAGTGGCCTGCGATGGCATATTCAGTTTTTGGCCCCCAATTTGTAAAAGTGTCACCCTTAACTGTAAGCATAGATAGCCTTGCTATGTACCCCATGCCCTCATCCTGTGCCCTTTCTTTGTGCTCTAGCCTCTGTAGGGACTGTTTGGGGGCTGGCGGCTCCAGCCAAGCTGACTCGTACAATCAAAGCTGAAAACCTATTGGCATCATTCCTCAGCTGGATGTCAGCAGGCAAGGCACTTACTGCAGAGATGCTCTTTTATTTTAATAAGTAATTTATTTAATGAGCCAACAATGGCAAAATGTCAAATACAGAGACTTCAAGGATGAACAACATAATTACAAGGAGCAGGAAGTCTATTGGGCATGCGATATTCAACATCCTCAGAAATGACGTTCCTTGAACTGATTTCAAAATCACTTGGCAACTGACTTGAAAAAGGATCTCTGCCATTAGTCTTGAGAGAAGTAATGTCACCCATATTAAGGTTTAGAGTTACTAATATGAAAATGGCAAGTCCTGGGTGTAGACAGTGTGGGGTAATATGGTGGGTGGTCATATTTTGTGAGAAGCTTTATAGCTGGCCCAATGGAACATGCCTCCACCTGCCAAGTCACCCGTGTGGCAGCATCTGATGCTTGCATTCAGTGTGGGAAAGGGAGAGGAAAGAGCCCTCCACTTTGGTTCTGCTATCAGTTCGAGGTGTGTCCTTGGATGATTCACGTTAGACTTTGAGATTCTGATTTTCCCTTAAAGTAACATTCCCTCCAGCGTACGAGATGTGTTCGTTAATTCCCCAAACCTGGCTCTTGTTGGTTGTGAGTGCAAATCCTGTAATATAAAAGTGAAAAACCAGTTAACCTAAATGGAGAATATAAAGGTTTATAGTAATTCTCTTGATCCAACCTTAATTTAATAATTATCTGTTGAGTACCTACTAGAAGTCAGATACTGTTTTAGGGACCGGACATACGGCAATGAACAAAACATTGCTGCCGTAAAGCTAACTTTCTATTAGTTTATTGACAAAGTTATCATCAGGTACCCCTAACTCACTTTGAAATGAGTATTCCTTCTAGGAGCTTGTATCAGAATTAATTTTATTTTGGTCAAGTGAAAAAATGTTGCACCGTGAACTGTGCTATGTTTGATGTGTTTATCTAGCATATTCTTCAGCCATTCCAATTAGTTTCTTCTTCCTATGTTAGAGTTTAATTAAAGCTCATGTTGCTTACGTCTTCCCTTCTCACTCTGGAGGGCTCTGCAATAGGCCCAGAATCCCTTCTAGGCCCAAATGCAGGGATGAAAACCTGTTTTTCCTCAGAGTCTGGGGCTCTCTGCTGCTCCTCTGTTGGCAAGGGTGCATGACTGTGAGATACTGATTTGCCCATTGTGCTGGCTGGCTCTGCTTCTGAAGGGAATAATGTGCATGGCTGGTCTCCGGTTGATGTGTGAGAGCTGTCATTTGGGAGCATGTAACACTTTATTTTCCATCCTACTTAGAATTCTAAGGCTCAGTGTCCAACATCTGTTGTCCCTCACTTTGGAACCATTAAATTACCTTTTAAAATGATTATAACAGTAAAGTATCATAAAGAAAATAAAAATAACTCATCATCCGATGACTCTGAGTTAACCATTATAAGCCTTCTCTTTGCATATATGTCAAAGTATATGCAGTTTTGTATTCTGTTTATTTTTTGTCAGCAGTATATTGTGAGAATATTTTTAATAGTGAGACTACTATTAAAAATCTTTGGAGATCTAAATTTAATGGCTGCATAATAGTCATATAGCTTGATCACAATTTATTTAACCAATGCCTTAATATTGGACATAGTTTCTAATTTATTACTCTTTAAAAATACTGTGGGTAATAGCCTTGTTATGTATTTCAAATATCTACCTAAGTAATTCCTTAAGAAAAATTTCAAGAAATGAAATTATTGGACTAAATGACATGAAGGCTCCAGCCACATATCAACTAACTTTTGTCTAGAATGGTTCAGAAGCTATACTCTTGTTAGAATCATGTATTACATTTTAGAAAAATTGATGTCAACTTGTTAGGCAAAAAAAGTATGTCACTATTGTTTTATTTTCTAGTTGTTAGAATACTGGTGAGATTGAATATGTGTTTCATGTTTATTGGGCATTTTTTTTTTTAGAAATTTCATGTAATGTCTGAAACATTTATATTAACATATTTCCATACAAATAATCCAAAGAAAGTTTAGTAATAGTTGTTTTTTTGGTTTGTTTGTTTGTTTATACTGCAGGTTCTTATTAGTCATCAATTTTGTACACATCAGTGTATATATGTAAATCCCAATCGCCCAATTCAGCACACCACCATCCCCACCCCACCGCGGTTTTCCCCCCTTGGTGTCCGTACGTTTGTTCTCTACATCTGTGTCTCAACTTCTGCCCTGCAAACGGGTTCATCTGTACCATTTTTCTAGGTTCCACATACATGCGTTAATATA
>NC_041215.1:96215764-96216651 GCF_002837175.3 Physeter macrocephalus
CTAATGGTTTATCAATTTTGTTTATCTTCTCAAAGAACCAGCTTTTAGTTTTATTGATCTTTGCTATTGTTTTGTTTGTTTCTATTTCATTTATTTCTGCTCTAATCTTTATGATATCTTTCCTTCTACTAACTTTGGGTTTTGTTTGTTCTTCTTTCTCTAGTTCTTTAGGTATAAGGTTAGATTGTTTATTTGAGATTTTTCTTGTTTCTTGAGATAGACTTGTATAGCTGTACTTTCCTCTTAGAACTGCTTTTGCTGAATCCCATAGGTTTTGGATTGTCATGTTTTCATGTCGTTTGTCTCTAGGTATTTTTTTATTTCCTCTTTGATGTCTTCAGTGATCTCTTGGTTATTTAGTAACGTATTGTTTAGCCTCCATGTGTTTGTGTTTTTTACGTTTTTTTCCCTGTAATTCATTTCTAATCTCATAGCGTTGTGGTCAGAAGAGATGGTTGATATGATTTCACTTTTCTTAAATTTACAGAGGCTTGATTTGTGACCCAAGATGTGATCTATCCTGGAGAATGTTCCATGTGCAATTGAGAAGAAAGTGTAATCTGCTGTTTTTGGATGGAATGTCCTATAAATATCAGTTAAATCTATCTGGTCTGTTGTGTCATTTAAAGCTTCTGTTTCCTTATTTATTTTCATTTTGCATGATTTGTCTATTGGTGTAAGTGAGGTGTTAACGTCCCCCATATTATTGTGTTACTGTCGATTTCCACTTTTATAGCTGTTAGCAGTTGCCTTATGTAGTGAGGTGCTCCTTTGTTGGGCGCATATATATTTATAATTGTTATATCTTCTTCTTGGATTGATCCCTTGATCATTATGTAGTGTCTTTCTTATCTCTTGTAATAGTCTTTATTTTAAAGTCTATTTTG
>NC_041215.1:96216833-96271736 GCF_002837175.3 Physeter macrocephalus
TGTTTTGGGTTTGTTTTTGTAGGTCCTTTTCTTCTCTTGTGTTTCCCACTTAGAGAAGTTCCTTTAGCATTTGTTGTAGAGCTGGTTTGGTGGTGCTGAATTCTCTTAGCTTTTGCTCGCCTTTAAAAGATTTTGATTTCTCCATCGAATCTGAATGAGATCCTTTCTGGGTAGAGTAATCTTGGTTGTAGTTTCTTCCCTTTCATCACTTTAAGTATATCATGCCACTCCCTTCTGGCTTGTAGAGTTTCGGCTGAGAAATCTGCTGTTAGCTTTATGGGTGTTCCCTTGTATGTTATTTGTTGTTTTTCCCTTGCTGCTTTCAATAATTTTTCTTTGTCTTTAATTTTTTCCAGTTTGATTACTGTGTGTCTCAGTGTGTTTATCCTGTTTGGGACTCACTGCGCTTTCTGGACTTGGGTGGCTGTTTCCTTTCCCATGTTAGGGAAGTTTTCGACTATAATCTCTTCAGATATTTTCTCTGGTCCTTTCTCTCTCTCTTCTCCTTCTGGGACCCCTATAATGCAAATGTTGTTGCATTTAATGTTGTCCCAGAGGTCTCTTAGGCTGTCTTCACTTCTTTTCATTCTTTTTTCTTTATTCTGTTCCGCAGCAGTGAATTCCACCTTTCTGTCTTCTAGGTCACTTATCCGTTGTTCTCCCTCAGTTATTCTGCCATTGATTCCTTCTAGTCTGGTTTTCATTTCAGTTATTGTATTGTTCCTCTCTGTTTGTTTGTTCTTTAATTCTTCTAGCTTTTTTTTTTTTTTTTTTTTTTTTTTGCAATATGCGGGCCTCTCACTGTTGAGTCCTCTCCCGTTGCGGAGCACAGGCTCTGGACTGCAGGCTCAGAGGCCATGGCTCATGGGCCTAGCTGTTCCGCGGCATGTGGGATCTTCCCAGACCGGGGCACGAACCTGTGTCCCCTGCATCGGCAGGCAGCCTCTCAACCACTGCGCCACCAGGGAAGCCCATAGGTCTTTGTTAAACATTTCTTGCATCTTCTAGATCTTTGCCTCCATTCTTTTTCCGAGGTCCTGGATCATCTTCATTATCATTATTCTCAATTCTTTTTCTGGAAGGTTGCCTATCTCTGCTTCATTTAGTTGTTTTTCTGGGGTTTTATCTTGTTCCTTCATCTGGTATATAGCCCTTTGCCTTTTTATCTTGTCTATCTTTCTGTGAATGTGGTTTTTTTTCCACAGGCTGCAGGATTGTAGTTCTTCTTGCGTCTGCTGTCTGCCCTCTGGTGGATGAGGCTATCTAAGAGGCTTGATGGGAGGGACTGGTGTGGGTAGGGCTGACTGTTTCTCTGGTGGGCAGAGCTCAGTAAAACTTTAATCCACTTGACTGTTGATGGGTGGGGATGGGTTCCCTCCCTGTTGGTTGTTTGGCCTGAGGCAACCCAACACTGGAGCCTACGTGGACTCTTTGGTGGGGTTAATGACAGACTCTGGAGGGGCTCACGCCAAGGAGTACTTCCCAGAACTTCTGCTGCCAGTGTCCTTGTCTCCACGGTGAGCCATAGCCCCCCCCCACCACAGAAGACCTTCTGACACTAGCAGGTAGGTCTGGTTCAGTCTCTCCTGGGGTCACTGCTTCTTCCCCTAGGTCCCAATGCGCTCACTACTTTGTGTGTGCCCTCCAAGAGTGGAGTCTTTGTTTCCCCCAGTCCTGTCGAAGTCCTGCAATCAATTCCCACTAGGCTTCAAAGTCTGATTCTCTAGGAATTCCTCCTCCCGTTGCCAGACCCCCAGGTTGGGAAGTTTGATGTGGGGCTAAGAATCTTCACTCCAGTGGGTGGACTTCTGTGGTATAAGTGTTTGCCAGTCTGTGAGTCACCCACCCACCCGTTATGGGATTTGATTTTACTGTGATTGCGCCCCTCCTACCATCTCATTGTAGCTTCTCCTTTGTCTTTGGATGTGGGTTATCTTTTTTGGTGAGTTACAGTGTCTTCCTGTCAATGATTGTGATCCTGGTGTTCTCGCAAGAGGGAGTGAGAGCACATCCTTCTACTCCGCCATCTTGGGTCTTTATTGGGCATTTATTTGTTTTTTATCCTGTATATTGTCTCTGCTTCTTTATCTGTTTTTCAAATGTGGGGTGTACTGAATTATGGTCTCCTAAGGATGTCCATAACCTAATTTCCAAAACATGTGAATATGTTGCCCTACATGGCAGAGGGATTTTGCAAATGTTTTAAATTAAGGACCTTTAGTTGGGGAGATTATTTTGGATTATACAGGTAAGGTCATTACAGGAGGAAGACCGAAGGGTTGGAGTGAAAGCCAACGTGATGGTGGAAGCAGAGGTCAGAGAAGAGAGAGACTTGAAGATATTACTCTGCAGGCATTGAAAATGGAGGAAGGGGGGGCTTCCCTGGTGGCGCAGTGGTTGCGCGTCCGCCTGCCGATGCAGGGGAACCGGGTTCACGCCCCGGCCTGGGAGGATCCCACATGCCGCGGAGCGGCTGGGCCCGTGAAGCCATGGCCGCTGAGCCTGCGCGTCCGGAGCCTGTGCTCCGCAACGGGAGAGGCCACAGCGGAGGGAGGCCCGCATACCACAAAAAAAAAAAATGGAGGAAGGGGCCATGAGGCAAGGAATGCAGGTGGCCTCTTGAAGCTGGAAGAGGCAGGGAAAGGGGTTATCTTCTAGGGCCCCTCGAAAGAACCGTTACTTAGGGCATCTTGACTTCCACCCAGTGAAACTGACTTGGGCTTCTGACCTCCAGATATGTAAGGAAATAAATTTGGATTGTTTTAAGCCACTAAATTTGTGGTCATCTGTTATGGCAGTAGGAAATGAATACACAGTGTGTTCTTATTTTTCTTAGTGATGTGTACATTTTCTTCTGTACAGTAAGGTTATTAACTTATCATATATGTTACAAATATTTTTCCCAGGTTGCAGTTTGCTTTTAAATATTTTTATAGTGTTTTCTGATAAAGAGTTTCATTTTTAACTTTTAAAATATTATTGATATTACATTAGATAAATTTTATGTCAGTGGTATACAAATTTAAAAAATTATGCAGTCAAATCTATGTATCTTTTCCTTGGTGATATATTGGTTTTAAATCAGTTTTATATTCACCAACGTTACTTCCAGCATTTTTATGGTATGTGATTTTTTCATTTATCATTCTTCATTAAGTTTTTATATATTTCCAGTCCTATTTCAGGGCTATCTTGTCTGCCCCATGAATCTGTCAAGTCCTGTGCTATTACCACACCATCTAAATTATTGTAGTTTCATAAAAGTTTTTATATCTAGTTAGCCAAGTCCTCATTCATTACTTTTTGTTAACATTTTTTTAAAGCTGGTCTCAACATTTTATTTTTCTAGCTGAATCTTAGAATAATTTAGACAAGTCAAAAAATTTCATGGGTATTTAAATTAGAAATTTGTAATAAATCTGTAAGTTAAATTGGAAAGAACGGCATCTTTTTAATATTAGCTCTTATCAAAGAAGAACATAGTATGTTTTTCCATTTATAAAAATTAAAAAATGTATTTTATAAAGTTTTGTAGATTTATTGATGTAATCTCAGATGTTATTAAATAAGATTAGTTTTAAGCATTTTGTATGTCTTGTTACTATGGGAATTGGAATGTTTTTCCATGGTATTTACTAACTGATTTGAGCTGATGTACTGGAAAGCTCTCTATTTTTGTATATATATCTTCTGCTTTACTGAACTTTACTAATTATGAGTTTTTCAGTTGATTCTTTTTTCATTTTTAGGTATATAATTATATCATATGCAAATGCTGGTGATTTTATGTATATCCTAAAAGTTTACCTTTTTTCATTTCTAATTTTTAAATTATTGACCAGTCCTTCCAGAACCATGTTGTATGTTAACATGATGTGTGTTCATCTTATTCATACTTTAAGTGATAATGTCTCAAGTAGTTCACATTCAGTGTGGCTCTATTAGTTTAAAAACAGCCTGATTTTTCATGTTAAAGAAGTATTCTCATCGTAGGCTAAAGCATGGATTGAAAATATTTATCACTTTTCTAACTGAATTGTTTTCTGAATAATAAACTCAATTTGTGTTTCTAGGATACACTCTATTTCGCTTACTGGACATTCCTTGCAATGTACTGTAGAATTTAGTTGACTAGATTGTTTATTAGGATTATCGAATCTATATTTACAAATGAGACAAGGCTGTAGTTTTAATATTTTCCTCTATCCGATTTGGCATTGGGGTGGCATAGAGTTTGCTAAAATATTTTTGGTGCTGTAAGTTTTTTTCTATTTCCTGAAGCATATATTGCATGGAGATTCGAAAGAACTCACCCATAAATCTAACTGCTTTGGATCATATTGGAGGTCATTTTAAAAGAGTTATTCAATTTCTTTTATGATTTCTTCTAATCAGTTTCTTCTACTTAAGTCATTTTCAGTAATTTATATTTTTTCACAAAATTGTCCTTTCATTGAAATCTCAATGATTTAGGCTTCCAAAGAATTATTTGGGTGACTATGTTTTCAGTTTTTCCAAAATGGTACATAATTACCATTCCATATGCATAGGAGAGAAGTTAATTCATTGTATGCAATTGATGTCTTAGAGCTTAATTCTCTCCTGGAACTGGTTGAGAAGGGCTGGAATAGAGTTTATATATAATATTTTAAAATAATACTTTAAAATAAAATACTTTAAAATAAAAATTTCCTTATCTGTTTTTATATTCTCTCTCTTCGTATATTTACTTAACATAGGGATTAAATTATTTTTAGGTTTATATTTTTTTTCCCAAAGAAGCAGCTCTTGAATCTCATTTACAATTTTAATATGATTCTGTTTACTAGTTTGGTTATATTTGGTTTTGTTTTTATTTTTTCCTACCTTCAGATTCTAGTAGGTTTCTTTTGTTGAACTGTTTCTAGTGGTTTGATTTGAGTAGCTAATAGGAACACTCTGAGTAGAGCTAAATTGCTAAGGTAGGGAGGGGAGAGTACAGGGGCGGGGATAGATAGAGGTATCAGCTTGGAAGGCTGGTATAGGTAGAATCAAGGAGGGCATTGAATGCAAAAATGGATTTTATACTGAATGGCAGAATTGGGTGGTAGTGGTTGTAGAGCTGGGAAAAAGTTATTTACTCTGTGGACAGTTTTACTCAAGTGGCTTCCCAGAGTACGCTCTCTTGTAAAGACAGTCTGTGCTGATTAACCCATTTCTTGGTTACAAGGTATTTTTGGAGGGTCTACCATGAGTGCTACATATGGAGCACTGTCTTAGGGGCAACACAGACTATGCAAGAGGAGTGTGACATTTTTGATCATTTTCTTGCAAAAGCAAACTAAGTTTTTGGTATGCCTTCAAAGAAGGAAATCATAATCAGGATCTGGAATAAACGGAGAAGACTTTCTGAAAAGGCAGAATTTGAGCTGGATCTGAAAGAAGGAAACAGTGAAGGGTTCAGCAATAAACCTCACTAGTTTGGAGTGCAGTGTGGAGAGATTCTAATGGAGATGAGAGTGTGGAGAGTGGATGAGTAGAGAATGGGTTGATAATAGCCAGAACATACTAGGTTTACGGAGAACCCTCACAAGCCAACAGAGTTGGTGTCTTAGTGCAGTAAATGGTTGCGAGCCATTGAAGGTTCTTGAATAGGGAGTGACCCAATGAAAAGTGTCCTTTTCTTATGATTAGGTTGGCAGTATTATTTGGGCTGGATCGGAGGGGAGAGACCTGACTCTGACAATCAGGGAGGAAGTTACAGTAGTTCATGTACACAAAGTTAAGGGTGTGAATTTAGTGTCTGCTGGAATACAAATGAAAATGATTTTGGGAGGTGACCAGTGGACACTCAGAGAAAGACAAGGAAAGATTAATGACATCTCTCATTTTGGTTCTTAAATATTTGAAAGTGGATGGTTGTAAAGGGATTATATTTGAGAAGGAATGTAATGTATTGCACTTTGGACTTGTTGAGTTTGAGGTTACGGCTGGACATCTGCTTGGAGGGTGGCCATAGTTGGAAATATGAAACTAGTGTGCAAAGGGCAAGGGGATTAGCGGTTTGACCAAACCATGGACTTGGATGAGTCCATCAAAAGGTTAAATGCAAACAGAGAAAAGCAGAGTACAGAGTCCTGTGGAGCTACAACATAGTTTTGGATATTGCTGGAGAATAAATTCAAGATGTGTAAGCTTCAAAGAGTGTGGGAGGTATTATATGGAAATTGAAGCCAGTAGGTATAAAAATAACATGTTAGATTGGTTGGCAGCAAAAAGAGAAACATATGCTACTTGAAAGAAGGGAAACAAGGTCAAGTGAACAATAACATTAATGATAAAAATAATAATGCTAGGAAAGATTTTATATAGTGTAAACATCAGATTATGCTTGAAGGTATGCAGGGAAATGCAGAAAGAAGTTATACAGAAAAAGAGGATTAAGTATAGGAGCAAATTTTAGTCTTTCTCTGAAATATATTAGCTATACTGACCCAAATACATTAATCAAACTGTATAAAGTATAGGTACCTTATTAGAAGTTCAGGTAAACTAAACTGGATGTAGTCTAGTCTCAGTAAAGTATTTTCAAGTCAGTGATAAAGAATAAAATACTATTCAGTATTAGTTAGCATATAATATCCAAGAGCAAAGGAATTGACAATTGACAAATATGAACTAAGTTCCTGCTAAGAAGTTGTAGGAGAGTTAAAATCAAGGGTTAATCTATTAAAGAATAACTGGATGGTTTTATCAGTATTGCTGACTGTTTGGACCTTCAATAAATGGAATCTGTGTGTCTTTGAAGTTTATAAATCAAAGTGACTTTGATATGAGCTTCTTTGGAATAATTGGAAAAAATACTGTTTTTTTTTTTTTACATTTTTCTTTTCTCTTGAGTTGTTAACTTAGAATTTGCACACTTCTCTGAGAGTAATAAAATTTAATCTAAAGTTCAAGGCAGCTATTTATATTTTATTAAACTCTTAAGTTTAAGATAATATTTCTTGGAATAGTGATTTACATATGGCTAAAAACTTTACAGGGGAAGAATCAGTTATATAGGTTTTTTTTGTGAGAGAGAAAGGTAGAAAGCCCTGAGAGTAACAAGTAGAAAATTATTTTTGTTTCTGGATAGGGAAAAGAAGATAAAAATGTACATTTCAAGACATGATTTAAAAAACCTTTCTCTTGCTTATGCTGAGGAGGAAAGAGGGAAGAATCGAGGAGCTGGAGGATTGAAGTTAGAAACAAGGAGAGGATACTTGGAAATGGGGTCACCCAGCAGGAGACCAGTGCAAAGATCAGAAAGTGCTGGGAGGCCTAGATGAAAAGAGAGAAGGGCTGGCAAGGAAGAAAGAGATGGGTCGTAGGGAAAGTCTGCAGGAGCCCCCTGAACTGGTCTGATAGTGTTCTTTTCTGCAGAACTGCCTCTGAAGTCCTAAGGCCTTGTCCTTACCGCCAGCCCTCTATAGAGTTAAAGACCCACTGTGTTTAAGTTAGCATCTCTCTCTAGTTGCCAAAGAAACATTTTTTCTTCCAGTAGAAATGTTGTTTGTCTTAAACACAGCATAATTTCTTTTCCTCTGAAAAGCTTTCTAATTAGGCTTAATTTTGCTCTCCACTCTGGAAAAAGTGTGTGCAGAAAAGAATGATTTCCCAGAGAAAACTATAATTCGAAAAGATACATGCACTCCAATGTTCATAGCAGCACTATTTGCAATAGCCAAGACATGGAAACAACCTAAATGTCCATCGAAAGATGAATGGATAAAGAAGATGTGGTACATATATACAAGGGACTATTACTCAGCCAAAAAAAGAATGAAATAATGCCATTTGCAGCAACATGGATGGACCTGGAGATTATTACAGTAAGCGAAGTAAGTCAGAAAGCCAAATACCAACAAACACATGAAAGGATGCTCAGCATCACTAATCATTAGAGAAATGCAAATCAAAACTACAATGAGGTATCACCTCACACCAGTCAGAATGGCCATAATCAAAAAGTTTAGAAACAATAAATGCTGGAGATGGTGTGGAAAAAGGGAACCCTCTTGCACTGTTGGTGGGAATGTAAATTGATACAGCCACTATGGAGAACAGTATGGAGGTTCCTTAAAAAACTAAAAATAGAATTACCATGTGATCCAGCAATCCCACTAATGGGCATATACCCTGAGAAAACCATAATTCAAAAAAAGTCACGTACCACAATGTTCATTGCAGCACTATTTACAATAGCCAGGACATAGAAGCAACCTAAACGTCCATCGTCAGATGAATGGATAAAGGAGATGTGGCACATATATACAATGGAATATTACTCAGCCATAGAAAGAAACGAAATTGAGTTATTTGTAGTGAGGTGGGTGGACCTAGATAGAGTCTGTCATACAGAGTGAAATAAGTCAGAAAGAGAAAAACAAATACCAATGCTAACACATATATATGGAATCTAAAAAAAAAACAAAAACAAAAAGGTTCTGCAGAACCTAGGGGCAGGACAGGAATAAAGGCGCAGACATAAAGAATGGACTTGAAGACATGGGGAGGGGGAAGGGTAAGCTGAGACAAAGTGAGATAGTGGCATTGACATATGTACACTACCAAATGTAAAATAGATAGCTGGGGGAAGCAGCCGCATAGCACAGGGAGATCAGCTTAGTGCTTTGTGACCACCTAGAGGGGTGAGATAGGGAGGGTGGGAGGGAGACGCAAGAGGGAAGAGATATGGGGATATATGTATGCATATGGCTGATTTACTTCGTTATACAGCAGAAACTAACACCATTGTAAAGCAATTATACTCCAATAAAGATGTTAAAAAAAAAAAAAGACAAGTACCATATGATATCACTTAAATGTGGAATCCAACATAGGACGCAAATAAACCTATCTGCGAGTCAGAAACAGACTCACAGACATAGAAAGCAGACTTGTGGTTGTCAAGGAGGAAGGGGGATGGGAGAGGGAAGATTGGGAGTTTGGGATTAGCAGATGCAAACTATTATATATAGGATGGGTAAACAAGGTCCTATAGTGTAGCACAGGGAGCTATATTCAATATCTTGTGATAAGCCATGATGGAAAAGAATATGAAAAAGAATACATATATGTATAACTGAATCACTTTGCTATACAGCAGTAATTAACACAGCATTGTAAATCAACTATACTTCAGTAAAATTAAAAAAAAATAGAATGCTTTCATTGATCTCCGTACATATTTAGACAGACTCTTCCTATTCTGCTGGGAAGATGGCCAGGGTAAGACTGTGCCAGAAACCTGGGACATATGTGCTGTTCCTCTGGTTCTGGGATATTCTCAAGTAAATCAGGGATCTAAGGTTCGCTGCCCTGTGTAGTTCCAATAGGGTCATGAATCAGTAGGGAAAAGGCATTTTCTACCACCTGTGGAAATCTGCAGAGAACTTCCTTCCATGGATTTAGCCAATCCATTATCCTGACTATGAAAAGAGTTTGGCTTGCTTTAGATGAATAGGATATTTTGGAAAAATTAAAGAACCAACTGGAGAGGAAGGACAGTGGAACAGTTATAGGCATGGACTCTGGAGCCAGAATGGTTGGACTTATATCCCAGAGCTGCCACCACAGCTGCGTGACCTTGGGCAAGGGCTGGGTCTTCCTGTGCCTCATTTCCTCATCCATTAAATGGAAATGATGGTAATGTGATAGTATCTATCTCATAAAGTGATATATGATGATAAACAATTATAATAATATCTACAGGTTGTTGTACTGATTAAATGAGTTGGTATATGTAAAGGATTTATAACTGCACCTGGCACATATGAAGTGCTTTGTGATTGAGTTATTTTTAAAAAAATTTTATTGGAGTATAGTTGATTTACAGTATTGTGTTAGTTTCTGCTGTACAGCAAAGTGAATCAGTTATACATATATCCACTCTTTTTTAGATCCTTTTCCCATATATGTCATTACAGAGTATTGAGAAGAGTTCCCTGTGCTATACAGTAGGTCCTTATTAGTTATCTGTTTTATATATAGTAGTGTGTATGTCATTCCCAATCTCCCAATTTATGTTGTTATTATTAAACAATGAATTCAGTGTCAGAGAGTGATCCTATGTTTTCTATAATATTTAGGTTATGGTTTGAGGTAAAAATTGTCTTATAAAGTATCCTTTCTCCCTAATATTTCATATGTTTTTTTAGAAACCAAATCATACTTTTCCCACTGGAAAATGACAATACTGTTGTTTACTTACCAACTGGGTATTGTATCCCATATTTTTGTTCTAGTGCCAAATTAAATGAAGATCTTTGACTGTTTCAGTATAGGTCAATTGACTTAGTTCAGTGAGTTGCTGTTGGCTGCAAGTTTTTCTTTTTTTTTAATATTGTGACATTTTAATGAGTCACTATTTTTTTTTGAAAAAGAATTTCTGTATTAGAACTAGAATACAAAACTTGTCTTATAAGGAACTCAAAATTATAAATAACATCAATGATAGAAAAATCTGAAAGGAATTGTTTATGTTCTGTCTTCCAAGAATATACCAAGGATTGCCCATTTTTCTAAAAAGGACCTTGAGTTTGGATTTCTTTTTCATTTCTCACAGTATATTTCTAGAGGTAGAAATTCACAGATGAGTTATTCATTCATTTAATTTATTTATTATAAAACTTGTATTGAGTGTCTACTTCATGTAAGGCAAACCACTGTCCTAGGTGCTAGAAGTACAAAGATAAATGAGACACAATTCTAGTTCTTTAGCCATTTTGTGGTGGGGATAAGATGATATATGGATAACCAAAATATATGATATAATTTTCTAAATGGCATATCAAAAAGATAAGGGGAATGCCATAAAGATTTAAGTAGCAAAGTTAATTTGAAGGGTTAGCAAAATTTTCATGAATTAAATGATGTATATTTGAGCTAGATTTTGAAGAACAGGTAGAATTTGACAGTAAGAGAAATTGGCAAAGGGAAGTTTTGACTAAGAGAATAGCATGAGTAAATGTGGAGAGATGGGAAAGGGTGGCAGACATTTTTGAGAGAAAACATATTATCCAGTTTGGTAATAAAGAAATAATCTAATAGTGAAAGATGCTATAAAATAAAAATAAAGTAATGAAATGACAAGTGACAGGGCTGGGAGGAGAAGTTACTTTAGAGTGGGTGTGGCAGGGAAGACTTCTCTGAAGAGGTAAAATTTGATGTGAGACCAGAATAATGAGAACGATCCAGGCTTTTGAAGGCCTAGGGAGGGGAACTGCTAGGGTTAGTGATAAAACAAGCTGTCTGATAAACAAAAAGGCCAGTGTGGCTGGAGAGTCATGACCAGTGGGAAGAATGATACGAGATGAGATCAGAGAGACAGGCAAAAGCTCAAAGGATCTTAAAGATTATGGCAACTATTTTGAGTTTTATTCCAAATACAATGGGACATTGAACCATTGGAGGATTTCATGCAGAGGAGTGATGTCTAAATTACATTTTAGGAAGAACACTAAAGTTGCTGTGTAAATAGTGGACTATGGAATATGGAGGGACAAGATGGAAATTAGGGAGATCTCTTGGAGTTTATTGCAGTAAACAGGCAGCAGATGATGCTGCCTTACACTAGGGTGGTAGCAGGGAGATGAGAGCTCATTCTGGAAAGACAGAGAGTCATAGAGTGAAGCCTTTTGCATTCCCCCAGTCTGAAGATTTGGAATTGATTTTGGAGGTAGAAAGGGGAGTAAAATTATTTACAGATTTAGATTTTTTTAGTGTCTACGCTTGCATTTATTTTTTCCTGTGAAAGATGCATTTTTTTAAAAAACCACTCATTAGTAATCGATTAGTACATCATATAATTACTTCTATGATACCTTAGTGATTTGACAAATAAGTCTTAAAAAGTTGTCCACTTTATAACTTTTGTAGAATCAGATTTCCTTTTCCCTTGGGAACATTTTCAGGAAGACAATAGGACACAGATTTGTTTTCATTTTTGTTTTTAAGCGTAATGAGTCCCTATTATACTGTGAAAAATGCTCAATAGTAACAAAGGTTTGCTGATCTCATTGATGCTGTAGTCTGAGGAGTCCGGAAGTTCTAAGGCAGCAATGCCCAACTCAGATGTTTAAAAGACCGGACAGGAAATGTGAATAATCTAAGTGGGGAGCTGTGTGGAATGGGGAGGACTAAAAAGCTTGTCTTCATCTAAAAGTGAGCAGTGATTCCTCAATTGTGGTAATGTGGATATTCTAATTTTTAAGGGAAGAATTTGGAAAGTCCCTCATTTTTAAAGGATAACAACTAATGAAAAGAAATTAATACACTGTGCAGGCCAAAGTAAGATGTGTTTGTGGACTTGTTTCAGCCCTGGGGGGTCACGACTTTGCAAGCTCTGAAATGAAATCTTCTCCAACCACCGAGGAAGGGTCTGTTTCTGCTAATCTATAATAGAGCCAGAAACAAAGCTCAGTGCCTTGAAAACCTGGGACCCAGTGGGGAGGGAATATAGGCAGAAAAGCCTGTGAGAGTTGTGGGAGAGGCTGAGCAGGAAGAGGAGGCAGAAGAATGAAATAAGAATGTTCAGCAAGGTGGATGGTGTGGTCTGATGAAGACAGGATGGAAGAAGCAAGAAGCATTCTGCATGTGATCATCCGGACCCCAGGAGTGTTTGTGACCATCTGACAATAGGAGTGTTTTCTTTCTGGTAACAGGCTGTACCTTCATGTCCTTCCGGACACTGCAGATAAATCTAAGGGATTATATAATCTTGAAGTGATATTGGCCCTTAGAATCTGTGGCTTTATTTTGGGGAATTATAGATACAAGCTTATTTTTCAACTTATTTTTTAAAAAGCTTATTTAAAAAAAATTAGTTTCCCAATTAAAATCTCTTTGGTGAAACTGGGATTCCCACTGGCCTTCTTGCCCATGTGGCTGAGTCACTCCAATTCTTAGGGATCTTCCCATCAGCTGAGTATACAGCCCTGATTACAGAAAATATTTAGAAATCAATCATTCAGGTACTCTTCTATAGCCTCTTTGCATTATTATATATTTGACAACAACAAGTTAACTTTTTTCCATATATTTATCTTCCCCAATACTGAGGAATTTTGAAGGCTGAAGATATTAGCTTATTCTTTTAGTGTTCACCAGAGGGTTAAATATCATGCCTTTATACCCTGTAGGTACCCTCCCCCTAAAAATATGTCCTGTTTATAAGATAACAAAATACTGAGTTGAACAGCAGAAAATAAAAGCCAACTGCATTTCCATGTGAGATTTAAAAAAAAAAAAAAAACTTTGATTTTTTTTTTTCCCCACTGTATTGAGACTGATTTTTTAAAAACTTAATTGACAGCTAGCTATTTTGTCATTGCACAGGCATAGCTTCTGTGTTATGGAGCCCAAGAATACCTCTATCCAAAGCAGAAGATGGTAACAGTTCATAAACCTGGAATTTACCCAAGTCATTTAATTAGCAAGCATTTAATGAGCATTTTTTTTTTTTTTTGGCCAACCAGTCTTTAGAATTGTGGGTGCTTTGTGGCCCAGTGTCTACCATGGTTACAGCATCGCCATTTGGATCAAGGATCATCAGAAAGGCATAGCCAAGGAAATCTGCAGTTGCAGAGCACATTAGAGAAAAGGGATATTGTCTTTCTTTTCCCGCACTATGGTGCTGGCTGAAGGAATTTCCTTGCAGTCTGGTTAGAGAAGCTATAAAAAACTTCAGTGAGTATTTGAAACTAAATATTCATATGATAAGGAAAACAATGCCAGAAAATTTAAAAAACACAGGAAATACATCAAGTACCACTTTGTCAAGGTTTTTTTCTAAAGCATTTACTGCAGATTATCAAATATTCCTTGGGAGGGAGTGGAGGGAGAAAGCTTCCAGAAGAAGAAGACCAGATGAGCAATGGTGCAGAGGTAGCAGAGGGCTGGGAACCTGTAAGGATTGTGGACTGTCTTGAATGGCTGGAGGAGAGGAATTCTGCCAGGAGTGTGTTGGGGACAAAAAGTGGAATTTTTGTGGGAGTTAAAAGTGGAATAGAACTAGCTGCTTCTTCAGGATTTACTTATGTGTCTGCCTCCCAGGTAGATGAGAACTTCTTCTAAGAGCCATATTTTATTTTTTCCTCTCAAGATCAATACATGCTTAATATTCTTGCTACTTTTTGTAACCTCAGTATTTACATAAGTGCCTAGAAAATGAAGCCCTTTATGAATGCTGAATCTGATAAGCGTGGGACTCAGCTATGTATGGTTTTGAGGAAGTTCAGGTTTGGTTCTGTGTGCAATGAGGAGTCTTTGAAACTTTCTGAGAAAGGAAATCATACAATCAAAGCCGTGCTTTCTGAAGATAACACAAGCAGTGGTATGAAGGAGAACAATTAGAGAGAGAAAAAACCCAAGGCAAGGAGGCCCGTCAGCAGTTGTCAGAAAAATCTAGGTAAGGGGGCCAGAGCCCGAACTGAGGGATAGAGGCTGTGAGAGTAGAACGGAGAAATAAACTCAGATTTGGCAACATTTTGATGTAGAGAATGCAGAAAATGGAAGTAAGGGCCTGGAATTACAGTTACCTGTCAAACTCAGGTTACTTAAAAACCTTTCAAGTACATGATTCAGTAGGCTGCCTCAGTTCTCTTATTTTGCTCTTGTTGGTGAAGTCTAGCATGAAATGTTGGCCTTCAGAAACAAAAGCTGGACTAAGCCAACAGCTTGATATTATCCCCAAATTATTGTGGCTGATGAAAACTTTGAAGAGCCTTGAATGCAAGAGCCATTTATATAAAAGATGAGGGGCTCCAAAGAAAGGATTAGGGGTTAGTGAACACAGTTGCTCCTATCAAATTTGTCAGATAAGGGATAAAAGTGTCAGTTTTGCCTCAGAGATTTTGCTTAATGATTTGGAGGTGTCTTCAGTATGACAGGTTCATGCAGCTAGATTCAATTGTTTCTTTAAAGTATTTGCCTAGTTGAAGATTGTGGTGATGATGAGGAATATGCTGTCTGCTTTTGAAACGTCCTGTTTTTTTTTTATTTGAAAAGTTGGTGTGAAATCAATAAAATGTTCTTCACAATAAATTTTTTTTCTAGTGAAGAAATATTTTGGCTGCTTTCTTCAGCATCTTGATATGAACTGAAAGAAAACATTCATAGCAAATGTATGCCATAGCTTGACAAATTGAGACTGGCTTCCAAAGCAATAAATATAAAGAAACCCGTGACTTTACCAAGGCTTTCATGTTTGTTCATGAAATGATAAAATTTCAAGAAAGTGCCTTCTGACAGCCTTTGAAGGTTATGTGGAATTATTCAGTACCCACAGGTGAGCTACTAGTTAAAGGAATTGCCACACATGTCAACAGCCAAGGCATCAAAACAATACCAATTACCTATGGAGTGTCAGAATCCAGTGATGTCAGAACAAAGGAAGTATGCAATTTACCACTCACAAGGTTGTTTTAAAAAAAAGGATGGATGTATGAGAAGCAACATGGAGGACTTCTAAAATGAAATATGCTATAGCAAAGTAGCAGGCATTATCTAGTAGATAGAGAACAGTATCTATTTCTGAGTCCTTTTGTGTTTGCAACCCAAAACATGGATGAGGCCACTCTTGGACTGAATATTGAGTAGACTGTGGAGGAGGAATTGGCATAAAACTGGTGAGAATCAATATTCATTAGATAAAAGATGTTTTATTATCAGATAAGCAACAAGAATTAATTCATTTCAAATTATGTTTATTGAACATTTGCTTTGTAAAGTATTAAAATAATACAAAAATTTAAAAGAACAAATGAACTTACCAAGAGTCACCAGTAATAACTAAATCATTATTGATTAGAATGGGGCCTATCCTTTGGCAAAATTGGGGTGGAATGGCTTTTAATGTCCTTTGTTTCCTGCTTTGTTCCTCTGCTTCTTTCTCCTCTTTTAGTTCCTTCCTTTTCTTGTCCTGCAGCTGCTCCTGTCTGCTTTCCCAGACCTTTCCTGTTCTAGAGGAATGTAAGGGAAAAAGCTAATTCACCCTATGGCAGTGTTCTCAACTCCTGCTCATGTGACTATCACAGGGGTGGGTGGGACAGTGCTCCCAGAGATTCTGACTTCATTTTTCCTGCATGAGGTCTGGGCATTTATGGCTTTGATTCAACATTTTTAAGTTGACATCTAAAATGTTTCAACAGAAGTTTAGCTTCAATAATGTACTTTTCTACATATTACAAATGTTGTTATTTTAAAATAAAGCAAGTAAATAATTACATGCGTCCAATGAAACCAAAGACTAGGGGATTTGATACCTATCTACCATTATCCATTTAAGAAATAGATGAATAAGCCCTCTTTTAGCCCTTGGACATTTTATATTATTCCTTTTCCTCCTTGAACTCCTACTTCCATATGAGTTCTCTCACAGAATTTTAGGTTTTTTGATTATTTCATCACATTTCTCTGCAACAAGAACATGTTTACCAGTTGAAATTTAACATTAAAAATTTTTCCATAAAGCTCCAAGTTAAAATTACTCTCTTCCTCAGCTGCATTATCATTAAAAGTACTGTTAGCATGGACTTGACATATATATATGACAAATTTTGATAACTATTAAACTTAATAGGTATAATTTTATTGGAGATGAAATTTTTAGTGAGATATATAGGGTTTTAAAAAATAAGTTAGTTTAGTGTTCTGTAACATATTTACCTGGTGGTAAAATAAAACAGGGTTTAACATCAATAACACCCCATTTTTCATTTTTGTAGGTGCAAATGCTGACAAACTTCGTTCACATAAATAGATTGGCATTGGAAAGAACATTGTTATCACAATGTCACTTAGTTTTTTAAAAACTTCTTCTGAATTGTGTGCAAAAAAAGTTACTTAGTGATTTCTCCTTAAAAGCATTTAAAAATATCAGTGGAAACCTGGACTTGGTTCTTCCTTCAGTTTTGTTGGAAGCAAAAAAACTACCTGAGTAACTTGCAAAAGAATTTATCTGTTCATCAAACCACTCACTTTCTCAACACCAACACCAAATGGATCCACTATTAGATATTCCCCCAGTGCCACCCAAGGAAGTGTACCACTGTAATATTTGTATGCTTTTAATTAATTCATTCATTTAAAAAAGAGATGTGGGAACCCAGAACTGGGTTAACATCTCGACTGCACTTGATCTTGAGCAGATGAATTGTTTTTTAGGAAAGGGAAGAAATGGAAATTGGAGATCTTGGAAAATCTTTTCCCATTCCCAGGTTATGTATATTTAATATGTTAGTCCTCTCATGAGTATATTTACATAATAAGTTAACATACTTAAGGAAGATGTGGTTAATTTGAAGACATTAATTCTTGGAGGTAATGAGCTTGTGTATGGGAATGTTTTCCCACCAGAATCTCTCAGATCCTATGTCACCTGCAACCACAAATTCTACCTATTTCTTTTAGACTTGCTTGGTTGGTATTTTTAAAAGTTTTTATGAGTTCAAATGAAGTAGATTTACCACATCAAAGAGTAAACTATCAGTGCCATTTAATAGAAATATAATGAAAACCACATATGTAATTTTAAATGTTCTAGTAGCTGCACATAAAAGGAAAAGGAGAAAAGGTGAAATTAACTTTAATACTATTTTATTTAACTCAGTATATCACAGTGCTGTCATTTCAACATGTTATCAATATGAATTGTTAATGATATATTTTACATTCTTATTTTTGTACTAAGTCTTTGAAATCCAGTGTCTATTTCATATTTACAGCACATCTCAATTAGCACTAGTCATATGTCATGTACTCAATAGCTACATGTTCCTAGTGGCTACCATATGGGCAGCATGGCTATAGATAGTTGGAAAGTAAACTTTGTGCATTCTGTAATACTGTAAAAAGTACAGTATTAGAGTATAAGATGTAAAAAGCAGGAAGAAATGTAAACCCACTAATTTGTATTTTTCTAAATGACATTCTTTACCCCACATCATACTCCCTATGAAATCTGGCACTTTACTGAAGTTCTAATTAACTACTGTTTTTTGCAGTGTGTATCACTTCATGGCAAATGTGCATGGTATAGTACTTATCACACTCTAAATCACATTTGAAGTAGAATAATCAGGTGTATGTTTCATTAGAAAACTGATTTACTCCAGTTTTTTATTAGTTGTATTTGTTCCCTCTAAACTGCAAAAATCAATAATTTTAGATGCTTCTCAAGCACTAGGCTCAGTCTGAGCTGAGATCTACTTCTATGGGGATTGGGGCCCCTTCGCTCCTATTTTTCCTCCTCTTTTTTTCCCATTTCCACTCCTCACCTCTGCTCTCCTCTCTTCCCTTTCTGCCATCAGAAGCTCAATTTTAATACAGGCCCCCACGTGCCCAGTTCCAGTGGATGAATAATGATTGGTAAATGATCTAGTTTTCCTTTGCCAGTGATTGGGGCAGTGGATCTTAAACCTTAGCATGAATCAGAATCACCTGGAAAACTTGTTATGACCCAGAATTCTGGGCCCTAACACTGGAGTTTCTGATTCAGTAGGCCTGGGGTGGGGCCTGAGAATTTGTATTTTTCACAAGATCCTAGGTGATGCTGCTGCTGCTGGTCTGAGGACCACACTTTAAGAAGCACTGGTGTAGGGTATAGATGTGTGATTCATGTTGGTCAGTAAGCCGTAAGGACAACTGCGAAAGTTTGTCCTTGCTAATGAGAAACTATCCAGGCAAAAAAGCATTATTTTTTTCTCTCCCCACCCCCCCCCATCTCCTTGCTTCCTTCTTTGGATGCTGTCATGTAAGGTCAAATTTGTTGGAGCTGCTGCAGCTATCCTGTAACAATGAAAGGGAACCAAGAGAATTTTAGAGATGCCCTCTACATTCTGACATTAGGAAGCTCCTGAAAGACCTACTTCCATGGTCTTGTGTGTAAAATAATTTTAAAAGTCTTTATCTTCAAGCCACAATCTGTCTTGTTTTCTGTCGTTTGCAGCCCAAAGCGTTCACCACAGATACAGTGACTACTTATCTCAAACCACCGTGCCATCAACTGCATGGTAATGGAATGGTACTGCATGGAATAGTAACATAGACTCAAAACGATGTCATCATAGAATTGTGGCACTAAAACCATAATGCCTTAAAATAACACCAAGTCTTTTTTTTTTGATAAACATGCCACTTGTGGGTGTAGTATCTCAGGGCTAGAGTTAGAGGAAGCTATGTAGACTGTCTCTATGTGTAGTTTGGATCCCAACAAGCTGAAATACAGTATCCAGAGTATTGTTTAATGGATAAAGTATGGGAGATATCCTAATCAAATTAGCTAGGAAGACTAGAGAAAGTGTGTGATGTCCAGGACTTTCTGGAGGGGAAGATGACTGCCTCTCATTTTATCATGATTCTTTGTTTAATGATAATATAACACCCCCAACCTCCCACCCCAGTAATCATGTCTATCTTGTTAACCTTTGTGTGACGCCACAAATGGTAAGCTCTTCAGAAGGACAGTGACAATGCTTCTTTGTTTCCTGTTGAATTCCAGTACCTTCTAAGACAATCATAATTGGTATTCAGTGCATTTTTATTGAATAAATGGACACATGTATGTTCATTATAAATGTTCGTTGTGAATGAAATAACATCTCTTAAGTACAATCTAAATGTGATCCAGGTACACTGGAGGAAGAGGGAACTTTTCCTAACAAGTGGTATTTTGAAAATTTCAAATGTCTAAAATGATTAAAGCTAAAGGGGATTTCAAGGCTGGTATCAGGCAGTTCAATTTGAAGCAAAGCTGCTTCAAACCTTCTCCACTCCCAGCCCTAGGAAGAGGCAGACAGTTACAAAAGCTTGCAGGCTGGAAGGAAATTCTAATTCCTTGGAATGCCCTGAAGAAGGCTGTAGACTCTGACTATTTTACTGTAAGACCTGATAACCCTGAAAAAAAATAGAAAAAACACATAAAAGAGGCCACGAGCCCGATTAGAGGGCCAGCTTGGAGCTGTGTTATCACAGGTCCTCAAGAAATCAGCAGGGCCAGAAATAAGGCAGGCTGCAGGCAATTACAGATTGTCATTAAAGTTAAAAATATGACCCATAGCACTGTTGCTGTATTGCTTTAGACTACTAAACCTCCATGCTGTCAGTTGTGACACGAAGCATGGGAAAGGACAGTCAAAATTCTATGCTATTTCTGCATTTTATTACAAAAGTAAAAATCTGTACATTTTTATACAATTAAAATAGGTAAGCGTAGACTGATTTTTATGACATAAAGAAAGAGTAGAAAGGTGGAGAAGAGATGTTCAATATACTTAAAGAAGAGCATTCAAATGGCTACTTCCTAATTGCTTAGGTTTACGTGGTAATGTAATCAGTAACAAGGATGACTGTCCCGCTGGTCTTCTTCAACAGTTTTCAAAGTCAAGAATTGCAGACAGTAGACAATATAGGTATTGTGTCTGATGAATTTAAAAAAATGCATGAGGATTATGGCCAAGTAAATAACATTTCAACTAAGTGTTTAATGTGCTGAAGAAATTCACAACAGTGAAAAGACTTAGATGAAAGAAGATTCAGTTCTGAGTCAGGGCACAAGGATTAAGTGAATGTCAAGATGAACTTCCCAGTATGGATCCATTCTTTGTATAACAATTGAACCCCTGCTTCACAGCGTGGTAGAGTGTAATTTAACTCAAGAGGGCTAAATGTGCTAACTAAGAATGATTTGGTAAAGAAGGAAGGATTTTTAATGTCAAGGACAGAGCAATTTGTGATTTGGTTTTTAATCTGCAGACAGTAGGTAGTATCAAGTCATCAAACAGTCCAAAGAATAGGCCACTAATTGAAACAGAACATGGAAACATTAATGAAATTGATTAGAAGTCACAAAGCAGCTGGATTTGTCAGCATTTCAGCAGATGGAATAGATCTGATTGATGAAATGACAAGCCTCTGAAACAAAACTGGAAATTAAATGTACAGCCAGATAGTCCTGGCACCAAAAACATACAATTGCATAAAATTTGAGGAACAGGCCAGGAAGGGATCTTGAGAAATGCTCCTGAATGGCATTAGAGAATACAATTGTTTGTCATTTGGCTCCAACCTGCCACTTCTGATGACTGCTAGGAGTCTGAGAGTTGGTATAGTGAAATACTTGATGCTATTGCTTGGGTTTAGGTGGCGATATCACAGGGAACAGGATCGCTTTAGAATATCTTCTTTTCACTCTTATTTTATAACTACTGCTCCATGGGCTTTGTCACATTACACAAATGCAACGTTTTCCCAGCTATGTACCTTGAAGCACTAGGGACCCAATGAGATACTCATAGACATTCAGTGAAAAGGTGGCTTGGTCAAATAAATCTGGAGACGTCTGTATAATATGATTCATTCTAGAGAGTCCCAACACATATTAGCATAGCAAAGGCAAAGTCCTATAGAAAGTGAGAGTTTGCTAAGCTTTCATGACCACTGAAAGGAATTTTTAAGAAACACTTATACTCCCTCAGAGGGACTATTGCTTTGGAGCAAAGTTTGGAAAATGTTACCCTGGTGTCCCCAAAGCATTCATAGACCTGGGCCCTTCTAAGTACCTACTTCCTGTTGTCTGGGAAAATGAGGTAACTCCTGAAAAGAGTCTAGCTCACCATGAAATGTTTGCTTAACAGTTAACCTCCCATATGTATTTGATTGTATTTGGAAAGATGCCTAATTTTTTGTGCTTATATTTATGTGGGTTATAGACTCAGGTTCCTGTAGATGATCATAGACAGGCTTCAATTCTGTTATGCTGAGAGTATTTGTCTAGTGCATCTTCTTGTTTTAAGGGTTCAATCCTGGGTAAGGAAAGCAAACCTAGTCGTCAGTGATACCAAGTTCTGTGGTACACAAGAGCATCTCTTTAGGTTTTACTTAAAATAAATCAACATCTGATTAGATCAAACATTTCTTCTTTCATTGCCTTATTTATTCTTTTAAAAAGTTTAGGCAGTTGTCTAAAGGCTCCTTTGAATATTTCCTAGTTCATAGAATATACCCAATTTCAAATTACCTTAATTTAAAAATTAACAATGTATGTGCCATAATGTGTAAAAATGTATGACTTTTTTTAACATCAAAAAAGCAATTAGTGTAAAAAACCATATTAATAGACTAAAGGCCAAAAACCACGTGGAAAGAGGAATGATCAGGAATTGAGGAAGAAGACCAGTTGTTTTCACCAATTCTGTGCCACAAAGAAGGGAAAAACCCCCATACAAACGGAGAATAACATTTCTCACCAGAACTGAACAAAATAAATCAGGCACACATAGAATAAATTGAAGTTATTTATATCTCCTCAAATTTCTATGACCTATTTACACAGGAGAACCCTGAGAGTCATGTTTTTGTGGAATATTTAGCTAAGGGTACAACTTTTACAACTCTTTGGCATTTTAACCATGACTGTTTACAGATGTGTGTCTATAGTTCCACAGAAGATAGTTGCACCGTGTGAGTCCGTGGGGATTTCTGTATTCTGTCTGCTTCAGTCTGATTGCAGCATATCTTCTCCTCATTCTTAGCAAACTCACTCACTGCTCTAGTTTTAAGCATTTCAGCTACAAGTGAACATTATGTTTTTGAAATGATTCTTTCTGCTGTCCTGATTTTTCCTAAGGCTTTAATCTCAACAATTAAAATTGAGATTGAAATAGAAGCAATCAGAAGTATACTCTCAAGAAAGAATATCTCCTGAATGGGATTCAGTTAGTGAAATGAAATATATTCTTTGGTTTCAATTTTCTTACAAGAAGGAGAGCATACTTCCTAAAATTCCTATAATTAGCATGGATTCTATTTTTTTCAAACATGACTGGATATAATGTATAGAATGTCAGCAGTATTCTCATTGGTGGCTTTATGTATTGAAGACATTTACTGACAGAACCAGGAAACATACCTCATCTTAAAGAGGGCTCAGATGGACTACTTCCTGGATAGCCATTTAGAGAGGATAACAGCACTGAAATTTTGGATATTGGTACTGCTGATTTGTTTAAATTTGTGCTCATTTAAACTCTGCCTTTTGGACAGGAAAGGAACAAGCATGGTTTGATCTGTTTCTTAGTTCGTTTCATATTTCTTCTTTCAGAAAAGAGCAAGAAAAAAAGGGAGAGGGAGGTAGGAAAATGCAGATATTTTGCTATTTAAAAAACTCATTTACATACATTTCCAACAGTTAAATTTATAAAGCTGAGGTGTGATTTACATGTAAAGCAGAGTTCAAAACATTTCTTGGCTTCAGGATGTGAAGACTGCCATTGGCTAAAATGGCAAGAGAAATGGGCTCAAGTTAGAATATAATCTGGGATGGGTGATGCTCTGGTGGGCAAGTCCTCACCAGATTTTTCCATGGGCCTAGAACTGTAGTGAATCATTGATTACTGCTTTCAGGTGCTGTGGCATGCTCATCAGGACCCAATAATTATAGCATGACTTTGGGGAGTGCTTCCAAGGACTGGGAGATGCCTACTACAGTGTTGGTAATTGACTCTTGGGAGATGGTCAGTTGTTTTCATTTGTCTTGAGAAACCACACTTTCTGGATGTCTTCCATAAATAAGAAGATAATACAAAGATCTCAGTAGACTGTATCTCTATAAATACAGTTTTCTGAAACCCAGATCTGAGTAACTTTAAAGTTGTAGGGCATGTCAGGACAGATTCAGTATCTGATGTCCTGAGACTGCCTAAGCAGAGTCATTTCTCTTGGAAAGTGACAAGCTGTCACTAGAAAGTGAACTGCTCTCCTTCATTGATTTCTAAGAGTTTGGCCTTTCAGAGAGTTTCTATATCTAACTGAACTTGTGGTGACATATTTTATCCTCCCACCAACTCTTCACAGGATGAAATATTAACTAGGTTAGCTGGCCCTTCCATGAGCTAACTCTTACCTTCTGAATACTTTTACCTTAGGGAATGACTGGAATCCAGGAACGTGATTCTGGACTGCTACAGGATGATGAAGAATGCTTGTGTATGCCATAGTCACATCCTGGGTATGGGGTTAGTAAAAAATAGTGGTTGTGTCCCAAGTGAAAGTTCGAGGCAAGGTGGAGTAGAATAGCATTTTGGGGCTACTTTGGAAGGACTTCATTTCACTCCATTTCTCTACAAGTCCTCCTCACTTTCTTTAACCATAAAAACTACCTATTTTAAGATTTGGAAGATTCTTACATCAGCTTACCTGATGAACACTCATTGCCTCTTGGAAAATCCCTTCCTTCTTGCCTGATGACTGAGTCAAGAACTGTTAATAAGGAGGACAATCAAGGGATCCTCCCCTTGTTTTTTTCTCTTTCGTTCTTTCATTACTCCTTTTCCTGTGCAAGTCACGTTAAATTCTTTTTAGAATTCAGTTCTTTAAAGAATTAGAGTTCTTTTTGGGACCATGACTATGAGAGTAGAAAACATTGTTGCTTGGTATACTTTTATCAAAGGAATTGACAACAGTGAAGACAGATTGTAGAGAAAGGTGAAGGAAGTAGAAGAATCGCAGGCATCTAGCCTCAACCTAGAAGAAAGGCAGGGTAACAGACCATGTAGTATAGTTTGGGAGATGAGCCATAGTGGGGGAGAAGATGCTGAGTTTAGTTTTGGACATGTTGTATTGGGGAAAACGATGTGGAGATGCAAACAGCCTGAGGTTAAAGCCTCAGGTTCATGAAACAAATTTGGGAGGAGTATTAGTTTCCTGTAACTGCTGTAAAAAACGATTCCAGAGGCTTGAAACAACACAAATTTATTGTCTTATAGCTCTTGAGATTAGAAGTCTGAAATGGATCTCACTGGTCTCCAGGTCTGCATTCCTTCTGGAGCCATTAGGGGAATAATCTGTTTCCTTGCCTTTTCCAGGTTCTAGAAGCCACTTGCATCCCTTTGTTTGTGGATACTTCCTCCATATTCAAAGCTAGAAATGTAGCACTTCACTTATGGGGACTCTTGCAATTTCGTTGGGTCCATCCAGAAAATCCACATACCTGAAAAGTCTCTTTGGCCATGTGAAGTAATCAGGTTCCAATGATTAGGGCATGGGCCTCTTTAACAGGGGCATTATTCTGCCTATCACAGGAGGCATTTGTCTGGAGGTATAATTGAATTTACCCTTTTATGTACGAAAGGGAGTATGCGTAGCGAGAGAAGCTGAGAGAAGTGAAGACTAAGACTTTCTCCTCTTAGTTTTCTGTCATCTTCTTTTCCTATCCCCTTCCCCTTTCTCTTCTCACTGTCAGGAGTAATTCTCTTCCCCTACTTTGTTTTCCTCCCCACACTTTTAACTAGTCTCAGGGGTCTTCTCAAACAAGGCTTTAACTGTGTTGGCATTTCTCAGGGAAAATAGAGTGACTTTATTTCCTTGTTTATTCTCACCTGTAGCCTTGCAAAGTACTGGAATTTTTTTGAAAAGCAAAAGGAGAGCTTATTTTCATTCGTTTAGTCTTAGTAGTCTTTAGTCAATATCTACTTAGAATGAATTTTATAAAATAGCATTATAGCTGTACTACTGCTAAGTGAACCACATGCAGTTCATCCTTTCCCTCCATTTAAATAATGAGGAAATAATTGTGTTTTCAATACTAGGACTAAACTGCTATGCTATTGACAAAGTCTTAATTGATTTGAAATATGAGAAAGCTCATGCCCTTTTCTGATCTAATTGGTTTAAACCCTTGGGTACTCTACGGGGATTTAACTACTGAGAATGCTTACTGAATGCTGCCTTCCTGTTGGGCCCTGTGCTCAGTGCTGCCACACTGAGAGGCTGTGTGCTGCAGGCTGAGAAACCACTTAACCTACGGCAGCAGGGTATGTGGGCTTTGGTGTCTGCATCCATTCATTTAATCATTGATTTAAAAAAATATATTTTATTTATTTATTTGGCTGTGCCGGGTCTTCGTTGCAGCATGTGCACACTTCGTTGCAGTATGTGCGGCATACAGGATCTAGTTCCCAGACCAGGGATCGAACCCAGGCCCCCTGCATTGGGAGCGTGGAGTTGTAACCACTGGACCACCAGGGAAGTCCCAATAATTGATTTGTTAGTTCTGCATTAAACACTGGAGTGCCTCTAGTGTGCAGACACTGTGTAGACCCTGGGGATAAGTCCCGAATAAACTATAGTCTCTAGCAATTAAGATACTTAAAGTCACTGGTTGGGGATGGGAGGGGAAGTCCTACAAGAAAATAGGCAACTATATTATACCATGAAAAGTGCTGTCAGGGTGGTGGGCCTACAGTCCTATGGGAACACATACGTGTAAGAGGTATTCTAATCCAGACGTGGGGCTTCAGGGAAGCCTGCCTATAGAAACTAGTATCTAAGCTGAGTCCTGAAAGACCAGTAAGAATTATCCAGGCAAATATAGAGATGGGAGGAGGGCATTATGAGCTTTCCTGGGAGAAGTGCTAGCAGGTGCAGAAGATGAGGCAAGACAGAGCACGATTGAAGTCCTTACTCAGTTCCTTCTCTCTGAGTATCTCTGGGAAATACTTAAACTGTCCGAGTCCCTTCATCTGTAATAATGTGTCAAGGCATTGTCAAGGAAATGAAATGGAAGAGTTGAGAGATAATATGTTTCTTGTTTTTTTTGTTGTTGTCTTTTGTTTTTCATTAGTTACATGGTAATTAATCAGTGATCCTCCCCACTCCACAAAATAACTAGAAAACAAAATAAAAAAATAAAATCCCAACCTGAATATGCTCTAGATTTCTTAGCCTGACAGTATCAATGTACTTTAGACATTGATTATTCTTATTCTGACAGTATCAATGTACTTTAGACTATTAAATGATTAATAATGATTTTAATTTGTCGATCACAGTTGAAGTAGTACTCATCTCCAGCTGTCATATATATATATATATATATATATTTACACATACATACACACATATATATATTTTTTAAACTAAAGCCTTATCCTTCACTTTTCAAAACACTTTGACAAATTAGATGAATGCATGCCCACATTGCTTAAAATAGACCAATCATGAGCCTAAAAAATAGCATGTGTTTTCCTTGATTTCTGTAATGCATTTTCATAGGAAGTTTTCTTCCAGGGAAACCCTGAGTTTGTTAAGCTGGAGGTGCTCTTTCAGATGTTGGCAACAGTTGGGGACAGTGGGCATGATTAAGAGGGAGTGAAAGCATTATTTTAAGTGAGGACAGTTTAATCATGCTGACTGATGAACGCATCCTGCAATTTAGAACAATTTGTCCTTTCTATGCAAGTCTACATTATCATCATTTGTCATCACTCTTGTTATAAATATATTAAGCACATAGGGATTCTGGGCAATACTTATTTTTTCAGGGCAGGATTTATAAAAATTATTTATTGATCAGTAAATAGGCATCCCAAATTCATAGAAAATTGAGAGAAGACATGGCATAGTGAGTCATGGAGTATCAGTGAAGAGGTTAAGTCCAGAGGCTTTTAAATGTCAGAAAGACCTTGGTTTAAATTCAGCCCTCACTTTAAAAAAAAAAAAAATTCAGGCCTTACTACATGGCCCTGAAAAACTATCATTGTCTCTATGCCTCAGTTTTCTCATCTGTAAAATGGTGGTATGAACAGTATTTTCCTCAAAGTATACTAAAAAGAATTAAATGAAATGCTTCATCAGAATTAATTATATTTCATACATATCTCTTCATGAGAGGTAAATGTTATTATCATTATTAGAGTGGTAATTTTTTTCAAGTTTAGCTCATGTTGCAGTTGCTGAACTGAGGAGTCAAGTGATAGGAGGGAGTCGGTAACCCTGAAGACCCTTTCCAATGAGAGAATCAAAGGAAGGCAGTGAGATGTGGGCCAAGATCTCAAGTGTCAGTTTCTACAGGTTGGCATATCATCATGCATGCATGATAGGTCCTGCATCCACTGTCTGGATAATGATACAAGTAATGGGATGTCAGTGAATCAAGTCAGGGAAGGTCCAAGTTGGAGTGATACGATTGTGAAAGTTGGCCCCCAAAGATTTTTCAAGCTGTTGCCTTTCGAATATAATTTTATCCTAATAAGCTAATTAAGTCTAAAAGTGTGAAAGTGAGTCTGAGCATGGACTTACCGTTGACTCTTGCCTTATTTTTTAAATAAGCACAGTACTTCCTATTCCTCTCTCTTGAGATATATTTCCCAACTAGAACACTTCAGAATACATTGCTCAGGCCCCCTCCATTAACACTGCACCTCTTTCCACTGCAGGTGTGGGCCTGATCTCTCCAGGCCTGGATTAATGGGGCCTCACTCCCAGACACACAGGCAACTTGCTAAGTGGCCTTCATCTCTCCCTCTGCTCTGCAGAGGGCACTGCTCAATGCTTGTGAGTGGGCATGCTTAATTAAGTGGGGGGTCCTTACTTTTAATAACATTCTATTTTTAATTCTGAGATGTTCTTAATTTTAATGACAATTCCACTCTTAAAATGACCTGGACAGCAAGCCAGAAATGCTCTTTGGTGAATTTATTAGACATTATTTAGGCTGATAACAATCTGTTTTGTAAATCAGGAGAAATTGGACAATTACCCAGATGTCCCCTGAGCAAGTATCACATTGGATTTGAACAGATTGCTGCCCCCTTTTTTTTTTCCATTCAGTGCTTCATATTACCTTTCTTGCCTTGAAGAGTTTGCTTGACGGTAAGAGAGGGAATATAAACATGAATCTATGTGACAATATGCTACATGACCCACATGTAACACACTCTGGCTTTCCTTGAGTAAAGGCTTCATGACAAGCCATTGCAGGAAATACTTCAGGGCTTTATAAACCTAATTAGAATTTCATTAACTGAATCATAAATTATCTCTGGCTCATGTCTACTTGTTACCTTTTCCCTCTCAGTTTGGATTTTGACCCATGGGTTTCCTGTTTAATGTGGCAGCTGCTTAGATCCTATGTGAAGGGTAGCCTTGAAATGCATGCAGTCAAGGGGCTATCTTTCTCAGTCTGTTTGAAGTGCACTTGGAAATTGTAGGCTTAGCAGGAAGAGAAGCTCAAATGCTGACAGACACTGCAGCTTGAAGTGTTAAATGGGCGGCACTCTAAGGGAACGTGGAGACATGATGCCTCTGCACCAAGGGTGCTTTGGTCTTAAAAAATCCAGATCTCATTTGAAAAGACTTCATGTGGTTTCCTCCCTCGATCTGAGTTTCAAGATTCACTTAGAATTAAAATCAGGCAGTAGTAAAATACCAAAAGTTTAAAATGTCACACATAAACTCATCAGTTAATGGAAATGGAAGAATACTGAGGAATACTACATCTGGAATGTAGTCCAGTAGCTCTGAGAGTTATGTGCTGCTCAAAGGTGTCAGTCCTGTATCACCTAAGACAATCTGCTGGCTGCTCTAAGTCTGACAGTTCATAGCACATTGTAAATTCACCTGAATCTGACTTATGTACATGCAAACACTGTAATGAGAAGAATTACTATGACTGTTAGTGGTAGATGCTATCTGAATGGATGCCAAGATGTTGGCTGATTGTTGGTGCAATGCCAAGTTTCTGGGTTTTTTTCTCTGTTATGTGTGTGTATGTGTTTTAATGTGGGTAGATCATTCTGCACTTTAAATTGTTCAGGGTTTTAATTGGCAAGATGTGTGGCATCTTGTTTGGTTTGATCTGGTTTTCTGTGCATCCAGTGGTACTGGAGTTGACTCTCTGATACCAGTACAAGATTGCCTTGATATCTCTCTGTCTATACATCTTAAAAAAATTACAATAGTTATTTTTTTTAAAGTTACTGTAACTGAGACAGGCTGGGACCTGGGACCCTCTGCTGCAGAGCTGCAATGCTTGTATCTGGACACACTTCTCCTCCAGCAACAAAATACAAAGAAACTGTACGACGGGACTAAAAATAACTGTGCATGGGGCAGTTGGGGCAAATCCTGGACCCAAAAGATACAAACAGACCAAAAATTCCAACTGCCACTTCTAAAGAGCCTGGAGCAAAAACAGGGTGTTGGGAGCAAAAGCAGGGTTCTGTGCCTAGCACACAGCACCACCTAAGGCGTGGGCAGAACACCTAAGTCACCCCTCTGGCCTGACCCCTGGACACACTCCTATCCTCACACCATATAAGAAACAAGGGAACCTGTTGTTTGTTCTCGCTCCCCCCTGCTGCAGCAGGGGCCCCAGTAAAACATTGCCTGAATTTCTTGTCTGGCCTATAGTCAATATCTGTTGATTGGGGAAGGCCAAGAACGCTGGTTGGTAACATAACTAGACTCTTTTATAGATTTAAAATTTTTCCTTTAGTGTTCAAATTTTGATGACTTTAATTGGATAATTTCTGCCTCTTTACCCATCTGAAAAATAAAATATCAGGGCCTTAGACCAAGAGTCATTAAACTATTTAATTTCTATAGCTGCTGAAGGAAAAGTCCATCTACTTTTACAGTTCTCTGCTGAAGTTATGGGAATGGATTCTTTGAAAATGAAGATTTTGCCAGAAGATCTTTAAACTTTTTGAAAAACATACAGATTATTTGAACATCGCGAGGCCTGAGGGAAATCTTGCTAAAATCTAGATGCATGACCCAGGCAAAAATGCTGACAGTTACTTGGCCATCTCCAGACTATTTTCTTTTTTAGGGCCATAAAATTTCCCACTCAAGACAGGGGAGAGTGTCTACCATTTCTAGTCTTATGAGGCCTGAGATTGCTTCCCGTCATAATTGTACTTAACTAGCATTATACTTTAATATCAGATACTCTCTTCAATATCACCTTAGCAAGTCCAGCTACACCCAAATGTCAGAAACGTTCCTCTTCTTATAACTTAAGCATACCTAGGAAAGAAGGGCAAAGAACTAAGGATTTCATGTTGGTGGAAGAGAGTCTGGAGACCCCTCCTCCCATGGGCCTCAGTTCTCGGTAAGGATGCAAAGAAGAATCTGAGGTATTACTGGTTGCAAGAGAGTTTATTGCAGATAAGGAGAGAACAGAGAGACCACCTCAAGAGAGAGGTGGGCCAGGCCAAGAAAGGCAATGGCCCTGGAGGGCTGGGGTATAGAGTTTTTAAGACAAGGTCGTTGATTGACAGTCTTGATTGACAGATGCAGGTTATATAACAGGAGGCTCTGACGCGCATGTCCTTCCCATAATTCAGTCTGTTATAATCAGATGTATGTATTCATTGAATATTTATGAACATTTAATGAGGCTAATGGCCGCTAAAGGTTATCTTTGGACACGATAGCGTGAGGTGTGAGGTGTGCGCGTATGCCAGAGTGGGGTAAGTCCCTCCAGTTGGCCAGTTGGGGATTTTTCTGGATTCCTGACCATTTTGGAGTACTGATGGGGGTGTGTTTGGGGCGGGGTTGGCAAATAGCTTGGCGGGATTAGGCGGGTATTGGACTTTCAGCCAACGGGGCTGCCTCTCATTGCTCATAGCTAACTTCCTGCCTAACACTTAAGACAAAGAAAAAGAATAATAGGGGAACTGGCATTCTAAATGCAATTAGTACAATAAGGCCAGACCCCATCTTTCAATCAAACATTCAAACCTCAAATTTATACTGAGTGCTTACTACATACATGGTACTATGTGAGGTATTATATTGTCAGGAAAAATTGTGAAATACTGATATGGGCCCCCCCCCCCACCAAAAAAAGAAAAGAATAGGAAGTGTCCTATCTAGCATGACTGACCTTCTGGTTTATCTCTGATTTTCACTGTCCTTTAGCTATTTTATAACTCTCTAAGTTGTAGAGAACCAAGAATAATGCAAATGATTCTAGTCCCTAGAAATGTAAATTAATTGTGTCTGGTGGAATTAAATTGATTATAGCCCTGTGAATAGACCTGTTTGGCATCTAGTTGTAAATTTATTTCAGAATTCCTCATCTGATTATATATGCATGGTACTTTAAATTCTCCTCAGAACAGGTTGTAACATCTTACTGGTCCCCTCTTTAATTATTGAGTTAAATAAAGTCTTGGCATGTTCATTTTATATTTGTTTAAGGGTCATGATTATGCTGTCTTTTAAACACTAATAATTTGGCAGCAAAAAATATGACTCTTACTTGCTCTTAAATTGTTTGCTTTTTAATTGGGGAGATAAGACAAATAGCTACAAGTTGACATGCCATTCTGAGCTCCCTTAGTCAGTAGGGTTGGTGTTACTGTATATTTTTAGGGCAGATTTTACTAATCAGTAACTCTTTGTACTTATTATTCTTTCATTTCTTTTAACTAGTTGATTACTTACAAGTGAGAAAATTCATGTAAAAAAATAAAAGGGCTATCTTTTATAGGCTGCTGTAGCCACAGGGATTAAAAAAAAGTCTTTTTGGATGACATTTTTTCATTATCAAAATAAGAATTTTATTAACATCTAGAAAATAAGAAATCATGAAAAATAAGAAAACTTGGATATCATGGAAAATCAAGGAGAATAAAAACAAAAACCCACAGCTCTACTAAGTAATGCAAACATTTTGGTATGTTTTCATCTCGATTTTCAAGGCTAAGTTTTGTTGTTGTTTGTTTTTGTCTTTAGTTTTGTTTGGTTGTTTGGTTTGTTTCTTTTGCATAGTATATGTAGCCTGAATAATGGTACCCCAAAGAGCCACATCCTGATCCATGGAACCCATGAATATGTGAGGTTACATGGTAAAGGGGAAGTAGAGCTGCAGATGGAACTAAGGTTGCTAATCAGCTGACCTTAAAATAGGTAGATAATCCTGGATTATTTAGGTGGGCCCATATAACTACAGTGGTCCTTAAAAGTGGAAAAGGGAGGTGGAAAAGGGAAAGGCTGAAAGATGCCAGCTTGCTGGAGAAGAGGGCCACATGCCAAGGAATGCAGGTGGCCTCTAGAATCTGGAAAAAGCAAGGAGATGGATCTTCTCCTAAAGCATCCAGGAGCAATGCAGTCCTGCTGACACCTTGATTTTAGTCCACTGAAATGCATTTCAGACTTCTGACCTCCAGAACTATGGAATAATACATTTATATTGTTTAAGCTTCTAAGTTTGTGGTAATTTTTTTAAAGCAGCAATACGAAACGAATACAGTGCACGTACATAGATTTTTAAAACCTATATCATATGCACTTACAAGTTATTTTAAATATTTGCAAACATAATTTGTAATGGACACTTCATAGTTTACTTAATCACTCTTTTATTATCATCCATTTAGAATGTTTCTATTTTTCTATTAAAATATGTTTCTATTAATATAATTTGAGCATAAAGATTCTGTATATTTTACATTGTTTCCCTAGGATAGATTCACAAAAATAGAATTATTGCATCAAAAGGTAGAAGCATTTTTAGGGCAAAAAGTTGTGAGGAAAGGCAGAGGAAGATCATAGAATTCATGTTTCTGACCAACAGGAGGGTGTATTTTCAGCTCTTAGCAAACCCACTCAAAAGAACTGAGTAAATAATTCCCCTTGCCTCCTTTTCCACCTTCCTTAGTTGCACAGTGCGACACAACCCAAAAAGAAGAACGAGGCAAATTTGAAATATCTGGGTGACAGTCTTATAGACTCAGATACAGAAAGCAGCAGAGTGACATCATTAACCCTGAAATAAGTAACTGGTGAAAGGTACAGAATTTAGCAGAGCTTCTTGAAGAAAAACAATCTCCTTCAAGTACATTTAGAATGACAATTTTTTGTGCAATTAGGACTTGTATAAGATGGTGATCATCTTGGGATGGGGCCTCAGAGGGTGATCACAGTTTTCAGAGTACAAGAAGATATTTTGAGAATGGACAAGAGATGCTTCCTTTGGTACTATGGTTCAGGTGTTTGCTAATTCCTAGTAAGGGGGAAATTAATGTTGGAACCAACTATATTATTTTAACATGTTATTTATAATCAGCTGCATGGTAACCCACCTGTAATTCTTACTCTATATAGCAGACTCAGTGATTTCCAGTAAATCCTATTATTATTTTCCTAAATAATAACATATCTCTCCAGGTGTTCTCATAGCTAGCTATCTTGGCAAAGTTGACAAACTTGACAATTGTAGTCAGAATTCCTGTATCTCGAGTGTGCAGACCAGGTAAATAATGCTTTCTTCCTCACTCTTCCCCCAGGCCTATATGGAATATTGCCTTTGTCTGGGTATGCTGTACAGCACACTGTCACATCCTGACTTTGTACTTTCAGAGGCTATCCTTGAAGTAGATAAAATGATGCAACCAGTTGGAAAAAAGAATAATGTGGAATCTTTCAGTTAGCTATTTCTTGGATTCCCTAGATAACTAGCAGAAGAGAGGTTATTTAAGCTCTTAAGCCTATCTTAGTGAAATAAAGACTTCATTCCTAGATATGCAGGAAAAAGTGAAACTGGGGAAAAGAAATGAACTGAAAGGTCCAAGCATAATGTTAATTATTATATTTTAATTTTTCCATTTATTAAAAATTCCTCAGCTACCACTCTATCATCTCTGACTTATTTTACATATAATTTCATTTAACATGCCATGAGAAGGTGAATCAGGATAGGTTGTAGTGTTTATTAGGGGTGTTTGAAGGCTGGGGAGGTGAGTTCCTGGGACATATCCCTGTAGGAATGATGTTCAGATTAAACAGCAAGAGGACAGCTGAGTGGAAAATGTGTCATTCCAGGATGGAGTTGGACCTTGAGTCTGGTATAAACTGGTATAAAATTAGAAAAGGAGGGCATTAAGTGTTGGCCTAGAACCACAGAAGAAAGGTTATAATTTCACTAGAATAATGTTTCTTTGAATGAGGTAAGTTTTACGTGGGACTGCAAGGAGGATGGGGACTACTACAGATATTTAATTAAACATTTGGGAGAACAGTCTACCCTTCATATCAGCAGCTTCTGCATCCACGGATTCAACTAACCATGGATTGAAAATATTCAGAATAAAAAAATTCCAGAAAGTTCCCAAAAGCAAAACTTGAACTTACATAGAATTTACCTTGTATTTACAATCATTTACATAGCATTTACGTTGTATTAGGTATTATAAGTAATCTAGAGATGATTTAAAGTTTATGGGAGGATGTGCATAGGTTATACGCAAATATTATGCCATTTTATATAAAGGACTTGAGCATCTGTGCATTTTGATATCTGTGCGTGGGTCCTGGAACCAGTCCCCCACGGATACAGAGGGACAACTGTAATAAGGAAAAACGCTGAATAAAATGGCAACAATTGCTCAGGAGCCAGCTAGCAGTTCCTCTGTTTTATTTTTCCAGGGTAGAGACATTTGCTTAGAATGTAATGGATTTCAAAATAATCAGTTTCATCCTAAATGAGTCTACCCAGGAAGAAAAAGCTATTAAGCCATCAGTGCAGTCGCCTCCCTGTTCCTTACCTAGGTTTTAAAACAAAATGCTTGCAAACCAAGGATCTCATTTTCAAGAGAGGCCTGTAAGTTGACAACATTGCCTGTGGAATCTCAATTTGCAAACATTCCAAATATTTACCTAAGAACTTAAGTTCCTAAAATATCAATTATTTGGAGATTAGATATTGAGGACCTATGATGCCATGTAAAGATGTATATTATAAGGCCACTTTGGAGAATCGTATTTGCAAAAAATATCTGAATCTGTAGTTGTTTCAACATTCAATTGTGTGAATAAATTAAGTATTCTGATTCCTAATTCTTGCTTTGCATATGTAAATATGGTATTTTGTACTTGTGGAATTGTTTAGATAATTAGAGAGTTGGATTCTGAGCTCAAAAATCAAATCTTTCAAAGGCACATTTGGCTGAGAAGAGTGGAGCAGTTTTTTTCACCTTTGCTCTTTTGGGTTATGAGAAAAAGAAAGTTCTCATGGTCAACTTAAGTTATGTTGCTGCCAACCTCTCAGAGTGAAATGGCAGTTTGTGGAAATCAGTGAGTCAGGAGAAAAAAAAAGATGAGTTTAAAAAAAGAGAGTGAGATTAATGTGGAAAGATTTCAAACGGTGCATAGGTACCAAACGCTTATGCTCCTGGGCCATTGCAGGGGGCTTTGTGTTCAAATATCTATTGAGCATCCAATAGGTGGTAGGCAGTCTGTTAGGTGCTGGTGATTCAGGAGTGAACGGGCAGAAGAAACCCAGGCCCAATTGGAAAGGACCCAGAGAAAGGATCGTTGAAGAGTCTTAATGCCAGGAGAGTGCCGTTGTAGTGCTGACCATGAGGGAATCACATTTCTCAGTTTCTGCCTCATTGGCTCCCTATTAACCAGGCAAGTGTCTGAAAAAGCCTTTGCAACATTACCTCACAGGTTCCCTAGACCCTGCAAGGCAAGGGTTGGGGCTTGAGTCCACGCTCAGAGAGTTGTCCTTCTGAGTATACTTTGATGATCCAGGTCTGGGGTTTTTCAAGCAGGGTTAAACTATTCATACAAATAGTGAACAGATAGTTATTTAGCTTCTCCTATGTTCCAGACACCATAAAGATACAATGGTGACAAAACATTCACAGACTCTGCCTCGTATAGTTTTGAGGCTGGTGAGAGAGACAGACATTAATCAAATAATTTAAAAAAACAAAAAATATGATTGCAAACTGAGATCAGAAGTTCAGGGCTCTGCAAGAACACAGAATGGGGACCCCCTCAACTGTGCTGGGATTCGAAGAGTGAGTAGAGTTTAGCAGGGGAATGGGAGTGAGGGGCTTGTTCCAGAAAGAGGCCAGCTTGTTAGAATTCCTGGAGTTGGGAAGGAAAAAGGTCATTATGGCTGGACCACGGAGTGCTGGCAAAAGGGAGGTAAGACTCTTGGCAGAGTATGCAAGGAAGGTAGGTACAGAGAGAGAGAGAGAGAGAGAATCCTCTTGACTCTAGTTGGGCTGCTGGTGGTTTCTAATCAGTCTAGAGAAAAGCTCTCTGCTTCTAGTCTAGAAGTTGGAGGGATGGGTGGGAGTTGGGGGTGGTTTGGGGAAGGCATTAGATACATTTTTTTCAAAGTTGGGCTAACATTAGATTCAGGAACTGGGGATAGTTTTTGTTATAACATTCTAGGATCAAATGGAGTAAGATACTATTATGAAATACCAATGTACCATTGGTTTATCCATATCTAGTCACGTTCTGTATTTCATAGGTGTTAAGGAGTGGTTTGATAACATATTTCCTACAATCTAGCCCAGTGCCTGCCTGGAATATGCACTAAAAAAATTTGCTGTTAGATTAAGTTCTGTTTAATCACAAAAATCAGTACCCTGTAGACTACAAGCTAATGAAGGCCTTATGTATATGATGGAAATCCAAGCCACGGGGGAAGAAAAATGGGGATCATATCTAAATAATTTACATATTCATCCCCAAAACTGAGTAGCCCAAGTTCTGGAGAATAGATTATTTTCTTAATCACTGGAATTTGGGGATAATTCAGAGGCATTTTCTTATGTAAAAGAATGAGACTTTATGATTGTGAGAATTTTGTCTGTATGATTTACCTTCAGAAGGTGCATCATATCAGAAAAAACTTCAAAGTAATTTAAAGAAGTGATCCTACATGTTCTCAGGAGTATTTTGTACTATAAGCTCTGGTATCAAGGCTAGTATTCTGACAATAAATCCGTTTCTGTTTTTAGTTGGATAAAAAACTTTTGTTTATCTTGTTTGGGTTTAAAGCAGCAGCTTTCAAACAAGGATCTCCATACAAACCTGGAAGTCCACAGATTTTGCAGGAGCTACAAAGTCATGGATACCTTTAAGGGAATCAATTTCTAGATCCACAGATTCTACTTAGACTCTTTCCTAAAACTAATCTCCCAGAGAGAATGGCTGGGGAGAATCCTTCCCCACTGCCCTTTCACAGTCATTCTCCTTTATTCTATATAAGATAACCATGCATCTAACCCATCTCTAATCTCACTGTAGTGTCTAACAGTAATATTTGAGACTCTATGGCTCCTGAGGGAGAATCCTGTAAGAGCAAAGCAGAGAAAACTTTGATAAGAATTACTGATGCATGATGCACCTTATTTCTATATCATTCCAGCAACACACTCATGTCTTTCTGTCTCAGTCCATCTCACAATGAATTTGAATTTATAGGTAATAATAAATTAAAATTTTCAGCTCCAAAGTTTTGATAAATATATGTTTGAAGCATGTATCAATGTAAAGTATGTTGGTAAATACATCCTCTGCAGTAATTTATACTTACAGGAAAAGTTTTAGAGGTTAACTTAAAAATATAAAAGGGGATACATAGTTTTTCAAAAGCTCATGGATTTAAAATACTAGCAGTTGGGAATAAGAGAATATGTGGTAGCCCAGTGAATGAAAAGGAGCTCTCAAACTAGGAAAATGATTTAGCACCAATTAAATAATTTAAACTTTAAGTATACAGGTTTCCTGGGGAATGATTATATACGTGTATATGTTTATGTATATATTTCTCACAACTGTTCAGGGGGCAAATGGTGGATTTGTTGAGTTTTTCATTGACGCTCTTGCTCTTATTCTAGAGGAGCATAGGCTATCTTATTCCGCAGCAAAATTGTCTTCCAGGAGTTGAGAAACAAATGTCATTTCAATTTTTAAACACTCTGAAGCCAGGACGAAGAGAAGAGTGTTTTAACCCCAGATTTAATACTCAGAGGTCTATCTTCTCACTGTGAAAGTAGTGTTTGTTGTAAAAAATTTTGAAAATACCAAAAAGTATATTAAAAAACCCAGCAATGCATTTCCATTTAGTTGTGTATGTATCCTTCTACTCATTTTTCTATGTATAGAAATTACTTTCTTTTTAAACATCGGAATCTTACTGCTACAGTTTGCAAGTATTTTTCATTTTCTTTTTTTTTTTTTTTTTTGGTGGTACGCGGGCCTCTTCACTCTTGTGGCCTCTCCCGTTGCGGAGCACAAGCTCCGGACGCGCAGGCTCAGCGGCCATGGCTCACGGGCCCAGCCGCTCCGCGGCATGTGGGATCCTCCCGGACGGGGGCACGAACCTGTGTCCCCTGCATCGGCAGGCGGACTCTCAACCACTGCGCCACCGGGGAAGCCCAAGTATTTTTCAATTTTAAAAATAAGTCTTGATCATTTCCCCATTTCATTAAATGTTATTCTACAATGTCATTTCTAATGATTGAATAATATTCCGTTGGAAAGAGGTACCACAATTAATTAACTCTACATTTCTCAGGCTTGAGCAAATACATGAATCCTTTTCAATGGAAAAATAAATTCTCATGCTCCCTCCTGAGGTGACTTATGTCATTTTTATTGTGTAGTTACTCTCTATATAGAAATATAAAATTAGTATTAATTATTCATGATCTTAACCTGTCTACAACTATAAAACCAATACAAATTTACATTTAAATTTAGATATAAAATCAATATAATTAAAACGGCAACAGTCATTTAAGGTGATAGTTTATGTTTAAAAGTAGGATGATAAATCCTACTTTTTATATTTTCTTTCTTGGCATGGTTCATTTGATTTTGAGCCTGGTGGACCATCATCTGAATCATCTTGAGTATCATCATCATTATGTTTCCTTCTAATAATAAACTCATTTTAAACCTGTGATCTATTATTTTCATGGGTCAGTCAATTTAATGGTGCACTTCAAAGTACATCAACAGAAGTTTAAACAAAAATTCTTTACTACTAAACCTATTTTTGTTAGATACAAAGACAGCTACTCACAGTGTGAACGTGACATTGACAGCTATTTACCAGTGGTAACTCAGTCCTCCCACAGCTCTTCTTTGAACTGCTATGTCATCTGTGTTCTTAGAGTACTCCGTGGAGTTAGCCTTCGCTTGGCACTACTAATGTGACTATAAACACAAACACAAACTTGGGCATTGAAATCATAGCATAGCTGTTAGTTATAAATTGGTCTACCAGATGGTCCAGAATATCTTTACATGAACATTTTTAAGATTATCGTCAAAATAAAAACACTGGATTAAAAAAAAAAAAAACCTCTTTCATAACTCAAACCCTGAAGTATAAGGCTTTTGGAGCCCTAAATTGACCAAATTCTCTACTACTTAATATCTGGTATATTAGTTTTTCATTGCTGCCATAACAAATGACCACAATTTAGTGTCTTAAAACAACATAATTTGTTTAGTCTTACAGTTCTAGAGGTCAGAAATCCTAAAATTGTGGTGTTAGCATGGCTTCATTCCTTTTGTAAGATCTAGGGGCATGTCTGTTTCCTTGCCTTATCCTACTTCTAGAGACCGCCGTGTTCTTGGCTCATGGCCCCATCCTCCGTCTTCGAAGACCTCACTCCAGTTCCTGCATCATTGTCCCTTCAGCTTCCATGCCATTAACCCATTTGCCTTCCTCTTATAAGAAATTTTGTGATTACATTGAGCCCATCCAGATAAGTCTTGGGATAATCTCAAGATCCTTAACTTAATCATACCTGCAAAATCCTTTTTATCATGTAAGGTAATATATTCTGTAAGGTAATGTGGACATCTTTGGGGAGGCCATTATTCAGCCTACCATATCTGCATACTAAAAACTTCCCTTATTATAAACGAGGCTGTGATGTTATATGTAAGTTACAAACAAGGCTGTGATGTCATGTTGTATTCATCAGCCATGATGATTCTTTTGGGATAAATTTCTAGTGCTGGAATGTATAAATCACAGGTTTGTACACTTTTAAAAAAGGATTTTTAAATAAACAATGCCAAATTACCTTCTGGAAGGGTTGTACCAAATTATACTCCTGACAGTTGTGCAAAGAGTACCTTTTCCTGTTTCTTGACCACAATGGGTATTATTATTTGTTAAAAATTCTTTGCTATTTGATAAGAAAATATATTCACTATTATTTTAGGGTAATTTGATATTAATTGTTTTGATGACATTGAACATTTTAAAATATATTCACTGGTCATTTGTACAAAAGAATGATAATTTAAAGAAAATTTTAGTCAAGGCTACATTGCTTATAGGGGTCTGCTTTGTTATACAGAAATCACCTAACCTATAAGTGGTATCTTTCTGAAATTGCAGTATCAGGAAGAAAATGTAAAATGCCTTTGAACTAACGTTCACATCAGAATGTTTAGGAGAGTGAGCTAATTGTTTAGATGGATGCAAGGATGATACTGTTCAGGAGGAAATTAATTCAGCCTAGTGTGTTCTGTGTATAGGGGCATTATGCCCTTCTAACTGGGATAGCCTGATCATACACAGAGGTGTGTCAGAGCTGGAGAGTGTCATTTATTGCTGCTGTACTAGGCTGTGGTCTTCTCTCCAGGGAAAGCATCTTGTGATGTATTTACATCATTGCTCAGTAAGAGCTAGATATTTTGTCTGGGACCAATCATTACCTCATAATGATTGTAAAAATATGAGCAACAGGAAAACTTTCTAAATAGATGACCATTTGAAGGAGTTTTAGAAATTGTTTTATACTAGTTATTACATGCTCAATGAATAAACATTTTAAATTCAGGTAATCACAAGAAAAAAATAAGTTATGGTGAAGAAGGAATATTTCCTAAAGCCTTCTCTTATCCTCAGGATGGCTGAGAAGTCAGAGGCCTGCGATGTGAGTCACAAGAGAGCCTACAATGGTAAGACTGAATACGTTAGAAACAGTGGGTAGGGTGTTTGTTATAGGTGGCTAGATTTTATCTGTATAAAGACTCTAGCTTTTCTCCCTCCAAAGAATTCCTAACTTGTTGCCAAATTAGGAAAAACAGGCACAACACAAGGCATTTAACCCTGTGGAAACCTTTCTAAAATATTGCTGTTAGAGTTTTGGGAGCCAAGGATATCCTCCTTTTCCTTGTTGAATCACACCAGGGCTTTGCTTTCCTTGAAGAAGACAAATGTCAGTGGTTTTCTTCCTTTAAGATCTCCAGGAGGAGGCTGTTTTTAGCCAAGAGCTGCTGCTTTGCCTATCACTGCAGTGCTGTGTAGGATGCCTGGTAGAGAAGGCAGCTGGAGAGGAGGACGTCTGAAACTGAGCCCGTGTAAGGAGGGAGCTGGGCAATCAGAAGAGAATGTGCTGGGACTTAAGCACCCAGCAAGTGCATCTTTTAGGCGTAGCAGGCCAGGGAGACTTTGGCAGTGTCTAGCCTTCCCGGCTCTTTCATTTGCTTGGTGTTCTAGGAAGGTCTGGTTTATTTGTAGCATTTCAATGATATTGTGAGGTTAAAAATGTTTCCTTGTGCATAGTAATTAACAACAGGCTCTGCAGAATGGAATATTCCAGGACTTGGAGGATGCTAGGTATTTTATCAGCTGCAGCCAGCAGATGGTGGTAGCGTACTGTAAAAAAAGCAAATAAATTGCACTTGGTGAAGCTGGGAGGTTCAGTTTTGTTTTGCTTTGTTATTTAAGCTTGACAGTGCCCGTCTATATATTCTGTGGGCGCAGAGTGTTTGAGCCCAGTCTGATCTTAAACTTGTTTTATGATGATATCATTATTTTTTACTGCTACAAATTAACTGTCGGTTTCAATCTGCCCCGTGTTTCAGCTGCCTTCCGGGATCATCTTGTCATTTATGCAGCTTTCCAATTTTATGGCTGAGATCAAGAATGATTCCTTAAAGGCACATGGGAAACACAATGTATCTTTAGAATGAAAAGTGGGAAAATGGATGTGAATTTTGCTACATCGAATACTGTAGGTAGGCAGGAAAGATAGATAAGGGCAAATCACTAAGGCCCCTTTCAGTTTGAAATTTGAGTGTCTTGACATTTACTCAGGTGCAATCATTCATGTAAGTATCCATAGTGACCTACTATCAATGGAGTGAAATGGAGCTAGGTGAGTGCCAATGTTATCTTACAGAATTATATTCAAACATATGAAAATGTAAAGAGGAACTTGCAGGCAACACCAGTGCTTCCAGATCTGTAGGAGAGTCTTTCACTAGGATATAAAATATCACTTGAAGTCATTCATTCATTCTTCCTTACATCTAATGCTTATTGAGTGCCTACTGGGTGCCTGCTCTTATTCCAAGTGCTGGGGAGTCCTTGCAAACTTATTAGGCAGAAACTTAATTGCTGCCTAATCTTTTCTGGAAGTGTAAGGGCAAAAAGAGATTAAGACCCCCTTTATAGAGATGGCACAGCACCATTGATTGATGATAAACTTGAAGGAGAAAGGGGTCATATCCCAGCTTGCCCCAGTCATAGATTTCCATCAGCAACACACTGTCATAAATCTATCACTGAATTCTGCTGCCAGCTAGCACGCTGTCTGAGGATGTACTGAGAGACAGGGAGAACTCCCTGCCAAATTATCCGCCGTCTACAGAATGTTTGTTACTCTAGCTTCCTAAGTAATGTAATACCTGCTCCTAGAACTTGCTGGTTTTTATCAGAATTGAATAAAAATGGCTATTGTATAGCATGCTCAATATGGGCCAGGAGCTTTTCAGGTATTGTTTCAGTCTTTATAACACTTATTCAAGGTAGTCATTATTATACTCTTTTTAGATATAAGATAACTGAGGCTTAAAGAGGTCGATTAACTTGCTTGGTAAACAGCCAAGCCAGGAATTTCACAAAGGGTCTGTCCATGCTTCTCCCACTATGCCATACTCCACCTCTCTTTTGAAGCATTGTTTGCTACAGCACTGTTCCATTGGCTAGAACAGGTATGGAAGAGAGGTAAAGGCAGCCATCCCAAGATTTGTGCTGAGAGGATGACAGATGTAATGGAGTCAGGCAGAATGGGCCCTGAGTCGGCCCCTCATCTGGTCTGCAGAGCCTTTGGAATGTCGGGAAGCAAAATCAGCAGACATGGCCTGGAGGTTTAGCCAGCAGAAATGGGGTGGCCTGTTCTGAGCAAAGTCTTCAGGGCAGCAGACCAACTGTGGAGCTAAAGGCAGAGAAACAAAGCACAGTTACAGCTGCCACACCAGGAAAATCTTTACTTGAATGCAGGGTATAGAGAGGATGGATAGCGATGCATTGGTCTTTTCAGCTCCACTCTCAGGCAAGGATAACAACGCGGCTGACAGAAGCATTTTGAAACTCGGACAGCCACCGATATTTACCTATAGAGAGAAAGTGTGCAGGGTGGGATAAATGCACAGAAACACTTTGAACACTAAGCGTTGTGCAAATGGGTCCACTATTGATTCTTAGCGGAAATGTTCACATCTGCCTCATGAACAAATATTACTCCTGAGACCACCTTTAACGAAATATTTAGTCTGACCTCTCCAGACTGCATTTACAGGCTCATTTCTCTCTTTATGTTTAGGGCTTTCCACTGAGATGGAAGTAGGCTCTGTGCAGCAGTCCTAGAAGACTTGCACAAGAAGAATTTCAGATGACAGAAAATAATCCTAAGCTATTGTGCAGTGGGTTTCCATTGAAAGGTATATCAATGCCATAGAAAAAGAATGAGAATTATAGGAAGTTAATATAAAGAGATATAAAGGCACATTAGGGTATAGCATCAGCTGGTGTGGCAGACCTTGGAATGCCAGGAACCAAAATTGTCATTCATTGCCTTTTAGGTTTTCACCCCCAACTTGACTCCTTTTCCATATGCACATGATTGAATCCATTGTGACTGTGGACATAGCCAAGTTTGGAGAAGTACTTAGGGTAGTTTAAGAATCCATTAGAATCATTAGCTCTCCTGTGAGCTAGCCAGAATAATCAAATTTTGTCCAAGTGGAACTAGTGTAGTTGTCGATCTTACTTTACTTTTCAAAAGAATTGAAAAGAAAATCTTATGCAAGATTCACTCACAAATGCCTTCTAATGGTTCTTTAAAAACATTCTGCTCATCTCCAGTAAAAATGGCTTCAAATTTATGTTACTGAAGGTCATTTTTCAAAATGTATTGAGACTTCATTTTAATAGTCTCTGAACTCAGGTTACCCGTAGGATGGTTTGGAATTGAGCAATCTGTGACTATAACATAAGTGATGTAAAAAAAAAAAAAAAAAATTAAGGTGCATATTTATTTGATAGCTCAAAGTTCTCAGTGCATTATCTGGGTAGCCTGTCCATTTTTGTCTGGGTTAGTGTCAGAAATTTTCAATTGCCAGTCCCTCCTGCTCAGGACTGATGTCATCTCCATCACTTTGAGAGCCCCAGGCTCCTCATCCACTAAGCATTTCTTGAGTGCCCATTATAAGACAGGAATTCTTGACTGGAACACAGTGCTCCTCCATCTAGAGATGGCAGCAAAGACATTTTCCTCCCTGCATAAATAAATGTGTGGATAATCAAAGCTTTTTTTTTTTTTCCCCTTCTGCAAGCTTCTCTTTCCCCTCTCCTGATCCTGTAGAGGGAAGGAAGGTGTGTAATTTTTTGAATTTTGAGTGTTCAATTGAAAGCTAAGGCTGATGTAAGTGCTATTTGCTCCAAGCTATGGTGCTTGATGTTGTGTGCAGATATTTGGTTGTGTTTGGTCTTTCTGTCTCATTCTCTCTGTCTCTCTCTTTCTGCTTTTGCTGTAATCTCCTCAGAGTCAGGAAATAAATACACTGCATTGTGTCAACTACCACACCCCCTGCAGCCACTGCTGCTCTTTTATGCCTCAGGGCCTGCCACCAACAGCTTGGAGGCACTTTTGGTCATTGAGCTGTCTTGATCCTGTAAACCACATGATGTTTGCAGCTGATGTAGGAGAAACAGGAACCCAAAGATACCAATCAATAGTTTTAGATAGATCCCAAAGATCTATCAATCTTAGGAACCTCACATGTTCAAAACTCTGTCTCGGTGGAAACATTTTTGGTATGGCCATATAGACATCTGGAGTATTTGCCTTTTGATATAAATCATTTATATTTGTGGAAACTATCGTAGTTTTAGATCCCTTAATCACCTATTCTGGACAGTGTTGCCAAAGGTAGGGAATGAAGTATAGTGAAAAGCCCAGGGGATGAAGCCTATGACGCCACTCTAAAACTTTCAGATTGGAGCAGGTTACTCTTTACAGGTCTCACTATTTCCATCAGTAAAGTGCTAGCAGTAATGCCTTCCCTGGCCTTACTTAATATAAGAAAATACAAGTCTTTTAAAATTCCAAAGTGCTTTACAAGTATATGGTTGGAAGGAAAAATAACATTTATTCAGCCTCCTCTCTGTATGACAAGCCATGCTAAGGTAATAAGCCATGCTTATACTATTGTATAAGGGGAGAGCCTTGTCAAGAATAGTCCTTACTCTAAATTCTTGTACATAAACAGAGCATCATGGCACAAGCAACAAGGCAGTGTTAGTTTCATGGCTAAAAATTGGATTTTGGAGCCTTGCATTTTGGAGCCAGGCAAATGTGGATTCAAATTCTATCTTTGCCATTTTGTGACCTTGTCATTTAACCTACTTTCTCATCCATAAAATAAAATTAATAATTTCTATTTCATGGAGTTTTGGCAGAGATTAAATGCGATACTGTGTGATAAAATATGTGGCATGGTGTGAGTATGAAGCACATTTATTAGTTAGGAACTTGTGTACTTTTCCACCTGAAAAGGTAATTTCTATTTGCTTTAGGTGAAATATTATGCCCTCACTAAAGTTATTAATTCATAAGAGTTATATTTTTTATTTCATAAGCATGCTTGAATTTCACATGAGAGAAATCTAGTTTTAGCCAACAATTTTTCCTGTATTGACCTCTCCCATTGAGGAATTAACAAACTTGTAGCATCATCAGCTTTTGTAGTGATTAGTCACTACACTATTCTGTTCTTAGATTCATGGTCTGTCACAAGCTCTCGACGGCCAAAAAGAGCCCATCATCATCTTATTGCTGTACTGCTCCTGCTGTGTCAGAAAGGGCTGAGTTCAAATTATACTGGATCCCAGGGAATGTGCTTCATCAGGGAGGTGTTAAGGTTTAGCACATGGACTTTAGAGATAGGTCACCTGAATTAAATCCTGGCTTTGTTCATTATTCACTGTATGACCTTGAGAAAGTTACTGAACCTTTTAGATCTCCACATTTTCATCTTTAGTGAGTGGGTAATAGTAATAGATGAGAATTATTTAAGCTCTTTCCATGTGCCAGATTCTATGCTTAGTGTTTTACATGTACGAACTCATTTAACCTCACCACAGCTTTACTTTGGAAGTAAAGTGAGGATTACTTCCAACACTCATTTTTTTTTTTTGCGGTACACGGGCCTCTCACTGCTGTGGCCTCTCCCTTTGCGGAGCACAGGCTCCGGACGCGCAGGCTCAGAGGCCATGGCTCACGGGCCCAGCCGCTCCGCGGCATGTGGGATCCTCCCGGACCGGGGCACGAACCCGCGTCCCCTGCATCAGCAGGCGGACTCGCAACCACTGCGCCACCAGGGAAGCCCCCAACACTCATTTTAAAAACAAACAAACATAGAGAAAGAAACCCAGAAATATATTTTCTGGAGATACACAACTAGTAAATGTTCCACTTGGGCTTCAATCCCACCTGCTAGCTCGTGTTCTGGAAGTGATAACACTTCATACTAGGACTGAACTCTTAACGTTGTCTGGCACCTGTAAACACAAAAAAAATGTCAGTTAATGCTATTGGCAAGAAGGCTGCTCCTCTGGTTTTAGTGCTTTTTGTCCACCTAGGTTGCGTTGTCCTTGGTTGAATTTCTGAAGAGGTTAAATTCTCAGTTATGAGACTGAGCTCAAGCTTATTGAAGAGATAAATTTGTGTTAGTGTTAATTCAGAAAACTAGTCTAATCTTAGACTTCTATAAACTCCACAAAACTTTAATAAGTTTTTACTTCATCCTTTCTTCTTCTCCATGTTCCTTTCCTTACTTTATCAGTACATTTTATAAATATTCATTGATCCCCCAACTAAATACAAATATTAGAAATAAAGTTTTACTCTCTTGCACCAATAATAAAACCAGAAGCTGCCATTTACACTCACAAGTCAGGATTCTAATCCCCAGAGATGGTATATCAACTTGATCTGAGTATGAACAAAACTGTGCTGACCCTCAGTACTCCCTCTGGAGAAGGTCAGAACACGATTGTGGCCACAAAGAATAACCACTAAGCTCGGATATAAATAGCAGTGAATTGGTCATGCTGACTGCCAGCTTTTGTTGCCCCTAGGCTAAAAGATGTTTGGAGAAGGGTCAATGAAAGCTAATTATAACTTGAGGGTCTTGCCTTGATTGTATGAGGCCAGGGTTAGAAGCCCTTGCAAGCTGGAATTTTGCTCTGCTTTTGAGAAACGATTTCTTTACAGATGTGGATGGAGCTGAGGAATAAGGGAGGATGCCAGAGGGAGCCTTGTAATAGCTTACAGCTATCCTTTAACCGGAAGTCAATCTGCCATTTTCCTCTTATTCTCTGGTTCTTGGTTTGTAATTTTTTTCACTGCAGCAAGTATTCTGCCCTCTTCCCTGTCACAGAAAATGTGGCTTTCCTTATCTGTAAGGTGTCTTTAATTTAGTGGAAAATAGAATTGAGTCCACTGCCCACTCCCTGTTCCAGGAATGTTTCTCTCAAAATAGGAAATATATAATGTGTAGGCTGGGTGGCTAGAATTAGGTTGGATCAGTATGAAACAGGGAGATTTGTTTGCTTCAGAAAAAAATCTCCCACTGCCTTGGCTGCTGCAGAATCCAGGACAAATATCTGGACTCAGAGGTATAGAAACCAACGATCCTGAGTGGATTGGTATAATGATGACTCTCCCCATGGATTCCCACATGCCCTTTCAACAAAGGCTTTTGTGGCCAAACTGGCATTTCTAGTTAAGATTTTGAAACCATTATTTTTAATGCCTTCTCATATTGATTAGGTCAAAAGAGAAAGAAATGGACTTTCCTATGGAGATAAGCAAATCTTTTCCTTCTTTCTCTGTTTTTATAATGAACTCAAATATAAAGCTGGTCTGTTCTCTAGGTATCCAGATGAAATTAATCACCTCAAAATGGAGAGGAGGAAAGTTCCAAGGGGTTCAAAGCACCCATCTGGGTAAAGACTACCGATTTATTGCTGTCTAGCCTTTCGATTCTTATTTCCTATCTACCTGTTGGATAATAAAGGCTTAGATTTGTTTTGACTGTTTCAGTGCATCACAGAGCAACAATGAAAATGTGAACCACTCCATCTCCAGCACAAAGTCTGGGAGGAAAGATGGGGAAAATGACTCACAGCATGTTTGGAATTTGTAGTGCCCATAATTGAGAGATGGGGAGGGTCACAAACCACAGGAGAAGTGTACATTTCTTACTGGGTGAAGGATTTCCATGTAACATGACTCACGGAATGCAAATAAAACTCGTAACTTAGGAAAGGAAACTTCTTTTTACTCCCCCAGTTCTCTCAATCGAAAACTTCATTCCTCCATTAAAAAAGAATTGTGCTTTGTGATTTATGAAGGCTATTGCTTTTTCTTTAAGTTGAATGTTAACGTTCTGCCTTGTGCCCTTAACTTAATGGGTATTCTCAAAACTGGCAGCTTTTCTTTCATGCGGGAAGAAGGAATAATTCTGAATTAAGAGCACCAAAATAGGTTAAGGATACATTATGTCAGAGGCTGTAGATTGTTAACAAGCAAAGAAAGCACAAGTCATAGGGGATAATACAATTAAAGGCAACTGGGTAAGATTGCCAGCCATTCCATCCCAATGACTTCACCTGTTGATGCCAGGGTGACCCTTTCCAGTCTGTCTAAAATTTGACAGAGTCCTAGGTGTTTTTCTAATTTCTGAGTGAATGGCAAATAGCATAGTAGATGCTTTAAGTGCCCTGCTTGAATCCCTTTACATTCCTTCTCCAGCTGCTGTGAGCATTGGTTGCTAAAGACCCACAGCGGCATGCCCCACCTCCCTCCTCTCTCTCCCTCCTCTTCCAGAAAATTGCTGATGGCAGCTGCATCTCCCACGAGGTTATGATCTTCCAAGTAGGAGCAACCAATGATTGATGGATATGGGGCTGCAAATGGCTGGCCCCTTTGCATCAAAGGAGAGGGTCCTAATTAATTCTGTGGTGTGATCCCATGGATCAGGTCAAGACTAGTCTGTATATGGGACCACATCCTTGCTCAGCCCTTTCCTCCTCCCCCTCCTGCTTATCATACCCTCCCCTGCAGAGCTTTCCCCTAAGAGCACTCCTTCAATAAACTTCATGCTCCTAAAATACTGTCTCAGGCTTTGATTCTCCAGACATACAACAGTAAGTCTGCCCGTATATTTTAACTTATTTTGTCCTGATGAATTAACAATACAATGTCGTTGTTAACCAGAATTCTACTGGCAAACAATAAACTGTTCTCTCTGAATTGTTGAAGTCTGTTCTATTGACCCTTAATAAGCCTTTGTAACAGAAGAAGAAAAGTTCCTTCAGTTCAGTAGTGTTCTCTGTGGAGCCTTTATCCATCAGCTTACAGAGAAGAAGCATGGTTGGCAAAGGATCAAAGCCACAAAGGTTGGAAATTTGAACTCAGTGCCTGATTTCTACTCCCTTCCTTCCAACTGTGGTAGTTTGTCTAATATTAACTCTATTTATAGTACTCCTTCTAAAAGCTTGGCTTTTCAAGTTAGAATGATGTCCTGCCACAATAGGAACAATTATTGTGACCTTAGTATATGGTAGTCATCTGGGTGGCATGATAAAAGATTTTTGCTTGGAATCAAACAGTCCCTCCAAGTCTGAAATGGTATGTATTTCTGGGGTCTTCTGTAATTAGAAATGTGATTGTGTAAATGTCTGAAAATCTGTACTGGTTTTAAAGATATTGGCTTAGAGCCCATTCTAATCCAGCTAAAATTTGCAGAGCTTGAAGGTCTCCTTGTATTGCTACCAGCTAGTGGTACGAGGGTGGGCTGATTCAGCAATTGGAAGAATGGTGATTCTAGCTGACAGGCACAGTCCTCAAGGAAATGTCAGGTTGATCCTGCTGCTTAGAAAAACAGAGCACACATAGAATTGATTAAAAAAAGACATAGGGAACAGAAATATTTTAAAGGCAATATTTCTGTTGGGTAGGGTAAGGATTCATGATTCCACAGTGGAAGTTTGAACTCTTCATGGACATCAAAACTGGGCTTTGAACGAAACATAATGTCCAAATATGCTGACTGATGCACCAAATTAGATATTACTGATTTTCAATACAATATTTTGGTCTAAAGAAATTAGTTCTCTGTTTCTACCATGTTATGGCTTATTAATAATCAATATCTTCTAATTCTTTCTAAAGCATTGTTTGTAAAGCAAGCAGGTGCTTGCTGTTTTCTGTTTAGCCATCTGATGTTCATTTTGGTTCAATTTTGGTCATGTTTGTAAGTGATTTTTGCTGGATTTGGAAGATGTAAAGTTGTAAGCATTGAATCTTTGAATGAGATTTATCCATCTGAAAGTCAGTACTGAAAAGTCAGGTAATTGTTTTTAATATTATATAATTTATGGTTTATTTGTGAAAATCACAGAATTTCACATTCTAAGACTATTTCCCAGGGATTCTGTTTCAAAAAGGTCACTGCTTTTTTTTTTTTTGAAATAGAACAGCTGTATTTATGCATGATACCAAACCATATACATGATATACAACAAAAAGTTGTCTTGATACATTTCTAAAAAGACTCTATTGCTATAATTACTGTTTACAGAATAGTAGTATATAATCATTATAAGAAATCACAGAATGGTAACATTTAAGCATCACAACCCTGATCTCAAGGCTCTACTTTTGTCTAGTTTAATACCTACACAAGCTGTTAGAATTACAACTCCTCTTCAATATAAACCATCAGCTTTGAGAGTTCTAGGTCATGCCACAGCATGACAAGGTCACTGCTTTTTAAGGAAATACAAACACATTTTGTTGCTGTTCTTGAATTTCCAACAAAAAAGCTTAGAAATTGCCCTTTTTTACTAAGAAAGTAGAGGTAATTATTATAGCCACTAATGCTCTTATTCGAAATCCTTTTCCCACTTGCCATATGATTTTCATGCCACTTGAAAGTGTTAGGTAACATAAGAATCTCTGAAAGTTAGGTAATTCCTATCCTGTTTGAAAGAAAGAAAACAAGACTTGGTGAGTCAAAAGAAAACGGATTATTTCAGAAAACCTGAATTATTCCTTACCACTTCCCTTATGGCCCTCATGCATTTTATAACCATGCCTATGTAAATGAAAAATCTGTTAAATTTTTGAAAACAGGAATGGTGGCACTGACAAAATGTTTGTGTTTAAGTTGTATCAGACAAAAATTGAGAATATAAAAGTGAACTTCAGATTTTACATTTTAATGTACTGTGTTATTAGAATGTTATATTCTCTATTATATTTATAAGATTTATTGAAAGGAAATTCAATGGAATTTGAAATGTTAAAATCCCATAAGAGTAAAATGTTGACTTTGATTAGCCCAAGCATCTCTAGTAGCATTTTTCTGAGTCACAACTTGGTAGGGAAAAAAATTAGTGGGTAAGAGGAAGGAGACATGCTATACAGTGATTATATCATCTCTGAGTTGGTTTAAAATATTGGTTTAATATTTAATTTAAAAATGTTCAAATTCTCTGGGGGAGGACCTTCAAGATGGCAGAGGAGTAAGACGTGGAGATCACCTTCCTCCCCACAAATACATCAAAAATACATCTACATGTGAAACAACTCCTACAGAACACCTACTGAACACTGGCAGAAGACCTCAGACTTCCCAAAAGGCAAGAAACTCCCCAAATACCTGGCCGTGTGGCTGACAGGGTCTTGGTGCTCCAGCCAGGTGTCAGGCCTGAGCCTCTGAGGTGGGAGAGCCGAGTTCAGGACATTGGTCCACCACAGACCTCCTGGCCCCTCATAATATCAACCAGCGAGAGCTCTCCCAGAGATCTCCAACTCAACACTAAGACCCAGTTCCACTTATTGACCAGCAAGCTCCAGTGCTGGACACCCCATGCCAAACAACTAACAACACAGGAACACAACCCCACCCATTAGCAGAGAGGCTGCCTAAAATCATAACAAGTTCACAGACACACAAAAACACACCACCGGACGCGGTCCTACCCACCGGAAAGACAAGATCCAGCCTCATCCATCAGAACACAGGCACCAGTCCCCTCCAACAGGAAGCCTACACAACCCACTGAACCAACCTTAGCCACTGGGGGCAGACACCAAGAACAATGGGAACTACGAAACTGCACCGTGTGAAAAGGAGATCTCAAACACAGTAAGTTAAGCAAAATGAGAAGACAGAGAAATGCAGCAGATGAAGGAGCAAGGTAAAAACCCACCAGACCAAACAAATGAAGAGGAAACGGGCAGTCTACCTGAAAAAGAATTCAGAGTCATGATAGTAAAGGTGATCCAAAATCTTGGAAATAGAATGGAGAAGATACAAGAAACATTTAACAAGGACCTAGAAGAACTAAAGAGCAAACAAACAATGAACAGCACAATAAATGAAATTAAAAATTCTCTAGAAGGAATCAATAGCAGAATAACTGAGGCAGAAGAATGGATAAGTGACCTGGAAGATAAAATAGTGGAAATAACTACCACAGAGCAGAATAAAGAAAAAAGAATGAAAAGAATTGAGGACAGTCTCAGAGACCTCTGGGACAACATTAAATGCACCAACATTCGAATTATAGGGGGTCCCAGCAGAAGAAGAGAGAAAGAAAGGGACTGAGAAAATATTTGAAGAGATTATGGTTGAAAACTTCCCTAATATGGGAAAGGTAATAGTTAATCAAGTACAGAAAGCACAGAGAGTCCCATACAGGATAAATCCAAGGAGAAACACGCCAAGACACATATTAATCAAACTATCAAATTGAGGACAGTCTCAGAGCCCTCGGGGACAACATTAAATGCACCAGCATTTGAATTATAGGGGTCCCAGAAGAAGAAGAGGAAAAAAAAAAAGGGTCTGAGAAAATATTTGAAGAGATTATAGTTGAAAACTTCCCTAACATGGGAAAAGAAAGAGTCATTCAAGTCCAGAAAAGCACAGAGAGTCCCATACAGGATAAAGCCAGGGAGAAACATGCCAAGACATATTAATCAAACTATCAAAAATTAAATACAAAGAAAAAATATTAAAAGCAGCAAGAGAAAAGCTGCTTTTAATAAAGCAGATTACATACAAGGGAATCCCAATAAGGTTAAAAGCTGATCTTTCAGCAGAAATTCTGCGAGCCAGAAGGGAGTGGCAGGACATACTTAAAGTGATGAAAGAGAAAAACCTACAACCAAGAATACTCTCCTACAACCAAGATTACTCTACCCAGCAAGGATCTCATTCAGATTTGATGGAGAAATTAAAGCATTTACAGACAAGCAAAAGCTAAGAGAATTCACACCACCAAACCAGCTTTACAACAATTGCTAAAGGAACTTCTCTAGGCAGGAAACACAAGAGAAGGAAAAGACCTACAATAAAAAACCCAAAACAATTAAGAAAATGGTAATAGGAACATACATGTCGATAATTACCTTAAATGCAAATGGATTTAAATGCTCCAACCAAAAGACATAGACTGGCTGAATGGATACAAGAACAAGACCCATATATATGCTGTCCACAAGAGACCCACTTCAGACCTAGGGACATGTACAGACTGACAGTGAGGAGATGGAAAAAGATATTGCATGCAAATGGAAATGAAAAGAAAGCTGGAGTAGCAATTCTCATATCAGACAGAATACACTTTAAAATAAAGACTATTACAAGAGACAAAGAAGGACACTACATAATGATCAAGGGATCAATCCAAGAAGATATAGCAGTTGTAAATATTTATGCACCCACATAGGAGCGCCATAGTACATACGGCAAATGCTAAGAGCCATAAAAGGGGAAATCAACAGTAACACAATCATAGTTGGGGACTTTTAACACCCCACTTTCACCAATGGACAGATCATCCATAATGAAAGTAAATAAGGAAACAAAAGCTTTAAATGACACATTAAACAACATGGACTTAATTGATATTTATAGGACATTCCATCCAAAAACAACAGAATACACTTT
>NC_041215.1:96271853-96272125 GCF_002837175.3 Physeter macrocephalus
ATATCTTGGGTAAAAAAATCAAGCCTTGGTAAATTTAAGAAAATTGAAATCATGTCAAGTATCTTTTCTGACCACAACGTTATAAGACTACATATCAATTACAGGAAAAAAATGTTAAAAATACAAATACATGGAGGCTACACGATATACTACTAAATAACCAAGAGATCACTGAAGAAATCAAGGAGGAAATCAAAAAATACCTAGAAACGAATGACAATGAAAACACGACAACCCAAAACCTATGGGATGCAGCAAAAGCAGTTCTAAGA
>NC_041215.1:96272479-96274644 GCF_002837175.3 Physeter macrocephalus
GAATTCTATCAAACATTTAGAGAAGAGCTAACACCTATCCTTCTCAAACTCTTCCAAAATTTAGCAGAGGGAGGAACACTCCCAAACTCATTCTATGAGGCCACCGTCACCCTGATACCAAAACCAGACAAAGATGTCACAGAAAAAGAAAACTACCTGCCAATATCACTGATGAACATAGATGCAAAAAAATACTAGCAAACAGAATACAACAGCACATTGAAAGGATCATACACCATGATCAAGAGGGGTTTATCCCAGGAATGCAAGGATTCTTCAATATACGCAAATCAATCAATGTGATACACCATATTAACAAATTGAAGAATAAAATCCATATGATCATCTCAGTAGATGCAGGAAAAGCTTTTGACAAAATTCAACACCCATTTCTGATAAAAACCCTCCAGCAAGTAGGCACAGAGGGAACTTATCTAAACATAATAAAGGCCATTTATGACACACCCACAGCCAACATAGTTCTCAATGGTGAAAAACTGAAACCATTTCCACTAAGATCAGGAACAAGACAAGGTTGTCCACTCTCACCACTGTTATTCAACATAGTTTTGGAAGTTTTAGCCACAGCAATCAGAGAAGAAAAAGAAATAAAAGGAATCCAAATCAGAAAAGAAGAAGTAAAGCTGTCACTGTTTGCAAATGACATGATAGTATACATAGAGAATCCTACAGATGCTACCAGCAAACTACTAGAGCTAATCAACCAATTTGGCAAAGTAGCAGGATACAAAATTATTGCACAGAAATCTTTTGCATTCCTATACACTAATGATGAAAAATCTGAAAGAGAAATTAAGGAAACACTCCCATTTACCATTGCAACAAAAAGAATAAAATACCTGGGAATAAACCTACCTAAGGAGACAAAAGACCTGTATGCAGAAAACTGTAAGACACTGATGAAAGAATGGAGGAATCAGGCTCCCTGACTTCAGACTGTACTACAAAGCTACAGTAATGAAGACAGTAGGGTACTACTGACATATAGATCAATGGAACAGGAGAGAAAGCCCAGAGATAGACCCACGCACATATGGTCACCTTACCTTTGATAAAGGAGGCAAGAATATACAATGGAGAAAAGACAGCCTCTTCACTAAGTGGTGCTGGGAAAACTGGACAGCTACTTGTAAAAGAATGAAATTAGAACACTCCCTAACACCATACACAAAAATAAACTCAAAATGGATTAAAGACCTAAATGTAAGGCCAGACACTATCAAACTCTTAGAGGAAAACACAGGCAGAACACTCTATGACATAAATCACAGCAAGATCCTTTTTGACCCACCTCCTAGAGAAATGGAAATAAAAACAAAAATAAACAAATGGGACCTAATGAAACTTAAAATCTTTTGCATAGCAAAAGAAACCATAAACAAGATGAAAAGACAAACCTCAGAATGGGAGAAAATATTTGCAAATGAAGCAACTGACAAAGGATTAATCTCCAAAATATACAAGCAGGTTATGCAGCTCAATATCAAAAAAACAAATAACCCAATCAAAAAGTGGGCAGAAGACCTAAATAGACATTTCTCCAAAGAAGATATGCAGTCTGCCAACAAACGCATGAAAGGGTGATCGACATCACTAATCATTAGAGAAATGCAAATCAAAACTACAATGAGGTATTACCTCACACCAGTCAGAATGGCCATCATCAAAAAGTCTACAAACTATAAATGATGGAGAGGGTATAGAGAAAATGGAACCCTATTGCACTGTTGGTGGGAATGTAAATTGATATAGCCACTATGGAGAATAGTATGGAGGTTCCTTAAAAAACTAAAAATAGAACTCCCGTATGACCTGGCATTCCACTACTGGGCATATACCCTGAGAAAACTATAATTCAAAAAGAGTCATGTACCACAATGTTCATTGCAGCTCTATTTACAATAGCAAGGATGTGGAAGCAACGTAAGTATCCACAACAGATGAATGGATAAAGAAGATGTGGCACATGTATACAATGGAATATTACTCAGCCATAGAAAGAAACAAAATTCAGTTATTTGTAGTGAGATGGATGGACCTAGAGTCAGTCATACAGCGTGAAGTAAGTCAGAAAGAGAAAAACAAATGCCGTATGCTAACACATATATATGGAATCTAAAAAAAAAAAATGTCATGAAGAGCCT
>NC_041215.1:96274654-96275984 GCF_002837175.3 Physeter macrocephalus
CATATATATGGAATCTAAAAAAAAAAAAGGGTTCTCAAGAACCTAAGGGCAGGACAGGAATAAAGACACAGACGTAGAGAGTGGACTTGAGGACACGGGGACTGGGAATGGTAAGCTGGGACGAAGTGAGAGAGTGGCATGGACATATATACACTACCAAATGTAAAATAGATAGCTAGTGGGAAGCAGCCGCATAGCACAGGGAGATCAGCTGGGTGCTTTGTGACCACCTAGAGGGATAGGAGGGTGGGAGGGAGATGCAGGAGGGAGGGGATATGGGCATATATGTATATGTATAGCTGATTCCCTTTGTTATAAAGCAGAAACTAACACACCATTGCAAAGCAATTATACTCCAATAAAGATGTTAAAAAAAAATTTCCTTTCCTAATTCTTTCTTGCCCATGTTTGGAAATAAACCATGATTTCTTGAACTGGAACTAGAACTTCACTATCAACCTCTTTTGACAGTTTGGTTAAGTAATTGTTTGAATAGACTAGTGGTTTTTAAGTCATTAAGGCAGGTTAATCACCTGTGAATAAGTAATTATTTTTGTGGACATAAATATGGTAGCACATGGAAAAACAGATCATTGTTATAATGGAAGCCTTAAAATAGTTAAGCCTCAACTATATATGTTCATAAAAATGGTAAAGATAATCCAAGAGATAAATACTTCAGAAATCAACTGATATGTTTACATGCATTTATTTGATTGTTAGAGCAGATTTTCTTCCATAATTAAAATGTTTAACATCAAATTAATTTGCATTCTTTGAGTTTCTATCGACTGATGACACAGTGAGGTCATCTAGAAATACTCAGTGTTGGAGGTCAGACAGTCCAGAAATAAAATATTTATTTTATGCAGTTAACTTACTAAGTGAATAAACCACATTTGGTTAATTGAGAACTATCTTCAAGCAGGAAAAAAAATACAAAAGCATGGTAGCTGCACGCACAAAATGCATAAATACCCAAGCCTTTGCAACACATCGTGATAATTATTTCATTGTGTATATAAAATATTTGCTAAGTTAAGTTGTTCTGATTCTCAAACCATATAATGTGGAATCTACTGTAGCTGTACTGAGAAAGGATGGAATTGTATGTTGACAAGTTACCTGCTCCCCTTCCTTAGGAGTTTTCCACAGGGCCATCCCTAGGATGTAGTGGGCCTCAGGCAAAATTTTTTTTGTAGAGTCTCTGTCTATAAAAAAAATTTTGATTTAAAAAAGTGTTATAAAATTTGTGGGGCTTCCCTGATGGCGCAGTGGTTGGGAGTCCGCCTGCCGATGCGGGGGACACGGGTTCGTGCCCCGGTCCAGG
>NC_041215.1:96276086-96419826 GCF_002837175.3 Physeter macrocephalus
GTCCGGAGCCTGTGCTCCGCAACGGGAAAGGCCATGACAGTGAGAGGCCCGCGTACCGAAAAAAAAAAAAAAAAAAAAAAAAAAAAAAAATTTGGACTTATATAAGGTATGGTAATTTTCAATCAAGCTTCAGAATAATGGATAAAGTAGAGCTATTTACACATTTGTTTATTGTCCAGTCTTTGCATGTAAAGAATCTTCACAGGGTCTGATACCTAGGTGCTGTTTCTTCTTGTTCTTTATTGTCAAATGCATGGTTCCTGGCTAATTTCATATCTCTCACTATGTGAGGAAAAAGGTAGCAATACTGTTATTTTTCACAATGCCATGGCTCTTCAGATTGTTTTAATTGAAACAATATAGATCTTCTTGCCTCTGTGGTTTCTAATACCATTTACTTAAGGCTGGTTACATCATTACTCATGAGTCTACATCATCCATCATGCCATGATCACTGGTTTCCCAGGACTGAGTCTCAGAGGTTTTGCTGTGCTTTTCTGATGATGATCACAAATGCAAGTCTTATCTAGTATATGCAGGAAATGTGAATGATAAGTTGTTTTCTGGTCATGTCAAATTTAGTGTTCAGAATTTCATAGAATGATACATCCTTCAATATGCTTTCTCTTGAACTCTTTAGGTGGTGACCATGGCATTCCTAGAATATGATCTCTTTCAATGTTGGCTATACCCCTGCCTTCTACCACTTTCACCAGTGGGAAGATAGGGACAAGAAAAGTGGTCCCATTTATGTAAGAAATGTCCATCCCTTGTCCAGCATGGCTTAGGACCAGCTTAGTGGGGAATAACATCAACACATGCTGTAAGGCAAGAGACGACATGGGTTGGAAGAATCTCTAGTCATAGGGGAACAAAGGGCTCGAAAACTCTTTGTGGTGTTTGGGGAGGGTAAGGCAACCCTGGGGAAGTAGCCTGACACATGATGTGGAACCTGAGGAGGAAGTGGAGTGATGGCCCTGAGTGAAGGACCCCTGCTGCCACCTTGCTCCCTTGGTGCTGTAGACTGGAGGTGGCACTCTATCCTAAAAGCTTTTGTAGCAGCCCACATGCATGGCTCCAGCCCAGGGGTTGGCAGTATACCATCAGTATCCCAGAGCACTGGACTTGTCTTGTGTCCCTCAGAAATGTGGGTTTCCCCAAATCAGCATGTCAGCACTCCCCCAGAGGCCCAATCTCATTCATACTCTCACGGCTTCATTAAAGAAATACTTTGCTAGCTAGGAGTATTTTCCTCCTGAAGGCTCTTTGGGGCATCTGGTTTACCCCTTGCATGGGGTAGAGGTTTAGACAGCACTTGAAGGGGAGAAATGGAGACTGGGGCCCACAAGGGTCCTTATCTGACCTGAGTCTTCCTGTCTGATCACACCAGAGGGGAACTTAGAATATTTCTTGGAATGTTCTTTAAGGCGTAGGACTCCCTGAGGGCCAGGCACAGGACAGGGTCTCTGCTTGTCTGGGTTTAAGGGCAGTATGGGATTTCCTCATAGCTTCTCTGTTGCATTTCTCTCTCTAGCAGTTGCCTCATACAAGGGTTTGTTCTTAAATTGCTGGTAAGTTACTACTAAAGTGCCCTCTTCCATGTCCCAGTAGTTAACCTGTAAAGATGTGTTTTTAGGACATCTCTTTGCAGTGGAGCTGAAGAACTCTAAGCTTTTAAGAGTCAATGACACATTCTTCAAAAATTAATGTAAATTCTTAAGCATTCACATTAGGTTTAATAGTCCATCTACATTTCAGAGCAGTGGACCAAGCTCTGAGGAGAAACTTTTGGCTCATGGATGCCTCACACAGAGAAAACACTCATGGAAATTGGGGCCATTATTATTGCTTACTGTGTTTTCATTTAAACTGATGAAAGCAGAACAGCTTGTCACTTCAGTAGAAAAAAAACTGGAATGTATGAATTTTGTGGACACTTCAACAGTTGCAAGTTAAGAATAGTAATGTAAATCTATTTTTTAATGTCTAGTCCCATTCAGAGAACAATGAAAGGTAGTGGAAGTCTCTTCGTCTTTTTGTACTTAGAAGAAACAGATATGAAAAATTGGCATTCTAAAGCCATAGATCAAACACTGGAGTTTAAGAACTTTAGAATGACAATAATTAGAAAGAAATGCATGTTTTGTGGAAAAAAGAAATAAAGTGCTTTTTATTTCTTTGGTGTTGCTATGGAGAAAAGATGTGGTAATGCTCACAGGGTGGAACTTTATTCTTGTTCTGAAGCATAGAAAAATTCCTGACTTCAATTTAGTTTTAACTGATTTATTCTGCTTTTCTATTTTCTTCCTTCTGTCCCCCTCCCCCTTCCTTTTCTCCTTCTTCTTCCTCCTCCTCCTTCTCTTTCTTCTTCTTTTTTGGTACCCTTCCTTCACATGTGTGGACATTCTGTCAAAACACTTTTGTATCTAAATAGATCACCTCCTCCAGAAGTTATTATTTAAATTTACTTTGGAGAAAAATTACTTGATTCTCTTCCAAAATAGGGACTCCTGGGGAACCCATCTGCTCTAAGAGAAGTAGGTGTTTCAGGCAGAACAATGGGTCTGATGCAGACTCTGTCCACCATTTGAAAATCCTTGAGATAATAAATAATCTGTCTTGGTTTTAGGGATGATTCATTCTTGATCGCTTTGCTTATTCTTATGACTATTAAAAAATAAAAAGCTACTCCTATGTAGCTGTGATAAAGAATAATGTAGATCCATATTTGCAACTAAGGAAAGAGCACCAGAGAGATTAAATGAGAAAAGTTAGGTGCAACAGATCCTGATTATTTAAATATAAAGAGAAAATATACATATATATCTTTTATATTTTTTCCTGGAAGAATACATAAGAAAACTTTGACCATGGTTATCATCAGAGTATAGTGTTCGGAGAAGTGGGAAAAGGCTAACTTCTTTAATTTCCATTTAAAACCTTTTGCATCATTTGAATTCCCTTACTATGTTCCATTATGTGGTAGGCAAAATTCTAAGATGGACCCAAGATTTACCACCTCCCTGGAGGACACACCTTGCATAATCCCCAGATCTGTGAATATGATAGATTTTACTCTTGCGATTTTATTATGTTACCTGGTGTAATTTACTTTAAGAGAGATTATCTAGGTGGTCCTGACCTAATCACAGGAGGACCTATAAAGCCTGAGAGGTTTTTTTTGCTGCTCGAAGAAGAAGAGGCAGAGAGATTCAAAGCACACTAAAGAATTGGATGTGCCATTGCTGGCTTGAAGATGGAGGGGACTGCTTGGTAAGGAATGTGAGCAGCCTCTAGGAGCTGAGAGCAGTCCTGGGTTGACAGCAAGGAAGTGGGGACTTCCATGCTCCAACTGAATGCAGGGAACTGAATTCTGCTAACAAGAATGTGCTTGGAAGCAGATTTTCCCCAGAGCCTCCAGATGAGATATCTTGATTCCAGCCTTGTGATACAACATGTTGAACCCAACCGTGTACAGCAGGGATTATCTGGGCATTAGGATTATGGACTATTTCCCCCTACTTAATAATTGTTTAATTAAATAAAAAATCTTAGGAAGTATTATTTTAAAAAACCAACTCTTGGCCTTCCCTGGTGGCGCAGTGGTTGGGAGTCCGCCTGCCGATGCGGGGGATACAGGTTCGTGCCCCGGTCCGGGAGGATCCCACGTGCCGCGGAGCGGCTGGGCCCGCGAGTCACGGCCGCTGGGCCTGCGCGTCCGGAGCCTGTGCTCCAAAGCAGGAGAGGCCACAGCGGTGAGAGGCCCGCGTACCGCAAAAAACAAAAACAAACAAAAAAAAACCCAACTCTTATTGTAAGGAGACTATGTACTCGTTCAAAGTTGGATGTAAAGTTACTTTACCTAAAGTAAGTCAGATTTTCTCATTGATTTCTATTGTGTATTTTTAATTATTCATTCCTGTCTCATCCTAGCAAAGATACTATATAACAGAAATTAGCGATGTGTTTCCACGAGAGAAAAATTCCCTAAAATTCAACAAACAATCCAAAGTCCCAAAACAAAATGAATTTGAAAACTTTTGGCAAGAGAGTGACTAAACAAGCAGTTTATTCCAGGGATTGCAGGAGGGAAGGGCATGTCTTTTTGGTTTGCAGTGAACCAGTGAACCTTCACAAGTCTTGGTATACAGTATGTACTCAATACTTACTTGCGAATTAAAACAAATGAACGTGCTTGCTGTCAGTGTTGCGTTTTTAAAGACTATAGGTTGGGCTTCCCTGGTGGCACAGTGGTTGCGCGTCCGCCTGCCGATGCAGGGGAACCGGGTTCGCGCCCCGGTCTGGGAAGACCCCACATGCCGCGGAGCGGCTGGGCCCGTGAGCCATGGCCGCTGGGCCTGCGCGTCCGGAGCCTGTGCTCCGCAATGGGAGAGGCCACAGCAGAGGGAGGCCCGCATACCACAAAAAAAAATAAAAAATAAAAAAAAATAAAGACTATAGGTTTTCTTCCACTCAGAGTCTCCCTTCCACCATTTTGTTTCACACTTTAGAACAGAGAAATCTCTACTCTTGTGTATTCTAATACTTACTTGCAAATTAAAACAAATGAACGTGCTTGCTGTCAGTGTTGCGTTTTTAAAGACTATTGGTTGGGCTTCCCTGGTGGCGCAGTGGTTGCGCGTCCGCCTGCTGATGCAGGGGAACCGGTTTCGCGCCCCGGTCTGGGAAGATCCCACATGCCGCGGAGCGGCTGGGCCCGTGAGCCATGGCCGCTGGGCCTGCGCGTCCGGAGCCTGTGCTCCGCAATGGGAGAGGCCACAGCAGAGGGAGGCCCGCATACCACAAAAAAAAATAAAAAATAAAAAAAAATAAAGACTATAGGTTTTCTTCCACTCAGAGTCTCCCTTCCACCATTTTGTTTCACACTTTAGAACAGAGAAATCTCTACTCTTGTGTATTCTTTACATCCATACAACTGTACTTTGTACTGTTTAGATTCCTTCTATCTCCATTCTGGAAATTTATGGTATGTTACACAGCAGAGCTACAGGATCTCCCTTAACTATCTTGTGTGACTATTTCTCAAATAACAGTTTCCTTAAGGCTGAAGATTTATTTTTCTTGCAGATTATTTGTTCCCTCTTGCTTTGCTTCTGTAAATTCTAATTCTTTATGTAGGGGGCTCCCAGCACTTTCCCCTTGCTCAATAGATAGAAACTTCCTAGATGGCAAAGACTCTTCTCTTGTCAGTCTTATCCACAGACCCAGCACAGGGCTTGGCACATATAGATGCCCAATAAATGTTAATAAAATGGATACCTTTATTGGGGAAATGTTTCTAGCAGGTAAAAACACCCTGCGGTTATTGGATAATTCAGGCCTAACTACTTTTGTTTAATCTCTGAAAAGTCTAGCTACAAGGTAGTTGGAAAATATCTTTTGGTCTCTGACAATAAAAAGAGTGATAGTAGAAAGAAAAAAGAGCGAGAACTAAAGAGATAATGGAATTACACCCAAGGTACATCAGTCTCCCTTTCTCTGGTTAATTTTTGGGGCAATCCCATAAGCTAAGATATTCCTTTTCTCCATCCATCCTGAGAGGGAAGGCCGGGGGGCTTCCTTTTATTATGTAGGAATTGAAAATTATTGATTTAAAGTTCCTAGGACATTTGATTTTTCAAATAAGGGCACATTCCTCAGAATACACTGCCTTTCTCTGCATGTCATTGGGGTTCTGGATACAACTAACCTGCACTGGACCTTGGAGAACACAGCTAATCCATGTGTTTCCATAGAGCTTAAAGTGGTTGCAAGCATAAAGTTTCTCCTTAACAAAGGACATCTTGCCCCTTGTGCTAAATCGGTATCAGTATTTTTTTTCCCCAACTCTGAGCTCTGAAGTCTCCATTTAGCATCCAGAAAATTGAGCTGTGTTCTTTTCCTTTAGTACCTCATTACTAACAATAAAGAGATGAAGAATTGGAGTGTCGGCTGGCCATTTTGCTATGAAATACGGCAGAGCAGGGTGCAGACTTGCTTTTTGTCATCTGTAGGACCTCCAGGTTATTGACAGGAGTAGGTATTTTTCTACTGGAACATAGAAATGGAATAGTCACATTATATGCTCAGTTTACCCCAACAAAATACCAATCCCGTTGGCACCCAGGGGCTCTGCAGGTAACCCACAGGTAGGTAGTGCTGCTAATAACAGGATGTGGTGCTATCCCATTAGAGAACATATAACCACCTTTCAGTGTGATCGGTGACTCTCTCCTCAGTGCCTTGACTATGCAGCATTAACAGGAATCTTTTCACAAATGCAGTAAGTGGCAAGAGAAAATTTCTTACACGTTCCGGCAAAGGTATTTTTGCATTTTCTATTTCCCTAAGAAAAATTTTGTGCTTTTCCTCAAGGCAAATCCAATCCTGTTAGTAACTTTCTATTCCCATGTCTGTGCCTCCAGGTGGGGAAGGAAAACCCAAGAGTGTTCACTTACAGACCAGGGGTCAGAAACTGATGGCCTGTGCCGAGGCTACATGCCAGCAGACAGTTCCAGTTGGCTCAAACAGTGATTAAAATGATTTGAGCTAGTTGCCAGAAATTAAAAGCCAGGAGATTTTCATGTAAAAAAGAAATCTGAATTTTGGCTCTTCTTAAAAGAAGTTGAAGCTTTGGCAACACCAGGACTGACTTCTCACATGGCAAATGGAGTTGGGTGGTAGATGCCAGTTTACCACAATTCAGGGTGGCTCCTAGAATGTACCGTCACTTTCTGGGAATTAGCAAATGCACCACCTTCAGACTGGTGAAGGATGAAGGTGTCCCATAAGAGAGGTCACGGCCCACTTGTAACTGCTCTGCCGCAATTGCTGCCACCACCTCGAACCATGTTACTTCTATCTATGTGAGCCCTTCAGGCATTTGAGTTCGTGACCACTGCCTAAGCCCTTGGAAGAAGCCACTGACTGCAGCATACATCCTGATGAATGAGGGCTGGCCTGGAGGGTTTTCTTTGATTGCTTGCCCACAGAAATGGAGGCACCAGCATTTGCTTGATGTAGCTCCTCTTTTACCTTGAGAAGACAGCTGGACGATTTTGCAGGAATCATCTTCAAAGGCCAGGTCTCCATATCGTCACGGTTCACCTTCCTTCCCAGACACCCACACATCTCCCACCCCATGCTGATTTGCCATTTGCTCGTATTTTCAGCCTATGAGAGGATGTGTCCAGGCAGGATAAAGCAGCTTGTCTAGCATGACACAGGAATCTGACTCCTTTAACTTGGAGAGTTTGAGGCCGACTTCTTGTGCCATCTTTGAATTAGCTGATTCTAGTATCTATCTCTGTTGACAGCTTGCGCTCATTAAACTGTGCCCCACAGTGAACCCTGCAGCCACTGACAATGGACAATGCCAAGGAGCTAAGGAACCCCTCTGTGGCCTCCACAGACCTGAATAATCGTCTCTCTGTGGCTCCCCAAGAATCATGAGCTGTTTTTTCTTAGCATTAGTATGACAGTCATTAAAATCATTTACAAAGTGCAGCTCTATGTGATGCTGTATACGGCGCGATAAAATGAAGTTAATACCATGCCATCAGAGAGCTTATAAAGTGATTCATAATGAAGCACAGTTGGGTGATAACAATTAGGAGTCCTATTTTGGCAGTAGCATGGATTTCAGAGTGGGATTGAGCACTGACTCTGACACTCAATAGTTACGTGAACTTGGACAAGTCTTTTAACTCTGTGACCTTCAAGGGAAAAATAGTTAAATTGTAACATGATGAGTGAGTGGTGAGTGGTTAAGAACTCTGGAGTTCCCTCGCTCCCCTCATCAAAAGTCTCAGGTGTAAAAACAGTACCTTTCTAATAGGATTCATTTGATTAAACGAGATAATGTTTGTGTTTAGCATGTGGTAGGTACACAGTACTTCTGAAGGTTGGTGTGCCCAGCCTGGCATAAAGTAAGATATCAGAAATGTTGTTCTCTCTCCCCCATGCTTGTGTCTTCCTGCTTTGGGCACTACGAATTTCCAAGTGGGAAGGACAGATGGTTGTATAGCTCAATAAATATTTACTGAATTGGTTTTACAGTGGAAAGTCTTTAAGCATATGAATATCAAGCTGTCTTGCTAAAGGTGTAGCTTCGTAATTGGGGCAGTTTATGTGGAGAGTTAAAGATAATTTTAGAGTTTCAAATACTACAGGATAATGCAATGGTTAAAACAAAAATAAGAAGAATGTATCTTTAATAATGTGAGTTACTGCCTGTTCCCTTTAGGAATGAGGTCCTGGCTGCAGTAGTCTCTATTTCAACACCCAGATCAAGCAGAATACAAAGGTTCAGTGCCAGTTTCATCTGAAACTTGTTTTGCAGTGTCACAGTCTTGTAGTCTTAGGAAAAGACTTGTGGTTGCTATGGAACTGTTAATAATGATCGCCACCCTTACCTCAATTCCTCATACTCCTAATCTCCAACATAAAATCACTTAGACTTGGGCCGTAGGGCAGTAAACAAACTTTTGAGCAAGAATTAACTGGGTTTGGGCATTAGTGTCTTAATGTAGGAAATGCCTTTCATTATAACCTTTACTTACACTAGTGGCTTGGCTATGTCAAAGGAGCTTCTAGTTTCCTGATAGTGAACTGAAACGCAGGAGGTTCAAACCTTGTTCTTCTGCATGAGCATTGCTAAAAGCGGAAACATTTTGGGCTTTCATCTTACAATAAATGCAAGAAAAAAATATTTATGTTGTGCAGAACTGGCCTTAGTGTGGGTCTTTTATTTTCATGTATAAAAAGAAATTCAGCCATGTACTAGATTCGTAAGTGGAAGGGGAAAGAAGAAAATATTCCTGTTGAAATATATATGTCTATATATTTAAAAAATAAAATCTCACGGAAAAATGACATCGTTGCTCTATTTCTGTGAGATCCGTGATCTGTGTAATAGACACTTCTTGTTCCTGAATTATATTTCTAAGATAACGATCTCAGTGCTTATTAATGTATAATCTTTGGGGGAAAACTAATCCAGTTCTTGAGCTCCAGGCACATAAAGTTAGGAATGGGTTATTGGGTGGGTGTGAAGAAGACATAACTAATTTGGGGACTCTGTAGCCTCAGCAGTATGCAAATAATTCAACAATAAACAGAATAACTAGTTTTCATTTCAACAACTGCTGCTCTCTCTAATCCCTGCAGTATGTGTTTTCCAACAATTAGCTGGCTTAATTCTCTGTTCCATTGGTTAGGATTTTAATGTTTCAAATGAGGAACAGAGAATAAATGTCTGTCAGTCAAATCTAAAAAGATGCCTGACACGCAGATAGTTTCTAGGAACAAATAACATAAGCATTTTGAAAAGGAAATGTAAACCTTGCATTAGCTCTGGATGGCTCAACTCCTTGGCTGCAAAAAAGTAACAGCAACTTTGTAAAGGTTAAACAGGCATGTCCAGGGCCCTGAGTGAAATTTAGTCTTCTGCCAATTGGATAGCATTGTAGAAGACAAAGGTGTATCTGTGTGAATAAACTGAACATTCAGTTCAATACATTCATGTTTGCAGGACTATTTAAGTTATTATAAGGTCTGGTACAAAATAATAAAAATGTAGATAGAACTGTCAAATTCATCAAGCTGCTACAATAAATTCAGATGCTTTCCAGAGCTGGCAAGGTGATGTCAAGAAAGTTAAACTTGAAGAAAGAGACCTGGATTTCTAAATGAGATTGGGGAAAAAAGAAAGCAGAGTTAATAGGGGAAATCAAGAATAAAAAATCAACATTACAGCTACATTTGGAGGAGAGTTTAATAATCAATTCTTTCTGCTTTTTTTAAAGTTTTCTGCCAAGAAACTGACATTGTTATGTACTTTTTAGTTTTTGGTTTATTTACTCTTCTTTAACACAGCCATTGTTAGTTCAACAATCTAATATTTGGGGTACATTATTGCAAAATAAGGACACAGCTGTACCAGTTATGCCATCAATACATTTGTTAATCCTATCCCTTTTATAAGGCAAAGCATAGTTTGTTAATACTGTTTTAGATTAGCTGTATTTGTAAAGTTACTTATAATGAGTGGTACATACTAAAGATAGGGAATTTGCTCTCTGGTAGAACTGTCTTTAAACTGTTAATAGTTTTCTCAAAACATTACCATTCTGTAATTTAAAATAAAGCAATATTTTAGTACAATGTTAGGCAGTAGTAAAAATTACCCTGTCTGAGTAAATGTGCACATACACATAAACACTAGCATGCTTTAAGAAGTTGAGAAACATATTAATATTCTGTGAAATTAGTATATAAATAAAATATGACCTGGAATGAAATTACCGTTATGTACAAAAAAGGAAACCTCGACTCTTTCCCTTCCCAAACCTGTTGATTCTAACATGTTACAAACCTACATTACATCATTTGAAGTGTAAGGATTATTTCAAATTTGGAAAACATTAAAGAATAGTACGATCCAACTTCCTACAAAAGGCAGTATGTATTAATTAATTTTGAAGATTTATGTTCATTCCAATGTTAAAGAGACATCCTTTTGAACTTCCTTAGGGAAATATTTGTAATGTCTTTTATTAAGAAAAAAAATACAGCTTTAACACAGTAAAATTTTTTTTTAGATTATTTGAAAATATTAGAAAATAAAAATATTGTGAAGATATAACATGTTATTCTAGGATAAATGAATTTCTTCAGCATTGTTATATGAGTAAATACTTGAACTAATATCGTAAATATTTTACTTTTGAGCACATGCTTTTTTCTCTTTGTCTTCATTCTCTTTGCCATTCTTTGTTTCCTGTTTCTTTTATTTTCCAACTTCTCCTTAGTTTTCTTTTTCTAATAGTCCCAACTTTTCTACATATCTTACTTCGTTAGCTGAACATTATAGTCTTTCAATTTCTCCTTCATTTTCAATAAACAATGTTTTCTACTAAGTAAATAGCCAACTTTCTCTTCTCCCTTTTAAGACAATTGTTTTCTTCTTGAAATATAAAGTAGTTATCTCTTTAGCTTAAATACATATGTATATTATATATCACACACTTAAAGAATATAGATTCACAGAATTCTATGGAAATTCAATATATTAGTGGTACGCTTATTCAGCAAGCTTATGGAGTGACAAAAAATGAATCACATTTCATGATTAGTATCTTACGTAGCCTCTGTTGTTTCTGACTTAGCCAAATTGATCAGTGTTTTTTGACTGCTCCATTTCTTCTTCTGGGCAGTCTTGGAGAACTACAGAAATGGAACCTAAAAGTAAATTAGAAGTGTAGATCCTGACAGGTTGCCTTCATAGTAAATCTCGGGCACGTGTGTGCGTCTACTGTGTAGTAAATGATGACTACCTGGACAGTAACACGGTGTGAGTGGGGAGTGCTGGAGATGTACAGGAGTTTGTTTCTAGGCTCTGGTTACCCACTTAACTGAAAGCACAGGCTGGGCACAGAGCGCTGTGCCTTTAGGCGGTCTGGTCCACCTGGAGCACAGCTGGCTGCACCGGCTCCTCATCTGACCGCTCTGCCTCGTGGGAGGTTAGCACATAGCCTCCATCATAGCACACCTGCTGTGCCTGTTCCAAGGCCACCGACTCTTCTTCTTCATCTTCCACAATAGTCAAATCGATGTTGCTGTCCATGGCTGAGTCACTCCCTCTTGAGGCCGCCCTCCCAGCATCCCCCTCCGTGCTCTTCCCTTCCACCAGTACACTGGTGAGGGATGCTTCGGAAAGACCCTCTGCAAATGAGCTCTCCTCGTGGTCATTTGGCACCTCACTGCTAGGCATGTCTCCTGACTTGGTCTCATTTTCTGCAGGGCTTTCTCCCTCTCGGACTTTCTTTCGACCGAAAGTGAGGGGAGAGACCTTGAAGGGGGAGCTTTTCCCTGAGGATGTTTTCTGGTGATTGGAAGTGAGAGATTTCTTAATCTTCTCTCTCCTCTCTGCAGATACGATCTTTGTCCCCAGCTTGTTCATCTTTTTCTCGATGTTCTGGCGAGAAAATGCTTTCTTGAGGCTATCCACTTTCCGGAGACTGGATCTTTTTATTTTCTCTGCCCGGCTTTCTTCCGTCTTTTCCTCTGCACTGTCTTCCAGGGCCTCCTCGTCATGGGGCAATTCATCATCGGACGAGAGGTCCACTGTGTGCAGAGTTTCCTCCAGGGACTTGTTTTCATCAGCATGCTCCTCTTCCTTCCCTTCTGCTAGGCTGGAAGCTGGCTCTTTCACAAACACACTGGCAGGGATCTCATTTTCTTCCTGAAAAGATGGACAATATAAATTTCATGTTAATAACACATTTCACACATAGTCCTGAACTGCTGTAATTTCTGGGTATGTGTTTTTGGCAGGACAGAAACCAAAGGTCTGTGGCTTTAGTTTTCTAGAATATGAAAAGTTAATTCTAAACTGATCAAGTCATTCCGCTTAGGCTGGATAAGGCCAACGGCTGCCTGTTGGGAATATTATGAGGGCATCTGGCAAGGGCTCTATCAGTGACAGGCAGGGAGGGAAGTGGGCCGTGGGTCAGACAAGACAAGGAAGCTGCCTAGATAAAGGAGCTAAAGTAAGTTACTGTGAACCCAGAGGGCCTCTCTCTCTTACCCTCAGGCTCTATTCCTGCCAAAATCCTGCTGCAAAAGAGTCTGGAGGTCAAGTTAGAAGATAAAAGATGAGGACTTCCCAGTTCTCTCCCCTGCCCCATCTTTTCCTTAAGTGTCAGGCACCAGGTAAAGCCTCTATCAGGTTCCCTCCCCAAGTAGAAGTCAAAAGTAAAGGCATGGTCAACCTTGGTATCTGTTTAAAAATGCACACTGATTTTTCTAATGACCTAATTTTGGAGTAAGAGAAGCAAGGGCCAGCCTTACTGGGGACCCACTCACGAAGCCTTGTGTTTCAAATGTCCTTTGTGGGCATTATAAGGAGAGAGGTATACTACGGCCATTTCTGGAGTAGTAAGGGGGAATCAGGCTGCCAGGCATAGCTTATCAAGCCTCTCTGTTAAATAGGGCTTCCTTGGGCAGGAGTACTTCAGCCTCCACCTAGGGTAAAGAGTGAAGAGGGAAACCCAGGAATCTGTGCCCCCTCCCCTTATTCCCAGCACACCTCTTTCTCCAGCTTCTGGGTGTACAAAGATCTGCCTCTCCCTGTGCCTCAGGGAGCAGAGCCTGAAAACTTGCCTCCAGAGAGTGCAAGGGGGATGGTTCTCCAGCGTAGCGAAGCAGGGAGATTTGAACTCAGACAGACTTGGGTCACACAGCGTAGGAATCCCTTTGATTTTTATATTTTTCTTTAAATACAGGAAATGAGAGCCAGCTAGCAAAGTGCCTTCACATTTTCATTGGAAGAAATGACACACTGGAAAGAACGTGTGACAGGAGGCCTGAGTCTCAGTTCTTTCTGTACTGCTCAATGGCTCTGAGGCCTTCAGCAAATAACTTAATCTCCTTGGGTCTCAGTGTCTTCCAAATGTGAACAAGAGGATTTGACCCAGATTAGCAGCTTTCAAACTGCACTCCCAAGGGTATTAGGAGTTCTGCAAGAATGCCAAGGTGGGCCAGGCTCCAGAGCCCACTGCCAGCTGGGCTTCAAGCAGAGCCTCAATGTTACCTGATTATATTGTGGACTGCCCAGTAAACGTTCAGTTTGAAAAATAACTGGATTTAGTGAATTTAAAAGTCTGTGTGTTAAAAAAAATACGTTCTAAGGGTATACCTGTATACTTTCAACTTCTCAGTACAAAGACTAAGTGAACATTGTTTTAATATAGAGAAACTTAAAACTCCCTCTCCTTATTAATCACCAAATAGTATAATTACAATACTCTCTGAAAAGATACAGCCCCATGTCCCCCCCTTATACACACATACTCATAACAGAGTATGAGTTCCATAAATTGGTTAGAAACAAAGTCTTGGGTAGAGTAAAAAGCAGCATGTCTGGTTAAATAGAATCCTTGGTAGAGTTAAGAAATCCCAAATTCTGTCTCCCAAAGCTTACTCCCATTTTGAATATCACAGAATGTCAGAAACACAGTATAAAAGATAAAGTAAAAACTTGAAATTTGCACTGGATTCCCACGAATAACTTATGACATGGACCTTTACAGAGAGCAACTCTGCCACGCTTCAAGTCTTGACTTGCCTCTTTTTCGTTGGCGTGTATTCCCTGTGAGGGTGGGAACTTTTGTCTCTTGTTCACTGTTAAGCCCCGTGACTAGAGTAGTTCCCGACAGCTCAGCAGTTATTTGTTGAATGAGTGCATGTTGAGTGAGGAGGCTTTCTAAGACAGCCCTGAGGGTGGCTAGAGTGGAGACTGCCCCTTTGTCGGGCACTGCAAAAGAATGGGCTTAGCTCTGTGTCTAGGACATTTGCTGACTGCTGCTGCCACTGGGAAAAGAGGAGAACCAGGCCTAAGGGGCTCAGCAGTTTCCATTTTTAAGGAAGGAGTTTACTCTCAGTGGATGAGCATTACTAAAAGAGGGGCAGACTGCAGAAATAGCTAGGGCTCTGATGCTTAGTCCAGAAGCAAAATTACTTCTGGGGTTTGACAAGAGAGTTGGGAAGGTTTGACAGGAGTTGCTTGCAGGAAAGGAAGAAACCAAGAGCTCAGTAAAACGTTATTAAAAGTCCTCAGTAAAGAAGGCATAAAGTCAGGTGGAAAATTAAAAATAAGCCTTGGTTACTAGAGGAGAGGTACATTTTGTGTAGTATAATCTCAGGTTCATCAAAGGTTTACCTTTGATTACTGTTGATTACCCTGATAACTTCCCTTTCTTCAACCTCAACAAAAGATGTCCATGTTAACTGTACTTCTAAAAGAATTAAACCAATAATATTGCATTTTTAATGCAGTGTAAATTTTATTGTTAAAAAAGCACAGTTACTGTTGAGTCTTAGACTTTTGTCTCTCTCACCATGTGTCCTTTGAGGACAGGTTTGGGAAAAGTGCATTATCAGGTGAATCAGAAGTGATCTGTTGCTAGATCACACTGCATACATGAGGGCAGTCGAGAGATGGTGGGAAACCCAACTGAACTCTTTTAGACAATGTCGGGGAAATTTATATAAGAACTCTTTGATGCCAACTATGAAAATAAACCCAGCAGGAAAAGACACAATCCAGAATGAGTTGGATGTGTCTTAATACAACTGGAAACAAGTGAGATATGCCTTTTTGGCCAACTGCTATGCTTCTGCTCTCATTTTTATGACTCAAGCAGTATTTTGGGTTATGTCTACTGGACAGTGTTTATTTTGTGACTTCTTATAGTTCTACTCTGAAGGTAAGCAAGCCCTTCCCTTTCACACAGAAATTTGTGCATGTCCAAGTACATTTGGGACTTACATTTCCATAATGTTTGTTTAGAAGCAGAAAAATGCTGACACTCTTCAAAATCTCTATTCTTTAGTAAAATGTATACATGGCATTTGACTATAAAGGAATGAGTATAGTGGTGGAAATTCAACTTGAACTTCAGACAGTGGCTCCTCGGTAACTGCACTGTCCCCCAGGTGTCCAGTCTTACCTGCCCATGTGTCCTCCTTCAGTCCAATTACACATACGTTATGGAAACACTTGATATTTCACCTGCCTACAGGTGAGGTGATACTTCCGCCTTCAGCCTCCTGTTGTAATGTTTTTGATCTGCTTTCTCTTACAGATTCTAAGATTGATGGCTCTTTCAAGGGGGAGGATCAAATATACATCCTCAATTCTGTCACCACTTAACTATGCTAGTTACCCATATATCCACTTGGGGTTTGTAACTCCTTAACATGGCATTAAGAATCCCTTGTGAGTTGCATTGCTTCCTTGGATAGTTCTACCCAGGAGAGGCCCCCAGCTGCAGCTGACTATTTGCCCTATAGAGTTATTTTTTAATTTTTTAATTTTTGTTTAACATCTTTATTGGGGTATAATTGCTTTACAATGGTGTGTTAGTTTCTGCTTTACAACAAAGTGAATCAGTTATACATATACATATGTTCCCATGTCTCTTCCCTCTTGCCTCTCCCACCCTCCCTATCCCACCCCTCTAGGTGGTGACAAAGCACTGAGCTGATCTCCCTGTGCTATGCGGCTGCTTCCCACTAGGTATCTATTTTACGTTTGGTAGTGTATATATGTCCATGCCACTTTCTCCAGATTTATTTTCAAAAAGGTACGTAGCCCCGCTGATGCAGCTGCTCCTGGTTCTGACCTTTCACAAGGACCCTTAGGGGTTTTTAAAAGGAAGGGAGAATTAATCAGTACACTTCTAACATATATGAATGATATGCTTGCACCATAAAAGAGAAAAGGAATGGAAAGAACTCTTGAGAAAGTGGCATTTTTCCTTGCACTTCTGCTTGTTTGCTGTTCATACTGATTCTTGTGAACTAACAGTCTCAGTCTTACGTGCAGATATCAACACAGAGAAACTGGCCAACATGCTGTGTACTTCTTGGGTTGGTGCTCATGGAAGCAAATCTTATTTGCACATAGATAGATACACACCCTTTAAAAGGGAAGGAGACTCTATGACTAGCATTAGAAAAGAAAGCTACAGTAAGTCATTTAAAAGCTTGAACAGGCAGTTTGCTCTCCTGTCACTAACTTATCATCCCTGTTGTTAGAAGAAAATAACAAAGGCTGTTACATGCCCACAGGGATGTGGTGGCATCCTAGAGGGATATGAGGACCATAAATTTGTGTCCATGGAATGTTTTATCCAATAATCTCTAAATACTAGTTATGAAAATGGAACTATGCTCACCTGACATTCTGATTTATAGGTCTCTTTTACACATTGATGGTTTTCTCCAGTTTGTGTTTCTGAGGTATAGATTGCCAAGTGGATAAAGCCATTGATTAGAAATGTACCCCTCAGGCAGCTGTTGGTGGAATCAGCAAGTCATAAGAATAAAATGCATTAGTTATAATCCCTGAGCAGTCTTTCACATTCTCGAGGATTTAAAAGTTTCATTATTTTTCAGTGTTATCGAGGGTTCAGTTCTTTTTTAAGATCGCCCTGCTTAGGTGTTCTTTGTTACACACACACACACAAAACACAAAACAAAACAAAAAACAAACTACACTGAATTATTTAAAAGCTATTGTAGAAAACCCAGTAAACATGAACTTTGCCATAGTGGGATTATAGTGTTTGTTTTCACTCATTTCATAATTCAACTCTATAATTTCCATTAGTAATAAAATGAAACCTTGCTAGTCACTTTGTTTCTCAGGGCCTCCGCTCCTTTGATAGAAAATGAGGTTAACCTAAATGATTGTTGAGGTGCTTTCCAGCTCTAAAATACTTGATTCTGTGATATTAACCTAAATCCCATGAAAACTAGTCTAACAGATTGCAAAAGTGATCTCACAGTGTACAAATGCCAAACATGCTTTATTTCATGCAAGAATCAAAACTATAGGACCTGAGTTGCACTGGAGAACACTTTTCATTTGTTCAATTCAAACAGATATGGATTACAAAACAACAGAAGGGGCAACATTTACCTGGAAGGGCTGCATCTGAGATAGAGTCTCATTTTTTAATATATGAGAGAAGTGATGATTCTTTTGAAGAAATACCGATAATAATCAGTTATTCATTTAAAGTGCCTGAGGCAGTGCTGACATTCAATAAGTGTAAATAATAACAATAAGAACTAGTATTTTGTTTATCTCATAAACTAAAGGGCACCGGATAAGTAGCACATCAAAACCAGTATCCCATTATGGGAATATTAACCAATGTGATACAAACATCACGAGCTGTCATATAAACGTGACTTTGGTTATCTATATGTCCATTTCTTCTAAGTCTGTACTAATTTAGCAATTTTCAGAGCAGCGGATTTGGATAAATACAGTCTTTAAAAAAATTAATTTAAAAATAGTCTGAAGATGTTATACTGTTAGCACCTTTCTAAAATTCTGTTCTCATCAAAGGAACCCAAATGATGAATATTGGAACACATTTATAGGCTTGATTCTCCATGAATGTAGCCACAGCAAACATCTAACTTGTACTCTTTTCACCCAGTTTCACAATTTTATGTGGATAAAAGTGTAAACTGTCCATGAGTACTCTCATTTTGTTCCCTGGATTTGAAATCATTCCCAGACTGCTTTGTCAAGTAATCATTACTAGAACTTTAAGAGGCCTTAAGTGGGCATCACACCCTCAGTGCCAGTTACCTGTGAAATTCTAATCTCTTCAATCTACAGAGAAAACTTCCTCTTAACTGTAAATTCACTGATTTTTGTACAAATTTTATTTTTAGTAAAAGATACATATGCACTTACAGGCAAAGAATTAGTCTTATTAGTCTTTAGCATTTTCTTTTTGATCAGCAAACTCTCTGAGTCTTATTTCATTTATACTTGCTCCTGTTACAGTATTTTGAATTCATTTTACGATTTATTTTATTCCTCAAAAGGAGATGAATTTTCTCCAGTTTTAGATTCTACTGGTTATAATTTGAGGTAATTGCTAAGACATGAGAGGCTTAACAGCTACAACAATGTTGTAAGTTTAGCACAGACTTAAATAAATAAATGACATATTTTAAACAGGACAAATTAAGGACAAATTTCAGAATTAAAAAAAATGCTAATGTGTATCTAGTGTTACTAGCCTCTAGTAGATCAACCAACCAACCAACCAACAAGCACCTGCAGATTTTGGAGGACACAGCAGGACTTTACAAACTGGAAACATAATCTTCTAAACACTAGTTACTAGCATCTAGTAGATCAACCAACCAACCAACCAACCAACAAGCACCTGCAGATTTTGGAGGACACAGCAGGACTTTACAAACTGGAAACATAATCTTCTAAACACTATAGGACTGAATATGATCCAGTCAGGTGACAGATTTTCTTTCTTTACTCTCCTATTTTTACATTAATTCTTTTTGTCTTAAACTAGAAAACCAGTGGATTTAGTAAGGGAAAGTCTAGCATAGGGGTCAAATGGACTGAAAGTGACAAACAACTTAGAGACCTGAAGTGGCACCTGGTATATTATCCGCCCTCCTCACTCTGCAGGTCTAGAAAACATCTACCCTGTGCCCCACTGTGAAGACTGTGCTGCTACTAGAAGGGTCTATTTAGAGTAGGCCCTTTGGGCAGAGTCCTGTGCTTTTAAAGGTCTTTGCTTTCCTTTGCTCTGGTGGTGATGTAATATTGATTTCAACTCGGTAGTTGTCATACAATGTATGGCAGGGAGTGGGAGTGTGTGTGTATGTGTGTGTGTGTGTCTGTGTGTTTAGATTTTAATAAATCCCAACTGAAAAAGCAAAAGCATAGCTGTTTGAAGATCCTGGGTAGGGTGAGATCAGTTTTTACTAAAAAGCCATATTTCTAACCAAGCACAAGTATAGCCTCCTCTCCATGCAAATGCATTGCAGATCCACCCAGGAAGAGCTTCAATTCTTTGAGCTTACACCATGACAGTCGCTAACCATTTAAAATATGTTATTCCATTTATTCCTCACCCTATGAGAGAGATATGAGGGAAGAAGCATTAATGTTTAAGAGCGCACACTTTGGAGTCAATTAAATATAAGTTGAAATCCCAGCTTCACCACTGCCTACTAAATAGTTTCAGACAAGATATAAGTATCTCTGAATCTCGGCATCCTCATCTGTAAATTGGTGCAGTTGAGATAAACTACAGAAAGATACTTAGCGGAGTATGCAGGGCTTATTAAGAGCTCAGAATACTTATGCTCTTTCAAATATTAATAAGATGTACAGATGAGGAAACAAAAGCTTGGAAAAGCTACACAATGTGCACAAGATCACATAACTGGCAAGTGGTGAAACTAGGATTTGAACCAGTGTCTGTATGACAAAATTGATCTTTTCTCAACCCCTATACTGGACCACTCTCTAACACAAGTTATTATTATATCCATTGGCATAATGGATATAATCATTATAACGGATATAATAATTTACTACCCTGGAAACCCCTACTTTAAGAAGGATCAAGAGAAAGAGCAACTTTTCCACTGAAGGACTTCATTTGTATTTGTTTTTTCAGAATAGTCATCTTGCAATGCCTTGAGAGTTGATATTTCTGATATCCTTTAGGCTAATAAAAGATCTTACATTACATGACTTAAGAAAGGTCCAGTTCCTTGCCCCTCTAATTCTTTGTCTCCTAAACTGCTCTTTCAAAAAAGTCCTTGGGGGCTGCTTGCTAAGAGGCCCTGAATGGAGCCTGAACACATTGCTTTGGATTCTCTTAGCTTCTACCTTGGTCTTGAGCCCCTGCTTCACCTTGTCCTCACTATATGGAGAATTCCTACCGTTTCTGGCTGTAATTTCACACCTGTCAATCCAATGTGACAAAACAGGAGACCATGGCAGGGCTTCAGCAGCAGCCCGTGTCTTTAAGTTCCCAACAGTTGTTTTTTTAAATGTCAGATTTACAGTTCTCTTGAAATTTTTAGTCACGTATCTTCTCCATCCCTCTCCCCAACACCTACAGAACATCCTGGCAAAACAAAACAAAACAAAAACTGATCCCGACATACTGTGATTTTCCTCTACTACATAAATAATTTTTTTGTTTTTCCTCCTTAACTGAGGGACAGGACAAGAGAGAATCTCTCTGATTCATTACTGGAAGGCGGGAAATTTCCTTTGATGACTCAGATTTAAACAGGTCTGTATATGTTTGGTTTTGTTTGGAGATCAGTGTTTAATTTAGAAATGCCTTGAGAGTTGAGATTTATAATATCTTTTAGGCTAATAAATTTAGGATCTTATATGGCTTAAGAAAGGTGCAGTTACCGTATCTCTTTTCAGTTCATCTGGTTCATGAAAAGCTATTCCATTTGCATTAAAAGCTAAAAAATTTCCGGTCTGCAACAGACTGCAAGGTATAGAAGGACATCAGCTGCCTGAAGCTTTACAACATCAAGTGCAATGTGGGGGGACAAAAAAGCAGCGAGATGAGTCTTTCCTTTTATGGAGGAAGGAGGCTTAGGTTCTAAATTGGCAGAGCAGATTCATTTAGAAAAAGAAGGCTCCCTAGGTTTAAGTTCCAATGTCTAAATCTCTTTGGGGAGATGAAGGCTCTTCTTGTGTGCCTTTCACAATCAAACATTTGGTTATAGCCTCTTCCCTCCGTGGCTCTGAAATCCTCTCCTATTCACGTGGGCACAATGAGACAGCCCTGGGGCAGGGATGGCAATTGCTTCCTGGGCGCTGTGCTGGCTGGGCTCCACTGGGCAGAAGGGCTTCCAGCGTTAGGCAGGGCTGCCCTTGGATTCACAAACGCCCACCACGTGGCGGAACAACAGTCCCACACAATCTGCCTGTCCCCAAAGAGCCTCTTGCTACATTAATTGCATCATTGATGCGTTACAAAAATTAAGTGGCCTTTTCATTCCAAGGCAACCATTGAAGGAGAAAATATCCTAGGCTAGCCTTTGTAACTGTAACTGATAACACTGCTTTTGTTTTACCTTGCAGTTGTGGTCTCTCTGAGCAACGAGAAGCATATCTAGTGTGTTTGTAGAGTAGTGCTCTATAGTTTCAGTTCATTGTTTGCTAGAAAAAAGCTCAACAAGATTGCTTTAGCCAAAAGAGTCTCAAAAGTAGAAGGCTAGTTCATCTCTAATGGAATCAATCTTCAATACTTGGTTAGTCCCCAAAACACTGGTGAGCTCTGGACAAAGGGAGGCTTTAAAAAGTTATGAATTTGACTTGATTAAAAAACAAAACAGAAAACTCACACGATCACCTCATTTCCACAAAGAGTTAATAAACAGCCAGTGAATTGATTTGCCCTGTCCAGCTAACAGCTGCAGTCAGAGCCCCACATTCACAATGCAAAGAGACAAGTGAATTTGACTAGTGTGCCTGCACCTGCTCACCTTCCCAACCTGTATGGAGGTGGTCCTGACAAATGACCCCGACCTGCTAACTCCTGAGGCACCTGCCTTGGGTTTAGGCTGCAGTGACCTGGGGAATTCCCAACCCTGTGTGTAGATTTCACATGCGCCTGCTGAAGGCAGCGGGGACAGTGCCTCGTGTGTGTGCGTGTGTGTGATCCCTGACAGGCAGGACAGATGTACAGATGGCTGTGAGAGCCAGGCGACCGAGATCATGGAGGCGGAGGAGTCCCAGCTGGGTGGGCGGAGGGTAGGGGCACTGACCTGGAAGATGAGCACCTTGAAATGGTTGCGCCTGAGGAGCTGGGCGTGGTTGTTCTCTAGCCGCTTCACTTGCGCGCACTGTCTCTCCAAGCGCTCCTTGACGGCGCGCGTGTGGGCGCTGACCTTGCGGGACTTCTCCAGCAGCTTGCTCACCGTGTTGCCGGTGGAGGCCTGGCACGCGGAGAGCTTGGTGAGGCCGTTCTGGACGCCCTTCACGGAGCCCTCCAGGCTTATCTGCCGCTGCTCCATCTTGTGCTGGCTCTCCTGCACGGCGTCCAGCATGTTCACCAGCTTGTCCAGGAGCGTGAGTACTGTGACGGCGTTCACCTGCGAGTCGTCCCGGATGGCCTCCTCCGTGCTCCCCGGGTTCAGGCTGGGGCTCGGCGTGGAGGAGGGCACCGGGCTGGAGCTGCCCGGCTTCTCCTGCCGCATGTCAGGACCCGGGTGCTGGAACTTTTCGGCTTGCGCAGCGTCCTCGCCCATAGCTGGACAGGTGGGAACTTTCTTCTGGCTCTGGCGAGAAGGACGGTGGACAGGGGTGCAGAGCGTGGCCCTCGGGTTTGAGCTCAGAGCACCGCTCTCTAGGACTGGCAGAGGTTCAGACAGGCAACAACTGGCTACACTGATCAGGGGAACTGCATTCCAGCTGCTCTTAAAAGACCTACTCCACCCAGTGGGAGGCGAAGGATACAGAACTGAGAACCACTCAGGGTTTAGAGGCATGCACACACTTCCTAACTGCGTACTCCTTGGCACAGGTCACTTTCCTGCAGTTTAGCTTTTCTTTCCTTCCCTTTTAAAAATAAGTTCAATGTCATATTTCACTCATGACTTCATCTGGAGGCGGAGAAAAACACGCTAATTTGGCCCAGCTCCACAGTCTCCAATTGGCTAAAGCTAGTAAACTTTTCTCTGGCTGCTATGCTGCATATGCTACAGAGTGCCTGTTTGTTTGTTATTTTTTTTTTTTCCTGGATACAAGTTATTGTAACGGAAAGTATTGTTTGCCTTTGCCCTAGAACAGACTGATGGGCTGCAGAACGCCTGGTGTCCTAATGGAAGGGGCCAAGTTTAAAGGGAACTTGCAGTCAAGCTTGTAGTGTTACTTTTTAATTTCCAAAGGGATAGAAGTAACATAATGACAAGGAAAACAACCCAGTTCTTACTCTTGCAATTGGTGATGCAAGATAAGATGAAAGAGGTTGAAATTCAGGGATGTTATGACATGCGATGCTGTTACAGTTATCATGTAATAGATGGAAATTTTTTGAATGACCACTTTAAAGAAAGAGTTTCTTTTGAGAAGTAAAATTGACATAGGAAAAGCCAAAAAAAAAAAATAAAAGTATGGTTTCTTTAAGAACTTACCATGCTGATTTGTTTTAACTAATTTTGAATCAGGGCTGAGAGATTTTCTCAAATGCCCATCTCTGCAAGGCATTTATTGACACGTGCCCAGAAGTGTGACTCTCGGGCAGGTTGAGCTGGAGTTTCTGAAGTGCTTCTAATGTTTGACATTTCCAAATTCCTGCTCAGTGAAGTGGCACACCTGTTCTAAAATGTGGCCCTCCTCAGCTGAGCCCTTGGGATTTGGGGCTTATTTCCTAAAACGACTTTACATGCTTGAATTGGTTTTAAACGTATCCAGCCTTTGAAAGTGCTTTCAGCAGGAAGTTTGTAATAGGCCTTCAATGTACAATTTAAAGGAGAACAAATACCAGCTCATTTTGGGTCAGGGTTGGTAACGGAAAAAGTGCCATTCTTCAACGGCAAAATGTACGTGTGAGCCAATCAATCAGGAGGTCATTCGTTGTCACATTTATTGAATTTGTGAGTCTCCACTATCTGTTTGGTTCTATATTTGATGAACTATCTAGAGGATACTAATAAAGTGTGATCTAAGACCCTGCCCTCAGTGCATATGCCTGCTATTTAGGGAGATGAATCAAAGATTTTACAGAGGCCCCCAATTTTCCTTAGATAATTAGTACCCCCCAAACCCACTTAAAGTGAATCTTTTCAAAATTAGGAGAAAAAAAGTAAAAATATTTGGTTGAGACAATATCTTTTAAAAATGTAAGAAAATTATTAAAATTGATTTACCTTACATTTAACAAAATTTAGTTGGTCGGTGATGTGTTAAACATTAGAACAAAGGCTGAATCAAGTGTTAATTCTGAGAAGCATAATTTTCTAACAAAATTATATGGTATCATGACACAATATCCATTTTACATTTGACTTCTGTGGGCAAATCATAAAGAGGGTCATTATTACAAAAATATTTGAGGGCTTCATCAGTTTTCCAAGAGCCTCTCTTAAATTTTGACATTCTAATCATTCCCTTTTGAGGCACTTATTGTGCCATCATCTGTGTGGATATTTTCTTCTTCAAATGTTAAGTATTCCAGCTGCAGATTCTCATTTCCCAGAAGAGTTGCCCACGATTCAAGGGCTTCTCTAACATTACCTTCATCAACTTCATGATTTCTTAACATATTTTGAAAGATTTGCAATTTCACACTATAATCACTTTGCCCTGATTTTGCATTGATTTGCACTGATTTTGCATTGCATTGTTGGGTATTGTATAATCAGTTAGATGAATAGAGACATTAAAGACACACGATGAGGCGGGAAAAGGAGAGAGGCTAGTTGTTAAACAGGAAGAAAGGTTTGCATGTGGCTTATTTATTTTTTTAAAATTAATTTTGAATAACACAAGTAACTTAACAGTTGTCTATTGCTGTGTAACAAACCAGTCTGAAATTCAGTGACTGAAAACAACAGTCATGAATTTTATCTACTCATGATTCTGGGATTGGCTAGGCAGGGCTTAGGTGGAATGGGTCATCTCTGCTAGGAATGTTCATATAGGAATCTGAGATGGTCTCAGTCACATGTCTGGCTCCTTAGCTGGGATGACTAGAATCCTGGGATTTCTCTGTCCTCCATCTTTAAGCCTCCAGGGACTCTCACTCTGATCTCTCTAGTAGGGGAGTCACACTTCTTTACCTGGTGCCTCAGGGTTCCCAAGCAGTGGAAGCAAAAGCTGCAGGATCTCTTAAGGTTAGGCTCTGGAACTCTGTCCCCTTGTCACTTTCATCACATTCTGTTGGGCTAAGCAGGTCGGTCAGTTTCAAAGGGACAAGAAATAGACTTCACCTCTTTAGGGGAGGAGCAGAAAGTCCCATGATAAAGGGTGAGCAGCATGGCAGAGATTGCTGTAGTCGTCTTTGGAGAAAATCTACCTCAGCATGAATATATTTTTCTTTCAAAAGACTATTACAGGGGGCCTCCCTGGTGGCGTAGTGGTTGAGAGTCCGCCTGCCGATGCAGGAGACACGGGTTCGTGCCCCAGTCCGGGAACATCCCACATGCTGCGGAGCGGCTGGGCCCGTGAACCATGGCCGCTGAGCCTGCGCGTCCGGAGCCTGTGCTCCGCAACGGGAGACGCCACAACAGTGAGAGGCCCACGTACCGCAAAAAAAAAAAGACTATTACAGATAAAGCTGAAGACCCTATCAACCACCATTTTCATTACATTCCCTTTCACCTTTTGTCAGAAGTAATCATTTTTATGGATTTGGAATATATCTTTGGAAATTATATTTATAAGCGATCAATTCATTAGTGAATAGTTTCATGTTGTGTTGTAATTTGCTTTGTTGCACAACCTTATGGGATCCATGAGGAGCTGTATAGTTGTAACCTGTCCTGTACAAGATGGCATGTAACTAAGTAATAGAGTGTGACATAAATTCTAAGGGCATTGAGAATTTATGCAAGAGGAAGCAAAGGTAATAAAAGAAAGCACTGTTGATGAGTTAGAATTTGAGGAAACCCTGAGCAGCTACACTCACCATCTAGCTGACCTTCAGTCCTATTTCTGTCTGAAAGAGATTAGTGAAATTCAGCAATCAACTCTTAAAAGAAATTTTTGAAAAATTATATCTACTTATTACATACTATGATGTTACTTAGAAATTAGGTAATGGAGTTTAGACTCGATACAGTGGCAGATAGGAGGCTCCTAGAGGTTTTTGAACATGTGAAAGTTTGTGTTTAAGAAGCATTAGTACAGCAATAAAAGGTAGCAAGGGTTACTTGGTTGGTAATGTTTGTTGAATGGGAAATAAGTGCTGGGCATTGGGGCTGCAAAGGTGAGTGACATATATTTGTAGCCCTTTAAAAGCTCCCACTTTACTGGGAGAACTAGGCAGGTAGACAAATACTGGGTATAGATATACAGGTGTGGTGCTGAAGTGGGGTAACATGAGGGCTTTAGTCATGGCAGGGGATGGCTAGGGGTCTGAATTCTCTAACTGACCACCAGCTGCCTACTGTTACCTCAGGTCTCTAAGTCATATAAGCACAGAAGTCACTCCAAGAAAATGCTTTATTACTGGCTAGGGCATCCATCCCAATCTCCATGTGGTTTCCCATTCTGTAAGCCCCAGGTCTTGGTTAACCCTTCAGTATAATTTCTAAACCAGAGGCAGAGGCACCTCAGTGGCCGCCTTGGTTTGCCTTTTCCATTTAAACCCATAATCCTGGGAATCCTGATATTCTTGTTCTTCCTACTGTGGCAGCGATAGGAGACCTGGAATGATGAGCCCACAGAAAAGAAAGTTTTTTTCCTCAATGGCTAAGGAAACAGAGAAGACTAAGCTGGCCACTCCATGTATCTTTTCCTTTGAACCCTATATTGGTATTCAGAAGCCTTTCAAATGTTGGGTTCCTTCTTGAGTAGGAGGTCATATGACTATATAAACCACCTGAAAGAAAGAGGAACAACATAACACAGTTTTTTTCTTTTTAAGAGAAAGAAAGAGAAATAGAGAAAACAAAAGGAAGGTGTCTTCCGGGAAGAAGAGAAATCTTTCCACCTTTTTACTCTTAATGAAATATCTTTCCACCACCTACCATAGAAATGTGAGGTCTCCTTTATATCCCTAACTTCTGGCTGTTGAGAGGCAGTTCTCCATGGATCTTTCATATTTCTGAATGTCTTTTGAGCGGATACACTGACAATCTTTTGTTCTGGACTGTCTTTTAAAAAATGTCTGTATAGTGAACAACTTTGGAAAATGGAGATAGTAGCAGAGGATATATAGAGAGAGCAGATGGTAGGGTTATTTGATGTCCAGTATGATAAAGATGATGTTTTCCTCTGGGGCAAAGGTTAGGCAGCTTGTTTGCCACCTCTTATAAAAGCTTGAGGTTTCCTAAACTTGGGGTTCCTCAGATGTGATGCAAATCCATGACATGTGCAGGATCCACCTATACCCACCTCTGTGTCACCGCCATGTGACTTGGAGGGGAGGCAAAGGGAACTGATGTGAACATGAAGCTTACGTTCCTGCTGTGTCATGAGCAATAAAGTCTTTGTCTCTAAGCCAGGAGTCTCGGACCTTCTGCCATGAAAACTGTAGCAGGTTTAACTTGTTTGTCTGCAAGTAGGGTAAAATGTCTGACCATTCGCAATTCTTGACACTGGTCAGTTTTTCAGTTAACCATAATAGGTTGTATGAACGAAGTTAAGAGAATGAGGCTGAGAATATGGAAATTTGTTTAAAGGCACTGGAACCAGAAGGCTGGTTAACTCAGGAGCCTCAACTGGCATTTGCATCTGCATTTTTTGTGGACTGAGTATTGCCTGGAGAGATGTGTCGGGAGATGATTTCTAGTGGTAATCTTGTCTTTGCACAGTAGGGATTTCTGATACCAGGGCACGCTCACAGCTCAGTGCCTTTGCATCAGGAGAGAGTGGCCCCTACACGCTAGGAAGGTCTCCAGTAGGTATAATGGAATCTTGGTGGTTACAGGTTTTATTGTAGAGGCTGGGGAAGATTCCTATCAAAAGAAGCAGAGCTTCTGTGTACATATTCTTGCTTGGTGGTTTTGGTTTTAGTGAGTGGCATGGATATTTGCTACCCAGATTTATTTATCAAGCTTCTAAGAATGCATTAATTCATATATCCATTGAATAAATATTTATTGATCACCAGTCATTTGCAAGGAATTGTACCCATTTCTGAGTGCATATTATTGCATAAAATACATTTGTCCTTATTCTTACAGAATTTAACTTCCTTAAATTAAGGAAGGGAGATATATAGAGTCTGTGTTTTATATTGAGGTTATGTTCCAAGAAAATGCAATATGGTAGATTAAAATTATTTGCTACTCTTCCCACTGAGAGGTGGAGTCTAATTCCCATTTCCTTATATAGTATCTGGAATAGCCTTAGTGGCTTGCTTGGCCAAATAGAGTGTGCCAGAAGTAACATTCTGGTACTTCTGAAGCTAGGACATGTGAAGGTTTGTAATTTAATCCTGGGTTTCTTCTTGGGACACTAGCTTCATGTAAAAAAAAAAAAAAATCTGACTAAACTGAGCCTTCCATGCTGTGAGGGAGCCCAAGCTAGCTACATGGAGAGGATATGAGAAGAAAAAAATGCCTGGCTGGCCCCAGTTGTCTCAGCTATCTTTAGCCATTTGAGTACTTCCTTTCCCGTCCCCTGCCCAGATGATGCCGCAGTCATTGCAGAGCAGAGATGAGCTATGCCCTGTCCAAATTTCTAACCCACAAAATTGTATGCCTAATAATTTTTGTTTTATGTCATTAAGTTTTGCAGTGGTTATGCAATAATAGATAACTGTACACATGTAGTTTGCAATGAAAATGCAGTTCATTAAGAATTATTATTAACAGTGTAAGTTTGTTCACAGAACTCCTGTATCAAATATTTTTATATGTCCTACTGTTCCCAGAACTTAACTCCTGAAATAATACTGTACAACAAAATAAAAGATTTTGTGTAATTATTCTTACCTTAAGAAAAACTTAACTCTGAGCTTCATACCAAAGGTGGTGGGATAAAAGCATATTACTGATAAAAGGAATTAGGCAGAAAGGAAGGAACTGAAGGATCATTTCACCATATCCCCTTCACCCTATACTGCATCCTGAAGTGGGTACAGATGAAAGTGAGGGTGCAGTTTGGAGAAGACCTGAAGGTCCTGCTTTTTCCTTATCCTTTTGCTGAGGCAACGGATAGGAATTGAGTGTTCACTTGCACTAGAAAGATTAATGGTGAAAAAGCACATGATCACATGACCCTAATCTCTCCCAACCGAGTCACCATATAACCCATCAATGATGTCAGTGTGAAATAGAGCAACATATAAGGAAATCCTATATAAATGAGTGATGGAGCATAAATAATGTATAGCGTTGATGTAAGAGGTGGACTGTACTTCACTTCCCATATGCTATCATTTAGGAAATATCACATTTTTGGAAAGTCTAAAGGGGCTTACATTCTTAAGGCCTCCTCTGCCTCTTGGACTCCCATTTCCCTGCATGCCATTTCCATGCTTCTCCATTCCTGCCCTGTCGTGAACTCCAACCCCTGCTTTAAGCGTGTCAGAATCCACTCACACAAAGCACTCACAAGTGTAGTGAGTGTTAATGAAACTTCAGGGTCATAGTCAGGAAGATTTCTGACATCTTACTGGTTCCTGTCTTCCCAGTTTCATGTTTTCTGTTTTCTCCTTACTTCCACTTCCTATTTCATGAAGGTAAATTTTACTCAAATACTGGCTTTGGGTTTTATCCTCTATCTCAAGGAGATATGTTATTATCATGAAAGACAGTTTACTACTTTCCTAAGAATTCTGGTGCCAGTTAAGATAACTAAACCAAGGGGGGAAAGTGGTGGGGTGGTGTTGGTGGTGGTGGTGGCATGAATTGGGAGATTGGGATTGACATGTATACACTAATATGTATAAAACGGAGAACTAATAAGAACCTGCTGTATAAAAATAAATAAATAAAACTAAATTTAAAAAAAGATAACTAAACTCTTTCTCATCTTGTTTTATTGTCAAGATCAAAGGCAGGGAGACAAGTTAGAATATTGCTTATTCATCATTCATTCCTTCATTCCACAAATATTACTGAGCAACAAGTAGGTGCTGGGAACATAGCGGTGATCACGAGACAAAGTCCCTGTTCCTATGGAGCTTATGCTCTGAGGGGTGGTCGTGGAGACAGATGATAAAAAGTAAAATGTAATGTCAGACAGCGATAAGTACTATGAATAAAAATAAAGCGGAATAAGGGGCCGGAGAATGACATGGGTGCTGTGTTAGATAGGGCGGTCAAGGAAGTCCTCCTTGAAACAGGGTCATTTAAGCAGAGAGATGTTGCAGGAATCCAGGTGAGAGGACAGGGCCTTCTTCTGTCATAACATAGTGTTTTTAACACAGTGGTGGAGTTTCAGGAGGGCACATGTCCACCCAGCTAAAACTACACTTCCCAGCCTCTCTTTGAGCAAGGTGTGGACATGTTACTAAGTTCTGTTCGGTGGATGTAAGCAGAAGTGGTCAGGGTCACTTCCACAGGCTTCCTTTCAAAGGATTAGGTGTGTGCTCCACAGATCCCTACCCCTCTTTCCTCCATATTCTTTTCCTAGGAGATGGTAAAAGCTAACTTGGATGCAGAAATGGAAACCATTGAATTGCAGATTAAAAATGCCAGCTCTTCCTTCTCTTTCACTCTTGCTCCCTCATAACTCTCCCTACCCCCGCCCCCCTTCCCCTTTCTCTCTCTTTGTCCCTGCCCAGGTGAGTCAGCTTGCAAACAATAAGAGCTGAGAGCCTGGACTCTCAAGCCAGACTTCCCAGGTTCAAATACCAGCAAGGTTATATGACTTTGGAGAAATTGCTTTTTCTTTCTAGGCTCCAGATTCTTATAAAATGAGGATAATAATAATTCTTACTGTCTTTGTTATGAGGATTAAATGAGTTAATATTTTTGAAATGCTTGGACCAGTGCCTGTAACATGGTAAGCAGCATATGTATGTGTTAAATACATAAATTAAATAAATAAAAACTCTTAGTATAACTGTCTAGCTTCTTGGCTTTGAAGATGTGATTTTTTTCAAAAATATGTTCATGTCTTGTGTTGCAGATGCCATATTCAAAATTAATACTTCTTCTGCTGTTTGCTTCTGCCTTGTTCATTCACAGAGCACTCCATGGCACACCCAGAGGAAATATATGGGGGTGACTCAGCCTTCCCTACCAATAACTTAATCAACTACTTTGAGTTGCTACTTGCTCAGCATAAACTGAGACTCTTAGATAACACGAAAAAAATGTAAATCAAGGTCTTCATCCTGGAGAAGTGCAGAGTCTTTGGGGAAAAGTAAGTTTTACACACGAGAAGCAATTAGAAGACAATACAAGGCAACACCTAATGAAGCGCTGAAGTTGTCCCTTTTCAGTCGCAGGAAACCCCTTAACCTTCTGATAACCTTAGCTTTGCTTCTCTTATTTCAGAGCCCTAAAACAAGCAGGAACTGAGGCAAAGAGATTTAAATGAGAAGAGTAACTTAGTACTAATGCTTTTCTTAGACTACAGTGCTTTTCATGTATGTTGTCTCAAGACACTGTAAGACCTTGTAAAACAATATTTGAAGGAAGTGGGCAGGAATTCGGCTGTTTTTTTCATGGCCATACTGATACTTGGGAACGCCTAGGGCTCTGGGCAGACTGAGATGAGCAGATTAATTTGTGACTCCCTTCCTCAGTTAGATAGACCTTCTCCAGCCTTCTTTCCATTTCTGCTCTCCCTTCCCCAGCACCCTGCCGCTGTCATTGAATCTTAAATCTCCCTTATGAAGGAAATTCTAGAGATTCCCTTGGTCACCTGTTTCAGAGTTTAATAAGCCTTACTTTTAAATAGTTAATTTTGAGGCCTATCTTGTGAGTTTGTTCCTTGAAGTATCACGGTGAAGCCATATTAGGAAGTCATACAATTTTATCCTCTATTTCATACACACAAAAAAACAAAAATCAAGGACAACAAAAACTTCTTACCCTGTCTTAAAAGGAAGTTATATTAGTTTGAAACCTTTAAAGAAGGAAATTCCAAAACCATTTTGGTAACCAAGGCTGGTATTTGTCAGGAAGTCCTTCTTCACAGATAATTTAAATCCTTTTAGCAGTAAAAAACCATTTCCTCTCATTCTGTTCTGTTTTTTTGAGTCAATGAACATCTACATAATGGATTTCTATAAATTACCTATTAATCATATTTCTGTAATTTCTACATATTCATGTTAAAAGCTAGGATCCCTGATTAAATTGAGGCTGTATCTATGTAGAACCCACTTATATAAATATTCTTTATCAAAAATATTTTGGCAGTGCAACATGTCTTAGCAATAAAATATTTTTGTAGGCAAATAATGGTGATAGCAAGAAGCACTTGCCTGGTGGTTTACACTTAGAAAGCACTTGAACTATCTTGAATTATCTCTGAATGCTAAAAATGTTCGATTCCAAATTCCTCTCCCTCTGGGCTCACATTTGTTGGCCTCAAAGAACTGTTATCTTAGTTGAAGCTATGGTTCTGTTCCAACTGAAAAAATAAATAAATACTGAGTGAGCCACAAATCCAGGTAACAAGCATAGGTGACAAGAGCAGAGGCAGGAAGTGTTTGGCTGCTTGTCCACATGTGCAGGACTGCTTTATTAGAACATATTTGAGTATCTCTTTCTAAAACAATTTTAGGCTCTTGCATAGACATAGCCGGAATACCAGGCCTGATTAATGGCAAACATTATGGAATGTACTATAATGCAAAAGGAACTTAGTGTCTTTAGGCCTTACTTTCCTCATTTGTAAAACTTGTCTACTTGATTTCTAAGGCCTTTTCTAGTGATAACATTTTAAAATTTAATGAACGCTTTAACATATTTTTTGCAGAGTAATTTTGTTAGTATTGTCTCAGATTCTCAACTTTAAAAATAATTCTGACAAACATACAAACTCGTGGGTCAGGGACTTCTACGAGGGAGGGGCCCAGTCACTCTGCCCCACAGTCCTACACCTCCAACAATGGACTCTGCTGCCCCTTCTTCTTTCTGGTGTGGGATGGGGCCTAGGCTGGGCCTGGGGTCTGACCCTGTGGCTTGGAGCCCAGGTCCCGGCCCCCCACTCCATCCCTTAGCCCTTGGGATGAGCTGCAGTTGGGGTCCAGAAGGCTCCCTCCCTGCCCATGAGTCTTTCAGGTCCTGACCTCTCACCTCTCCCAGCACTTCCACCTGCCTTCCCCACCCAGCTTACACCTTAAGCCCAGCTCACAATGCACCTTGAACAGAGGGAGGGAAGGGCTCATGGCTCCCCTCACAGCTTGAGGGGCCATAGAGCCACCTCTTCTTCTGCTCTTTGTATTTAATAAGAACTAAAAACAAACAAAAACAGAAACAACCAGGAAAATAAAATATGAATAGAAGTCGGAAACAGACAGACAACACAGCATCCTTTGGTTACTGGATCTCATCTCTGATCGAAGCCCAGGTAGTTTGACAAAGTGTGGCATTTAAGTGGATTGGGATGTCAAGGACCTGAACTTGATTTTCAGCCCTGATACTAACTGGATGACATTGAGCAGTCAACCTTGAGGGACTGGGTTTCCTTATGTGTAAAACGAAAGGTTTGACTGCATGATCTAATTCAATTCAGTAAACCTTTATTAATAGCTTCCTACATTTAAGACTCTTAAATGGGACACAAGGGTGGAGTTGGGGGAAAATACAAAGATAAAGCTGTGGAGAAGCTCTCGTTGAAATACAAATCCAATAGGAAGAAAGATAGGGTTAAGGATTGTAATAGAAAAAATAAATCACAAAGTTCTAGGAGCACAAAGGGGCATGATGCCATTTTGAGTTCTCAAGAGTTATGAAAGCTGATGCTCACCTGTAGCTGAAGAGCCTTTCAAGGAAAGGTGTATTTGGTCTGCATTTTAGACACTGTCACTAGTGCATACAGTTCATTGCAGCAGCTGCTTAGAACCACAAGCTACTATGGTGATTAGGCATGTCCGTCTCTCCCTGCTAATTGCACTCCTCTGCAGGGTGTAAGAAATGAAAACATGGAAAGATGGAGTTTTTACAGTTCAGGGATTGACCTTTAAAAGAATCAGGGCAGAGAGAGGGTAATGAAGCCAGTAGAGGAAACTGGTGTAAATATCCCTGACATAAGATTGAACTAATTTAGTTTAAATGGGAGGAAGTCCAAACTAAATTGGAGAAAAATATGATCTGAATTATGGGATTCTTTTAAAGAAATGCAGTTATATTATTTTCAAGTATGTGTGGTAAGATGAACTGATTTCTAGAAAAGCAGTTGTAAGTTTAAGTGCTATTGGACTCTTTAATGAATAGACAAGTTCTGATTCATTAGGACTATCTTTTGAATGCCTATAATTCATGTATTAACCTATTTAAAATAAAATGACTAATCAAGCTCTTTAAATTTTGTTCATGCTGCTCCTTTGTTTAATGACTCCCCCCTCCCCTTTTATGTAAACAGTTCAGAGATAAACTGGAGTCCAATGTACTTCTAGTTTCCAAAACTTTACAAATTAGTGGGGTCTGAGCAAATGCTGTCTCATTGGTTCTTGTCTAACGTTGCAATTTTATTACAATCAAATCTGAAACTTTTATCTCTAAAAAGCTGTCCATAAAAGAGATCTCACAGAGGGTGGCCAGCTGGCTGCTTCAGGCTGTCATATGCCATGACATAGTGAAAGGAGACATGACGGGAGAGCTTCTGGAAGTGCTTCTTGAACACAGAAATATTGACAGCCATTGGGAAGATGGAAATAAAACAAAGAAGTAAGGAGAGTTCCTTACAGAGTCTGCTCAAGCTTGGCTAGTAGTTAGGAAAGAAAGAGGTCACATTTAGACAAGAGTTAAGGAGAAGCTGAGATGACAAAGTTAAAAAGCATCCTGAAAGGGGAAGCGGTCTGGATGCAGGAGCCGCCAGGAGCAGGAAGCTACCGGGTGGTTTTGTTGAAGAGTATTTGAGTACATGGGCAACACGGTGTGAACTTCTGGGGTCAGCTTTGGAAGCTATGAGAGTGCTATTAAAAAGGCAGGGGCTTCCCTGGTGGCACAGTGGTTGAGAGCCCGCCTGCCGACGCAGGGGACACGGGTTCATGCCCCGGTCCGGGAAGATCCCACATGCTGCGGAGCGGCTGGGCCCGTGAGCCATGGCCGCTGTGCCTGCGCGTCCGGAGCCTGTGCTCCGCAATGGGAGAGGCCACAACAGTGGGAGGCCCCGCGTACCGCAAAAACAAACAAACAAGCAGGCAGGAATTGTCCTGTGCTGACCTTCCACTCTGTCCAATTTTCTAGTTTGTAGTTCCAGAAATTTAATCTTATCTGCTCACTCTTAGATGCTAAGGTTTGGGGGAAATTGACTCATGCTATTCAAACTCACAAGAGAATGATTTAAAAAGCATGTGTATTAATTAATAGACAGCTACCCGGCATAACAATCCACAGTGGTCATTTCCTCTGTTCTGGCTCACTGTCCTGGAGGTTGTCCCTCCTCAGGTACAAAATTACATATCAGAAGGTAGCTCAGTAAGTGCTGAAATAAGGCAGAGGAAGACAAGTATTCCTAAAAAATATTTTACTGAGGTGAGAGTGACTGTAGGTACTGCTCTTTCAGGTTTAGGACATGTTTCTATTTGTTCTCCAATTACTAGCCATGGGGGTGTTTTCACAAATCTAGAGTAAAATAAAAAAAAAAGGGAAATACAATGGTCTTACCATAAAACCAAATATAATTAACTTAATGTGCTTTATTCTGTGATTATGTCATTGTTATTTTTGGTGTTAAAAACTTTGATTTTAGGGAATTATAGTACTATCTTTGTAAACATTTTTTTTAACTTGGCAGAATGAAAATACTGGCAACCCTATGACAGTCTCAATGTCTCAATTTTTCCTTTTTTTGGAGGGTGATTTATATTTCCATGAAATCCCAAAGTCTGAGAACCACTGGGTTAGAAAACTGAAATAAGATCTGTACTATACCAATGGCTTTTAAACTTCTGATCAAGACCCACAGAGAGAAATGCATTATGACATCAAACAAAGAAGTAACCCACACATATATAAATATGTATATACAAATATTTACAATAGAAATAAGTTTCACAAAACAATACTTTACCGCATGCAGTATACCCTGGTCTAGTCTATCTTACTTGTTAAAAATGTCAGTTACTAAACAACAATTTGATTTCATGACCCACTAATGGGTTACAGCCCATAATTTGAAAAACACTGCTCTAGACTCAGAGCCCTCTCATCGCAGGACACAGCTGAATAAACACTGACAGGTGTTTCCTTTTAGGATCTCCTTTTCTGGATTCCATTCAAATCACATCCCACCTGCTGCACATTTTTTTTTTTGCCCTAGAAAGGGTACAATACAATTGATTAAATAAGAACTGTCTTTATGCTAGTTGTATCCCTGTCCTTAGGATATTCTCTTGCTGCCTTGCTTAGATTGAGAAATATTCTCTACCTCTGTTGGATTTAGAGATCACGTTGGTTCTTTTTACAACACAAGAAATCCCCTGGACTCATTAGCCCCACATTTACAAAATACATCTTGCAGTAGGTCATTCTGCAGACTAGCAATTCACATCTGTTTTAATTGATTCTATTCACTTCAGTTGCAAAGCATGACATTTTAGTTACTACTCAAATTTAAGATTTGGGGAGGGACAGGAGGGGACATCTTATTCCAGCCCTCCAACACTGACGAAGCATGCAAGATAAGAGTCCAGGGGAGAGAAGGCAACTCAATTAAACAAAAAGAATGGTTAAGAATAAGTTAAAATGTCCAGATATAATTAGTTTGGCTATGTAAGCCTGCCACCAGAGCAACGAAGAACAGAAAATATGCCAGGCATGTTTTGTAGTCGCTATCATTTTCTTTCGGACCCTAGGGTTGAAGCCAGTGCAGCAGTGTTATGTGATGGTCCAGAACATGCCTGTGGTGACAAACTGTCTGCGATCAAACCCCTTCTCTGCCTTTTACCCTCATAGGTAGGTACTGTTTATGTCCCGTTTTCAAATGAGGGGACTGAGCCCGCCCCAGAGAGGTTAAGTGACCTTGGACAGGTTTCTTAACCTCGCTAAGAGCCAGCTATAAAACGAGAAACACTAAGAGTACCTACTTCATAGGGTGGCTGTGAGGATTCAGTGAGTTTATATATGTAATGTACTTAGCCTGGCCACATGGTAAGCATTTAATAAATTTTAGTTATTATTGTAATTATCAGCTAGTCGTTTACAGGCTGGGTTTTAGAGTCAAGTCACCTGGATTCAAGTCCTAGCTTCTACTTACTAGCGGTATAATATTGAGAAGAGTACTTAATTTTTCTAAGCCTCAATTTCTTCCTTAAAAAAAATTGTGCTACTACTACTTACTATAGTGTTGTTCCACCTTTCACAGATTTAATAATACCACACAGTGCCTATTACATAGAACATACATAAATACCAGCCAGCTAGCCAAAATTACCAACGTGCCCTCATTTTACATTTATTTATTGAATACAGTCTTTCTAATATATTAATTGAGATCTTGACTTATACCTCAGAATCTTGGCTAAAGCACAGTTTAATAGCTCTTTATCTCTTTGTTTTCCTGCAAGAGAACAGCATTCCTTCCCCCAAAGAAATCAGATGAACATGAAACTTTAAATGAAACTGAAGAATTCACTCCAGTTCAATAACTGTCCTTTTGAATTTCCATTGTGTGCTAAGCACAATATCCTATAAGGCAAATTTATGCCTGGCAAAGGTTGAAGAAAAGCCAAATTGAAAAGACTACTATAATTAGAACTTTTGCTAATGGCACTTAAACTGATTAATGTCTGATAGTACCTACTCTACCGAAGCATCATTTTTAGGTAGTTATACATTTATATTAAATTAAACATTCGTTGAATAGATGAGCTTAAGTAGTAGTGTTTCCATATAGCTGTTGGAGTTAATTCTGTAATGACACGGCCAGTGTAGCTGAGGGCCTTCTCCCTTACTGTTTTCTGTGCCTGGAACGTTCTTGCCATTTCTTCTCACGTGGCTGGCTTTTTTCTCATCATTCAGAGTAGTCTTCCCTGGCCGTTCTACCTAATGTGGGTCTTATTCTCAGCTTCTCTCCACCACCACCACACTGTGTATTTTTTGTGGTACATTATCACTAGCTGAAATAGTCCTGTTTATTTGTGAGCTTGTTGTTGTCTCTCCTGCTAGATCTAAACCTCCATGAGAGCAGGGACTTGTCTATACTATTCACTATCTGTATTATTTTTTCTGTTTAAATTTAGCAGCTTAAAACAACACACATTTAACATCTTAACAGTTTCTATGGGTCCAGAGTCCATGCCTGGATTAGCTGCGTCCTCTGCTCAGGGTTTCTCGAGGCAGAAATCAAGGTGTTGGCTAGGCTGCAATCTCATCTGAGACTCTTCTGAGCTCCTTCAGGTTGCTGGCAGAATGCAATTTCTTGTAGTTTTAGGTCCTAGGTCTCCTTTTCCTTACGGGCTATCAGTTGGTGTGATATTTTCAGCTTCTAGAGGCTACCCAGAGTTCTAGCCGTGAGACTTTCCCACAACGTGGCAGTTTATTTCTTCAAGGTCAGCAGGAGAGTCTCTGACATCTAGATCCTTTTTTAAGAGATCACCAGATTAGATCAGTCCCACCTAGGATGATTTCCTTTTGATTAAGTCAGAGTCACCTGATCTGGGGACCCTTTTTACACCCTGCAAAATCTTCTCACTTTTGCCACATAAAGTAACTTACTCAGGGAAGTGATAGCTCATCATATTCACAGGTGCCCCTGCACTCAAGGGGAGGGGATTATACAGGCAGGTACACGAGGGGTGGAACTCCTGGAAGCCCACTTATAATTCTGCCTGTCACACTGCTGTGGCCCTGAGACCTAAAAGAGCATCTGACACTGAGTAGGTATCTAGTACATACTTGTGAATAAATGAAAGAATAAATGCCAGTGAAACAAGAACCAAGCAATCAGTGAGAAATGAAAATAAACTGTCAGCTCTGTATTCAGATATATGTTTAGCATCCGGTATTGATTTCAAAACAGTCATGTGATTTGATTGTCCATTTAATTTACTTTCCTCCCTGAGGGAGTTTATGACTATCACATGATATAAAGGGAAATCAATCAGTATTTGTTGTATTATATGAGCAAAGTTTCTGTAGTATAATCTTGATGAATTTTTCTGCCCAGCAACCCTGTGCAGATGAAATCATTAAACCTAAGGATGCTAGAAAGGCTTGCACATGGAAGCCCAGCACATCATTAGCAAATCAGGAATAACTGAGATTAGAACTTGGACTTTTGCTGTCTGTTGGTGAACATTTAATACTGCACTGCTTCCCCAAATCAGAGAAGAAGGATGCATTTTCATTTCTAGGAGAAATGATTTAAAATCAAGTTCAGAGGGCTTCCCTGGTGGCGCAGTGGTTGCGCGTCCGCCTGCCGATGCAGGGGAACCGGGTTCGCGCCCCGGTCTGGGAGGATCCCACATGCCGCGGAGCGGCTGGGCCCGTGAGCCATGGCCGCTGGGCCTGCGCGTCCGGAGCCTGTGCCCCGCAACGGGAGAGGCCACAGCAGACGGAGGCCCGCATACCACAAAAATAAATAAATAAATAAACCGGTCTGGGAGGATCCCACATGCCGCGGAGCGGCTGGGCCCGTGAGCCATGGCCGCTGGGCCTGCGCGTCCGGAGCCTGTGCTCCGCAACGGGAGAGGCCGCAGCAGAGGGAGGCCCGCATACCACAGAAAAAAAAAAAATAAATAAATAAAATAAAATAAAATCAAGTTCAGAAAGATGTTGTCAGGGCTATATCTAAGATACAATGTTGTGAAATGACCCTCTTAAGGACAAGTCGGCAGTCTCATTATATGAGACCTAAACTGGAGGGATGAGGCAAGCATAGGATAGTGTATTAATCTGCTTGGGCAGCCACAACAAAATAGCACAGACTGGGTGGCTTAAACAACACACATTTATTTTCTCACAGTTCTGGAGGCTAGAAGCCCTTGATCAAGATCAGCAAATTCCATTTCTGGTGTGAGCTTTCTTCCTGACTTGTAGACCACCATCTTCTTGCTGTGTCTTCATATCGTTCTTCCTCCTTGCCTGCCCTCGGGGAGTGAGAGAAAGCTCTGCTCTCTCTTCCTCGTCTTATAAGGACACCAATCCTACCGAATTAGGGCCCCGCCCTTATGACCTCATTTAACCTAATTACCTCCTTGATTAAACACCCTATCTCCAAATACAAGTCACACTGGGAATTAGGGCTTCAACATAGGAATTTGGGATGCACAATTCATGACAGACAGCCAAGGAAGTTACGATGGAACACAGGGAGCCAGGTAAGCAGAGCAAGTAAGAGCTCAGGTTTTGAATTTGAATTCCAACTCTTCCTCTTGCTTGCATCAGGGGCAAATCCAATTGTTGTGGGCCCTGGAAAATTTTGTATTCCCTGTCTTAAAGAGGGCTTTAAGACAGGGAATACAAAATTAAGTATGGAGTCTTGGAAGCGGCTTATGCAAACACTGGGCTCTGAAGCTTAAACTTCACTAATTTGGCAAGTCCGTCTCTACTTGCTATACAGCTAAGCAAGTTACTAAACCACTCTGAGCCTCGATTTCCTCAGATGTAAAATGGAGCTAATAATTATTGTATTTAAATCCTAGAGGTGTTGAGAGGATTAAATTGCAACTTATAAACTCTCCTCATTAGCTATTATTATTGTTACCTTTATTATTATTGTCACTCTCATCATCATTATTCAGCTCCTTCATTTTACAGATGAAGAAATAGACAAAAAACTGTTACATCATTCTCCTACACCACACAACCAGTTAGCTAGGAGACTGGGCCAGAGTAATTCCTCCTGACTCGTGGTCTGTCTCTTTCTGCGGCTCTGTAGAGATGGCCTTTTGTACTTTCTTTCCCCAGTATTCATACCTGTAAAGAGGATGTTGGTATAATCACAATCTTCACCCCCTTACATCTACTCTATGGCTGTTATAGAATGAAAGAGGTCTAAACAGCAGATATCACTTTGGTTGGATTTAAGCTTTATTTTCATTTTGATCTACATCTAATGGGGTTGAGGTCTATGAAATAAAAAGCTATATACATTCAATCTAAATTTTTTATCATTTCTAATTGGAAGGCTAAGTTTCCATCTGCATTTGGGATGAAATGATGACTTGAAGACAAAGAAGTTCTCATCTGGGAGTGATTCCCAAGTTCCCACATGCACAGATTTTGCCAGGGGCCTTAGAAGATTTTCCTGGGAAAGTTCCGAGGAGTCAGTCCCAAGGGCTCTAATGCACCCCTTGGAAATACGTACTGGATGACAGAACTTGGCTCTTCTCCATTCCCCTGACAGCCCCACATATGTGAGAATCGTTCCATGTTATCTTGACTCTGGCAGAACCCTGTGCCTCAAGCTAGTTTTAACACTTTTCAAGTACAGATAATGTTGATTCCAATGTACTGGAACTTTTTTTTTTTACAGTGACCCACCACATATATTCTGGCTTGCTCATCAGGGCTGGGCAGTTTCAGTTTGATTGATACTGGACCCGGAAGATGTTCGTCCTTAAAATTAGTACAGTGTGGAGGATAAGCAACATTTGACTCAGGGCTCTAAATCTTTGGCCTCTGGGTCTGAATGAAAAAAAAAAAAAAAAAAAACAACCGAGTAGTAAATATCTTTCTCATTTCTCTCATTTCCAAATGCACAATTACAGAATCGTGAAACTATCAAAACAAACTATGTAGCAATTTAGAATCTACAAATGTATGGTTCAGCACGGGTTTTCCTGCTCTGCTATTGGCTGTAATAAACATAGGTAAGTTATAATAAACATAGGTAAGTTATTTAACCTGTAGTTCTTATTTATGTATAAATAATAAAATGAAGTTCTTAAAGCTCCTAGAGGAAAAAATGTCACTTATCTACAAGGAGGCTATGAATATTATTTTATTATCATTATTAATATATCTATCAGAGATAATGTATGACTAGAAAACCAGCGCTGATTTTTGCTTTAGGATCTTCATGAGGACACTCCGGGTTTGTCTACTAGACCTGCTGTTTGTTAAACAGCCATGAGCATATAGTAAAACCGGACAGTTAGGAGAAGTGTAGTGACAGCCAAGCACATCTGTCAGGGGACCTCTCCCTTTTTCTTCTCCATCCTTTTAGATTTGTAGTGGAGAGGCTGGTGGACTCTTCCTCTGGGCTCTGCACCTTTCCTAACCTCCTGCCTGCAGGTTCTCTGCTCTGCTGGTTTCGGGCAACTGCACCATCATCCTTTAACTTCAGCCTTGCATCCCTGCTTACACTTGCTCCACAGCATCACAGTTTCTTCTTTCTAGTCTAAGTCTCTTTGTTTGGCCTCATCCTATTCAGTAGAGATTTTTAAAGGTATCAGGGCCTAATTTATCTGCCCTATTTTTTTGTTTTAACACCTTGTTATATCTTAAGTAGTTATTAAGGTGTTACTTTCCTATAGACATAAGAGAAGGAAACGCTTGATCATGAGGACTACCAGTCTTTTCTTTGTAAACTCTTTTTGTATAATATAGAAAGATGCAAAGAATGATTTCTTGGTCAGTTACACATTGAAACAATAAAAAAGAAGTCTCCATGGATCCAGATACTATCTTCTACCAAGGCTCCTCTTCTGATGCCCATCCCACATTAGTCTATATGCTGATATTTGCCAGCATAGGACTGTTTACTTCTTAATATTTATGAGCAGAGTATTACATCCAGGAACAATATCTTCTCAGACTTGAACTTAGAATAGTCATTCTCAATCATCATTTATTCAACAAGTATGTGCCAGGCACTATTCTAGGGGCTTGGGATAAATCAGTCAACAAAACAGACCCCCCCCCCCCCGCCAAAAAAAAATCTCTGCCCTCATGGGGCTTGTTTTTCATTTAAAATGTTTATGTAAAAACACAGGTGAGTTTCTATACCTGCTTGCATCCTCCAGATATTCCTGCATTTTGCCCTTGGGTGCAGTAGTTTGTCTTGTATAGGAAATAGCGTTCCTCCCAACACAGTGAAAGTTATGTCACAGGCTGACTTTTCAAACAGGGTGAGATTGGCAGGCTTCTCTTGAAGCCTGTGAGAGACTTTTGCATGCTTCTCCAGAGTACCAGTGTGACACACTTTTCAACTGGAGCAGGGTTGTGCCACCCGTTGTGAAATGCTGGAATCCCAGCTCAGGTTTGCACAAGCAATGTGTGGTCAGTGTTAGCCACAACCACTATGCAGAGTTTTCATTTATTTTTTTGACAAGACAGAGTTCAAAAACAGTTAAATAAAACAAAGTTCACTGCAACATTTCCAAAAGTAGTAACTACTATTTGACTGTTTTCAGTGGTAAGAATAAGAAGTTTAAGAGTAGGCTTTAGATAAAGCATGGAGAATTGTCACTGTTTAGGAGATTTGGAAAGTAAATAATTATGCTTGGATTAAAAGAAGACTAATACATTTTGCTGTGCAGTAGAAGCTAACACAGCATTGTAGAGCAACTATACTCCAATAAAAATAAAAAAAATAAAAGAAGACTATTAACACACACAGGACATGGATCAAAATGGATTGTGTGTGTGTGTGTGTGTGTGTGTGTGTGTGTGTCTGTCTGTCTGTCTGTATCTTAGGGAATAGAAGAAATGTGATTTGTGAGTTGGGGAAATGTAAGGTATCCCCTGGCTTCAGAACCGGTAATCTCTCAAATGCTTCGTAAATGCACAAGATGCTCCCTGGCTGGATTTGAAAACCTCTGAGTTTGCTGAAACAGCTGTAAAATCACTTGGAGACAGTTTACAGTTGACTGCAAATCAAAGGAGGCTGCTATATGTCGTTTGTTCTAGCAGGCACGGGGAATGTATTGAACTTGTGAAATGTGCCTTTGATAACCCGCTAACAAAATCTGCCTGGATTACAACCTCCAACCTTCCAAACTCCCATTTTCCCTTTTTACCCCCATATTAGGGATAGTTAAAATCCTCAGCCCTGGGAGCATGGAGGAGGCTGTTTTCAACACAGGCTGTGGTAATTTGTTGAGTGCACCTGGGCTGTGTTCCTGGCTAGATCCTCCACATACCCAGTCTGGACATAGAACTGATTTCTGTCAGCTCTGATGTGCCTGAAAAATTTCTTTCAAGGCAGTTTCCTCTTCCAGCATATCCCAGGGGAATTTCCCCTAGGGGTGTGAGGCAACATTAGATTGTGACTGTGATAAGATATTCCCATGTTGGAAGAGTTTTGTATGACAAGCAGCACGTTACATCTGTTGTTTTCCTTATACAGGGTGTATTTCACACAGGATGATATTGGAACACAACCCAGGACTCTGTCTTAACTCCCCTGCAGTCTTGTACTTCCCCCTCCTCAGTGATGGCAGACCCCGAAACACTTAGTGATGTATGGGAGCCTATCTGTGAAGTGTGCTGAATGCAGTGCATTTGCTTTCCGACTCTGGAGTATTGTGTTTCATTTTGGGCATCATATTTTTTAAAGGGATGTTGACAAACTGGAACTCAGCCACCAGAAAACTTTTTTGGAGCAAGGTCGGAGAAAAAATAATTGCATTCATGTTTGCCTAACTGGTACCTGAGCAATAGAGGACTCCAAGGATGGTGAAGAGTCGGCAAAGTGCAATGAGAAACCGTTTTAAAAGAACTGGAGGTGTTCAGCCTAGAGGGTTCCATTATTTATTTATTTTTTGCAGGGGGTGGTGGCTGTGAGCCAAATGTTTGAAAGGCTGTCATGTGAAAAGGCAAATTATTTTTTCTTTCTCCATGTAGTTCCAGTCAGCAGAACTAGACTCAGTATGTGGGATTCACGGGTAAAAAGATTTTTATTCTATGTAAGGAAGATCATTCTGCTTATTAGAGTTGTGCAGTGATGGAATATGTATGTGCAAACAAAAGATATAAGATCTTGTAAAGGGAATCCCTATACTGAATAAGTAGGTCAGATTTGTGAAGATTTCTTCCAATTCAAATATTCCATAATTTTCCGAATTAGGAGTTTCTTGTTCAATTTTCATTTTGACAGAAGATTGATAAAGGCTTGAAAGACTTTTTTTTCCCTTCCTATGTCCCCTAATAGCATAAGACAATTGAGCCAACTAAGCTATTCCATGGCTTTAACAAAATTGGTCTTACATCTGTTTTTGGTGTGTTTTTTTTGAGTTATTTTCCCTTTTGAAGCATATAATCCTGTATTAAGGAAAACTTACAACATCAACTAAGTATCCATGGATCCTCATTGTAGCCTGGACAACCTCCTAAGATTTTAAATGAACTTTGGTATCTTGTTACTTCCTTGCCTGTAGAGCTAACCTGTGGGTTTTGCCCACCCAGTATCCGTTCCCATTCCCTCTCATTTTCCACGCCCCCACTGCATGCAGTCCTGGTATTTCCCTCAGTCAAAGCTCCCTGCCTTTTCTAGGCTAAGGCATGGGGCACCGACTCACACTTAGCCTATCAGACTCTCTTGGGAATTTGAGTGATGAGTACTGTGACACAAGGACTGAGAGTGGTTGGAGCTTATGGTCTCACTGCAGCTCACTGTGAAGGTCAAGTCTTTTAGTTCTGGTTTCCTGGATCTACATGCAGATGGCAGCTTGATCTCACAGTTGTTTGTTAGGTAGCCATATTGCTTGATTGTTAAATGAGGAATTGATATCAAGATTCGGAGTGTTTCCTTGTTTCCAGTGAGAAGGGAAAATGACATATACGCAGTGTGTACAATTAAGCATCTTTCTGGGAGAGGCTTCCATGGGCTTGTTTAACCAGAGGCCTTAGGGTGTGAGAATTCCTGCTTCCTGAAGTGCTGGAAAGTTAAGGTCAAATGCTGGATGTGTTTCAAGTTCTGAGACAATACCAGCCAATTTCAAAGCTGGTGTTTGTGTGTGCGTGCAGATGTATGTGTACAGAACTGGAGAGGAAAAGCAGCCTCTAAAACTTTGCTTTGAAAGATGCCAAAACACTGGGAAAGATCTGTGTGTTTGGATGAAACCTGTCTCTTGTAAATACAAGGCACAGGGAAGCCTGACTCCTCTTGCCCTGCTTTTGAACTTTTGTTCACATTAAGCAATTTCCCTCACCTTGGCTGTTGAACTTCCCTTTGTAGTGAAATTCACGAGTACAGTGACCTGGCAAGAAAATGGTAGAAAGGAAGGGTTTGTTGGACTAGATTGCATTTTTCCTGAACACTGAGATATCAGGATGTATGGAACATGAGTCATCACTTTCTGCTGGAAACTTTTATGACCTTTACAGAGTAGGTCAAATTCCTCCCAAGCTGTGCTTCTTCACACCCCAGTGCATGACAGTAAAAGGGCAAATCCTAGGGAGGCAGAAGCATATTCATATTTTTTTCTTGCAATCTGTTACACATTATTTTTTTGACACACTTTGCTTCACATGATGGTACTAATGGTGGGAGCTAAGGTCAAGTGTGATGGGAGATTTGCCTCGTCTGCCTTTTGTGAGTGTTCTAACTCAGGTGGGGTAACCTGGAGCCCTGCTATACTTAGGATGGTGGTAAAGGAGAGGAGGGTCTCTTTGAGGACTTGGGAAAATCATTATAGGGGAGGCCCCTGGGGGAAAAGCCACATTCTATACTGTGAATCCCAGCCTTTCAGCAAACTAGAACTTGATTTGATGAACTAGAACAGACAGGCAAAAGTACTGCAACAGTGTTCTGGTTAAGGGCCATTTTGAAGAGGGCCACTTAGTTCTGCTTCTCTGTCAGCTCTGAGGGCATCATAGTTTGACCGATGACATCAATAGAGAAGAATCTGAACTCTCAAGAAGAGTTTATGTTGCATATACTATACTTTTAAGAATCTGGGAATTGGGGTGTGGTGTAAGGGAGCAGGCTGGGAAAATGCCCTGAAAAATTAAGTTTGAGTAGAAGAACTTGGTCATGGAAGAGCCCCCAACTATGTCAGCCCCCATTTTTTTATTCTACAGGAATACTTCATCTTTCTAAAATCATTTAGAAATGCAGAAATCTACACAGTGGATTTTTCTTATCTAAAACATACCTTTAAGGCTTCTGACCACTTTTTACTTTAATCTTTTTAAAATGAATTACACACTTCTTTGCTTTCTTAAAAGATTTAGTTAAGATAATATAACATTTCCATTTTTCTGTTTACTGTCAGATGCTTGGCTGTCACTTCTTATGGCTGCCATTCCTGCCTCTAATGGACTTTCTCCCCATGACTAATTTGCTGTTTTTAAATGGCAATGGCTAAAAATTCAACATGGATAAGCTTAGAAATGTTGATGATATATGTCTTTGAATGGGAGAGAAGAAACTCTCAAGTCAAGAGTATGAACTTTAACGAAATGAGTTTGGTGACATGCATTGTCTCATCTTGGAGACCTTTGCAGACATTTCCCAGAGGACCTTTATTGTCCATCTTTGTTTCTCAGTGGTGTCTTAGACGTTTGCAGTTACCAGATAAGTGACCCTCAGATAAGTAGGGACTTTTCTTCAAAGGTTAGAAAAAGAATCAAAGATACCTATCGCCCAATTGGGAGCTGGGGTCAGCTGCAGAGTATGTGGCAAAGTCATTTAAATTCAACAGCTTGATCGCTGTTCCCATGCTTTCTCTGAGTGAATGCAGAGGAGTCTTCCACAGTGAAGATGCTGTGCCAGCATGAGGAGAAGCAGCAGACAGCTCCTAAAGATGCTACACATTGGGGACAGGCTGGAAGGGCAGTGTTTGGAAATAACAGACAAAATGGGGAGGAGCCTTCTGCAGAGGGTGGCTGACAGACTCTGTGACCATGACCGAGGGTAGCACTCTGGGTTTTTAATTGAGCCATCTATAAAACTGAGTGACCTGTTCTTTGGGCCTGTATTTATCAAGAACTCAAATGCCCTGTCTTAGAGCATCTAGGAGCTTGGAAAAAGCACACACCCCCCACCAATACTTTTATTTTAGACTAAGCAACCTAAGCGGATGAGAACAAGGCTGTGCCCTAGGGTGAGCTGGCCAAGAGCCCAGAGTCTGTGACTCCAGAGCCATTGATATTTTTTCTTATACCATAATGCTTTTACATGTAAAATGTTGTGAATGCAACCAAAGATCTTCCACTAGAAGCAAACCTATTACTGGTTTCTGGATATAAAATTCCTGATGCTAAGGTTAGGTGATTTTTCACACTTAAGCAAAAGATGGCAATTGATCCTCTGTGGTAAATGGTCAAATGATTTAGAAAAGTTGTTTTTATATTTTTTATCTATCAGTAGATGGCAGGAGATACCATCAAATTAAGATTTAAAAAGGAAAGAAAATGATAGAATTCAGTCTTTGTTCCTTGTATTACCTGGAAAAACTGGTATCTAGGGTAGTCAGTGTGCTGTTATGCAGTACCTAGGGAGACAGTATTTCTGAATATGGATTTGAGTTCAGTTATTAGTTTCCTGATTAATCGGGCAAGATTACAGTTGCTTTAAAACAATAGTCAAATGCTGGAACTAAATTGACTCTCTTTTGAAGAGACACCAGGAGAAATGATTCATCACTCATGTTGCTAAGATTAATTGGGCATTATAATTGTGTTAAGTGGATTCACACACCATGTAAAAATCTCGGAGCTTTTCCTATTTTATTTCTTCCGTCCTTCCTCCCGCCTTTCTTTTTTCTTTCTTTTCTTTTCTTTCCTTCTCTCTTTTCTTCCTTCCTTCCTCCCTTTCTTCCTTCCTCCTTCCTTCCTTCCTTCCTTCAAGCAGAGAAGAGAGAAAATAGAGCTAGTTACCTTCAATGTGAGTTAGGGAAGTCCAGCATCCTAACTGGCTTTATCTAAGATTATGGGGATAGAACATCACAGTTAAAACAATACTAACTAAACATAGGGATGTTTTCCACATGCCTTAATGGACTCTGGTCCCATGAGCTGATGATTTTCATGGTCATTTTCATCAAGATTAAATTTGATTTTACTTATTAGTTTTTCTGAAGTGCAGACTTCTCTTAGAAGTACTGGACCCATTTTCCCCTTACTTGGAGATTACAGAAAGTTGAAGTACTGTGGAATTTCCAAGAATTGAAATTGTCAGTCTTCATGTTGTTCCTTTTTTATCTACTTGCCACCACTTAACAATGATATGATTCTTCTCTATGATACAAGCATTTGAACCAGCTACTTTATTATTATTTTTCCACTCTTTCCCCATTTGAATTTCTCAGAGAATTTTTAGAAAAATCCTCAATCGTTTATTGGCTTTTTGTCTTTCTTTGACAACAACTTAAAACCATCTGTAGGTTAGGAAAGCCAAGTGTAAGAGCATTCACATGGGGATCACGTCCATCGCCAATCTTTGTTAATGCGGAGCTAGAAGTCGTCATGGGTGTGGCCCAAATGGCTCCCCAGGTTGGGAGCATTCAATCCTGGAAGACAGAAATGGAACTGGATTTGCTTTCAAGAGAGCCCTACTACTTTTCCTTATAAATATCTCTACTAGGAAAAATCTTTTAATCAAAGATACCTTATGTCCTCCTTTAAAAAAAAATCCAAACTGTGACCAGTACCAGAATACCTTGTCAAGGACTATAGCAAATGATCTGCCCAGTCTCTGTGGTTTGTCGCCTGAAATTCCCACACTTGTCAATCGGTGTTACCAAGCTCAGTACTGTGCTGTTGCACTGTTGGGTCAGGGTATGGTACCTCTAGGTGGGGCATGGAGTAGCCTGAAGACCCTTTTTACAGAGATTTTTAAATTTATTATATGCTGTAAATTTAATATTCTATTCTATTTTTCAGGAACACTCCTTCCACTCTCTAAAGTGACGATAAATTACATGTCCACACTATTTACTGGTTGTCTGCTTCTCCTCACTTCCCTTTCAGATGACTCTACCTTCCTCTTTTGTGTGTACCATTATCTCTGAGCTCAGCTGCTAAGGATGCATGTTAAATATCATCATATCCTCCCCCGTATAAACTTGTTTACGACAAAGGATCTTATAACTTACGAATGACTGGTAAACATCATATAAAGTACTAGCTCTCTTAAATCTATGCGATTTTAATAGAAAAAAAAACCTTTAAAGCCAAAAAAATACATCTCTAATCAGATAATTGTGAGGCACTATGGAGAGTCTGAGACTTTACCCTACTTGTACGCAATCAAGTTCACCTGTCATAGTTTCATGGATGCTAGCAGAAGATATAAGACTCCTGGGTCAGAATTAAAGGACAATTTATTACTCTCCGTGATATTAGTAACCAGATATTGGCCCAATTCTCACAGGGTGGTGCAAAGAGGGCTAGGTGACGGTAGCACATGCAGTGATTTGTATTACAGGAAGGGAATCCATAAGTTAGTGAACCTGAATCTTTTATAATGGGCAGTAAGCCTGTCTGGCCTTTGCTGTGGAGGGAGATACTATCTATTCCAAGGCTGTTCACTACACAAACACACTGGAGAAGATAGTCAAGAATGAAGAAATGCAGAAACATGAGAGACCCATGGAGATTTGTCTCCCAACAGTAGTTGCAGATCAGTAAAAGGACTGGGAGAAGTCATTTGGGGAATCTGTTTTTGGCAAATTTTAAGTCTTACTAGAGGCAGACATGTACCTTGCTTAGGCATGGGTCTGACTTCAGTTTTCTAAATTGTCCCAGAAAACTGGTCTTCCTACTTCAAGTACAAGTATACCTCGGAGATATTGCAAGTTCAGTTCCGGACAACCACAATAAAATATCACAATAAAGCGAGTCACACAAATTTTTTGTATTCCCAGTACATATTAAAGAATTATTATTGGGCTAAAGTGTCTAATTTTTTTTAAGTTTTTTGATTGCTTTTGCCAGATTGCTTTCAAGAAAGATTACATCAATGTATACATACACATGACAGTCTTCGAGATTGCTTTTCTCCCCACATAGTCATCACAGTTGAGTGTTTTACTTTAAAGAATATTTTAATGAAATAGTTGAAAAATATATTTTTTACTTAGTATGTCTGATTGTTAGTGAGGAGGAAATATTTTATGTTATGTTAATTGGCTACTTAAATTTGTTTTTATGAATCATTTATTTGTATTCTTTGCTCATTAATCCTGTAATATTTTAGTATTTTTCTTACTAAGGAAGAAACCTTCCATGTAACATTTTGTGTACTAGAATTTTGTCAGATATTTCCCTGATATATTATTTTTTAATGTGCTAAAATTATTTTTAGACATTTGGAAATTAAAACTAATCTAATAAAATAATTAACCATTATCCATATGATTTATTCTATTGCTTAGATATACTTATCCACTCAGGATCTTAAATATTTACTATGTTTTTTTTCAGGTATTTTATGTTTTACTTGTACATTTTATTTTTTAAATCAATACTTCTGAGTACATTTTGATATATGATATTGGCAAGGATTTGAAATTTAAGCCAATTTCCTTCCCTGAAATTTAAGCCAATTTCCCCAACAGTGAGTGAGCTAGATTTCTTACCTAATTATTTGTGGTGCTTTCTTGACCGTGTACTAAACGTAAAATTGTAGGGTGTCTATAAAATTTAGTGTTGGAAGTATATTCTTCTCTCCCCTCACAAATGTGTTGTTGAATGACAGTCTTGTTTTGGATACAGGCTACATCTTATTGTTGCTTGTCTCGTGAGGACTGGCATAGATATATTAGAAATATTTTATTTCATGTATTCATAAGAACAATTAAAATGACCTAAGACTCATTATAACTCCAACATATGCTCTAAGTTCAACAAAAATATTTTCCAAAATTTAAGAAAATATTTAAATGGTAAAATATAAGTTTTTCATCAGTTTTGCATTTTGAATTTTTTGAATTTTTGAGAAGTGAAAACAAACCGTATTCTTCTAGTGTGAAGTAACCTGCTTTAAAACTCAGTTTCTTCATGACCTTTTTTTTTTTTTCTTAGATTCCATATATATGTGTTAGCATACGGTATTTGTTTTTCTCTTTCTGACTTACTTCACACTGTATGATAGACTCTAGGTCCATCCACCTCACTACAGATAACTCAATTTTGTTTCTTTTTATGGCTGAGTAATATTCCATTGTATATATATGAAGAACCTAGGGGTAAGATGGGAATAAAGACACAGACCTACTAGAGAATGGACTTGAGGATATGGGGAGGGGGAAGGGTAAGCTGTGACAAAGTGAGAGAGTGGCGTGGATATATATACACTACCAAACGTAAAATAGATAGCTAGTGGGAAGCAGCCGCATAGCACAGAGAGATCCATTGTAAAGCAGTTATACTCCAATAAAGATGTTAAAAAAAAACAAAACTCAGTTGCTACCCATTTAGAGAAGAAAATAGCTCCTCAGGTGGTACAAGACTTTTTTTTTTTTTTTTTTTTCTATTGTGTTGGAGGTCGGCAGGATTCCTTGAGAAATAGTTTACATTCTTTGGTGAGGAGGAATAGAAAAGTATGAAAGATTGAACATTTTCCTTTTTTTTTCTTTAGAGCCAAGTAATAATAGGCAAAGCCAGGTTTTATGGAAAATCAATGGAAGTGAGTTATTCTGACAGAAAATTTTCATCCTTCACTGATTATGTGATGCTCCAGATAATAAATATTTTAAGTCAGTACCTGTTGGTAACTTATTAGGCAGTATGAAATACAAAAGTCTGGAGATGAAAATACTTAGACTGGTGAAACAGCAAGTCTATATAACTATTAGGTACTATCTAGAGTTTTAATATTATAGGTTGGTGGACCAGAAGAACATGGTTTAGTAAAAGAACTGGGCATTTTCCATTTCTTTTAAAATTGCCTCCCTCTATATTTTTCTACAGGGGTTATCCTTTTACCCAAAAAGAAAAAAAACTCAGAAAAACATCTTTTGTTACAAGTCTGGGGATGTAGTTTTCTTTCTATTTTATTTCTGTTTTCCTCCAAATCAGACAATGCATTCACATCTCTCCGTTCAGATGTTATTCATAAGGATCAATGCAAAAATTACATTCTTCACAGAATATAGAAATACTAGGGTCTATGAAACTTACTTTCAATAAATTCAAGTTATTATTTGTTTCACGCTAGTGCGTCACCAGCTATTGAAATCCATGTTGGAGAAACACAGCTGCTTCAAAGATGCTTGGGGTAGAAGAGTAGTGTGTGCTCTGACCTTGTAAGAGCTTAAGGGGGCCCCAGGCAAATCAATATGCATCTCAGAGAGAAGAGAGTCCAGGTAGAGTGGAGTCAAGCACGGACTCTAGACCCAGTTGCCAGTCCCATCCGGGCTCTGCCACTCAGCTTAAAACTTTGTATAAGCCACTTAACTTCTCTCTTTTAGTTTCCACATTTGTAAGATGGATATTGTTATGAGGGTTAAATGAGCTAATCTATGTAATGCACTTCGAACAGGGACTGGCACAGACTAAGAACTTGATGTAAATGTTTGTTCAATAAACAAAATAAACTTCTTGGGTAGGACATGAAGGCAGGAGAGAGAGAACCAGGCATATGGAGTTTCCATGAGCTTGTTTGTCTGAAATGGAGGATTCTGGGCTGGGGAAAGTGGAGAAAATGGGTCTTGAGAAGATTCTGCATTCCACAATCAAGTTTACATTCACTTCACAGAGTGGGATGAAGGCTGTTATCCAAGTGAAGCGCCCATTTCTGTGTGCAGAATGTGGGTGAGAAGGAAGACGGAAAGCTGAGGGACAGCAAGAGAGAGACCGTGCAAGGCTTCCTCCTTTGTTTTTCCGTTTACACCTGTGACTGCTTATGTGTTTCTGTCACTTCAGATTCCTTTTGAAAATAGGTGAGCTATAAATTTACTTATTTAATAAGGTAAAAAGGAAGTACAAGTAATAAATAATTAAAAATAAGTAAGTCCTGGGCAAGGAGATCATCGTTGGGCTGAAGAAGTGGATTTAGGGCTCTTGGGGTGACACTAATACGTAGGTCGTATACTGACTAAGTGGAGAAGAGACAACATACACATTATGTTGAGTAACTGGACTCAAGAAAAGGTAGTTATGATTAATCTACAGTAATAAATGTGAAGATTTTGAGTTTACTTTTAAGTAGAGAGGTCCTCAAAATAGTGGGCAATGTGGGATTGGATTAAGCAGAGAGAAAAGGAGAGGAGAGAACATGGAGAGCTATTTTAACATTGGGGCAGCTTTGCCCTTTGCCACAGACATCCAGAGATGCGGTGACTACAGTCTGTCACCTAAAAGGAACCATTGATGGAAATACCGTCTTCAGTGATCACTCTTGGTAGCAGTGAAAGTATGGTTTTAAATTAAATTTGAAAATTTCCTCAAAGCTGCTTCTTCAAAGACAAATGACCCTCTTATGATATGTCTAGTTAAATAAAATAATGGATGGGAACGGCTTTCGAAAACATTAACGTGCTATATAAATGTAAGGTGTTATCATCATGTACTCTGTGTTAGAAAACATGCCGTAAAAAGAGATTATTTTTGTGGACTAAACAGTCAAATATGGGCTGCATGACAGCACTGTGAAGTAGAGTCATAATTGATAAACGACTGTGTCCAGAGAGGATTGATTAATGTGTGGATGCTAACCTTGAAGAACACTGCCGGTGTAACACTACAGGGTTTTTTTGTTTTGTTTTCTTTCTCTGGCCCTTTCTTGTATAAACTATTTTTCAGTGAGTTAAAGACATACTTATCAAACTTAACGATAAGTCTGCTATGTGGAAGGTAGCTCATATACATCAACCATAGGAAGTATACTGCTGGATGAATAAACCAAGCTTCAGATAGCAAATAGCTTGCCCAAAACCACTCATATAATGGTAGATAGTATTATATTATAACTTTGAGCTAGAATAATAACTTGCCCAGTAGAGGAGTAAAACTGAGCTTTGAAACTAGGCAATATGGAGCCAGAGAATGTACACCTAAGCCACTTTGCTTCATTATTCATTCACTAATTTAACAAACACAAAGTGTTTATGCTTACACCAGGGATTGAGCTGAGCCTCATACAAATGTTACTCACTTAATCCTCATAACAATCTTATGAAGTAGATTATTTTCATTTTATAGCTTAGAAACTGAGGCACAAGCAAGTTAAGTAACCTGCCCAAGGGCGCACAGCTAAGTGAGTGGATTCAAACACAGACAATTTGGTTGGGGAATCCATGCCTCTGACCCCAGGACATGCTACCCCTGCTCTATGCTAAACTGCTTTCAACACTGTGTCCAACTTCACACAGCCAGATCTGAGGTGAGCGTGCCCGCTCCTTAAACCTGGGAACCAGAAATTCTTTGAGGTTTACAACGGAAGCAGTGAGCATTTATGATTCAGCTGATTCTCTTTTGACCTACCTTGGAGCATCCATGCCTGAAGGCATCTTTTGTGATGCCACCAATTCAATCCTAGACTCTTGAATCCTTGTCTGTGGTTTTCAGTGCCAGACAGCATTTCCTCCTGCATAAAATACATCCTTATTCTCATTACATCTCCCCATAAAACTTTCATCAATTTGAAAATTGTAAAATGCATTCCTTTTTATGCAGACATTTAATCTATGGTAAAATGACAATTGAGCAATATATCCTCCTGCATACTCAAATACCATCCCAACTCTGCAGTTTGAAAATAAATTGACAATCTTAAAATTGGCATGGGTTTTAAGGCGATGAAATACTCTCAACTACAGACTTCTGAGAATGTTCATCTGCAAAACGAACTACAGGACACACTTTGGCTTGATCAACAGATTCTACTTAAGAGAGGTTTCAGGTAGAACTACCAGGCTAGCAAATCTGATATGAACATATCTGTGGGCCAGATGCTGAGTTTCCTTCTTATGTGCATGGATGAAGCCAGAACTTTCAACCTCTCAACCTCTCACTTTCAGAAAGAGTGAAGTTTAAAATATAAAGGTGTTGTTTTTGCTTCACACCCAGATGTCAGAGCAGGATATTCTGATTTCTCTTGATTGGCTCCAGGTGATGTTAAGTGGCATGCAGGAAATTATCGAAATCAATCTATCTTCAAAGGCTTTCTTTGGAATTACAGGATCTGAATCAAAATGTAAAATAAAATTATTTTTATTCTAAGTTCCCTTCCATCATTTTTCATAGCTCTCACTCTACCAAGGAGCAAGTAAAATAGCATCTTTTTTTTTTTTTTGCCCTCTAGAAAGGTTATTTTTAGAGCTTTAATATTTTCCAAAGAAATACAGTGTTTCTTAAACAATTTGACTCTTGCTTACTGGGTTTCTAAAGGGTTTAATTACTAGCTTTCTCAAGGGCTAAGAAAGAAAAATTTCCCCACATCAGCTCATCAGCGTAGTGACTTACATATTAACAATAAAATGCAGAGCATGAATCATAAAGAATCCAGCTGACACTGGGAACAGTAATACACGACCAACCATAATTGTTAAAAAGTCTAGATATTCAAATACTGTCATCAGAGAACTTCTAAGCACCCTGAAAGAGCAAGGGTCCTGATCAAAATCCAAATCTAATAGAAAGTGGCATATTCTAGAAAGCAAAATGAAATACAGGGTAATTAAAAATATAATTTTGAAAGTACTCTTTTTTTAAAAAAATAAATTTAGTTATTTATTTATTTTACTTTTGGCTGCGTTGGGTCTTCATTGCGGCGCACAGGCTTCTCATTGTAGTGGCTTCCCTTGCTGTGGGGTATGGGCTCTAGGCACGTGGGCTTCAGTAGTTGTGGCACGCGGGCTCAGTAGTTGTGGCTCACGGGCTCTAGAGCGCAGGCTCAGTAGTTGTGGCGCACGGGCTTTGTTGCTCCACGGCATGTGGAATCTTCCCAGACCAGGGCTCGAACCTGTGTTCCCTGCATTGGCAGGCAGATTCTTAACCACTGCACCACCAGGGAAGTCCTGAAAATACTCTTGAATGTCTTGTTACGTGTTATGTGGCTGGACGACTGACAGTATTAACTTTTACCTATCAGTTTGTTAGAAATGCAGAAGCTTAGGCCACACCCCAGATCCTCTGAACCAGAATCTCCAGGTGATTCATATGTACATTAAAGCTTGTAAAATCATTTAAAGTGTTTTTGAGGATGGAATTATGTGAATAATTGCTGTTTTTAAAAAACAACATAACATACCAAGAGGTAACGGTCGCCCTTATTTTACAGGGGGGCCACATTTCATAATGGGAAAAATCCTCGTATTCTATTGCTCTGGAAAGATAATGACTGATACAGAATTATTTTTCCTGGAGGAGCAAAAGCAGTTCTAGGGGAAGGAATATCACTCACCAATTTCAGTAACAACAAATGCCAGCTTGACCTGCATTGTTGTTTCTGACGCATCACCTTGCATTTCTCGTCACATTATGCTGGTGGATTCTTTTCCTTCCTTTTTTATTTTTGGATCAGGGAAGGAAACTGAGCTAGAGGTTGCCACAGGCGTTTGGAAACATGGTCCTGCTTGTCTGTTCTGTTCGATCTGAGGTATCTGCTGCAGCAGCTTTTTCCTGGGTGATTGTAAGAGCTTATCAATCATGAGACTGTGGAGATACCTGAGCCATCAAGCCAGCACCTCTCCCATGACATGATAACATGTGTTAATAATAAACTAAAGCTGTGATAGGAGATGTGGGAAAAATAGAAATCAGAGTGGTGCCCTGAAGGGGGCAGGGAGCAAGTGAGGGAGCTGGGACTAAGTGAGGAGAGCTGTATCCCTAAGTCACTTGGGAGGATGAAGAGCAAACAGATCTTTCCGCAGCACTGGTTATGGGGAGCAGATAGCCATCAGTCACTCCCTGCTCCTTCTTGGCTGCCTGACAGCTGGGATAGCACCTGCTACCACACATTTCTTGATCTATGGTCTTAGAGAAGGTTATGCTGAATTTACTAGGAAAGGAGATGTGGCTGTGAGACCCAAAGACCACATTATTACTTTTAATAGTTTACATTAGCTGGAGGATTAAAGGAGTGCAGGTGGCTTTTTAACCTAGGAACCATTTAGGCTGTGAATAGAGAGAACTGCAGTCCCAAGGCCCTGGGTGAGAAAGTCCACCGCGACAGTGTCATTGACTCGCTCACATTGCAGACTCACTCCTCCTCCGCTTGGAGAGGTTGATGTTATAACTAGGACTTCTGAGTAATTCCAGCTAACTTTGCTATTTGTATGTTTTGAATGATATGATTTTCTGTCAGGGTCAAAATAAACTTGCAGCTGTATAGCTAAACTTTTGTAAATGAGGAGGGAAAATTTTAATCCAGTTAGACTAGGAATAAGCACCCTACTAATGCTATTTTCCACTTTTTCTTGCCCTGCCAATATTCACATTCACAAGGTGCTCCTCTTCCATGTCACTGTCATGTCGTGTCTCACTGTTGCTCTGGTCTTCTAATTGGTCTCTTGGATTCCATCCTTAACACCCCTGTCTATCCTCCCCATAGCAGCCATTGTACTCACCCCAAAATGTAAGGTGGATCATGCCAGTCCTCTCTTGTAAGCCTTCCAGAGTCTTCCCATCCCACCCAGAGGAAAACCCGAAGTCCTAACTCTGGTAGACAAGTCCTGAGGACAGGGCTGGCCACCACCCACACTCTGTGCCATCTCTCTGACATCACCTCCTGCCTCCTTCTCCATCGCCCAGCTACCCTGGCCTTTTCTGTCCTCAACCACACACTACACTGGGCATGTCTCACCTCAGGCTCTCTGCCTGGATTATAATTCCCCAAAATAGGTACTTAAACTTATCCTTCACTTTAGGTGTCTGCTCAAGAGTTACCTTACCTCCGAAATTCCCCTCAACAACTTATATAATCCGTATTTTCGAATACCTGTATACTTTCAAAACATCTGATGCATTATATGGCTGCCTTTTTCAATATCTCTCTTCCCCAACTAGGAAATAACTCTGTGCAAGCAGAGATTTTGTTTGTTTTCTTCACTGTTGTCTCCCCAGTGCCCTGAAGAGTGCCATAAAAATAGTAAATATATGCTCAGTTAGTATTTGGGAACGAATGACTTTCAATGCTTGTTTGCATGCCTGGTACCTTGCTCATTTTTCTCACTCTACTTGGTTCAGAAGCACTTTTCTACCTTCATGCTTTTGTGTTTCCCTGTTTCTTCCAGTCTGGGGTGTCCTTCTACTCCCCTTTGTCAGCATGTTCAAGTCTTCCTTTTCTTCAAGTACCCTTTCCTCCAGGAAACCTTCGCTCAGTCTGTTCTCAGAGGTGGCAGTGTCTCTCCTCTGATCCACCAGCACTGTCTGCTTCCTTCACTGCACAACTTAGTCCTCTCTGGCCTATATTAGTATGATTCATCTTCTGGAAGCTTTGAAGAGGGGCCATGTCTGGTTTATCCTTACCCCTCTTTCCCCGCAAACTCTGCTTGGTGCTTTGTACATAGAAGGCGCTAATGCACAAATATTTGGTCAATCAGTATCACTGAATAGATTTACTTTCCTGTAGCAATGTTGATTTGATGGTGATGCTGTGGTATTTGGATAAGAAATGGTAGCAGAGTGATCTCATAATCCTGTGGTTTCTCTTTTTCCATAATCTGCCCTTAATGACTGGTTGGTTTAGTGTTTTGTGTGTGAGAAGGGTAGAAAGAATTTTGCTCTTGGGTCTGGTTGTTTTGCTTTATTTTAATAAGTGCTTGAAAGAGAAACATTCATACAAGAGACAAAATACTTAATAATCAGAAAATCATTTGTTTTGCTCAGCTGACTCACTCCCAGGTTAGATTAGTAACTGGGGAAAAAGTTTCTATTACAGGGAACTCTGTTACCATCTTTCACTGCCTGAAAAATCCTTTTCTCTGCCTTTCTGATGAAAGCCTTCCCTATATCTTAGTGCAGGACTAAGAGGGAAAATCAAGAGCAGGAAATAGCTATGCTTAGAAAGTTACTTTTTAAAAAATCTGATTTTTCTTAGCATGGATTTTTCAACTCTAAACTGTCAAGATTCTGCATTAGAAGTTCACAGTGTACTTTTTTTTTGTGAACAACTGCTCTAATTGGGCAAGTTTTGCTGTGGCGACATTAGGGCTCATTAGACTTCTCTTATCAGAGGTGGAAGCTGTGAGATTTCAACCAAGCAGAGGATTTAGATTCTAAATGAGAAATATAGATTAGGATTTCACATAATGAAATAATGGACTTCAGTGTTACCTTTCTAGTGACTAAAGCAGGAACTTAAATCCATTGTAGGTTTCCTTGTTTAATCAATAAATAAACAGGAGACACAGAAGATTTATTTCTTCTGTGGCAACAAACAGCATCATTTTTCTTAATTATCATTAGGTTTGCCTCTCCTGCTTTCAGATTCTTTGCAAGTAAAAAGCTTCTCTACATTAAGGAAAAGGATATGAGATATCTGTTGTGTTTCCCCTCTCATACACCCAGAGAATTTTGCCTTTTCTGTGGCAATCCCTGTATTTCTTAATTAAAATCTAATAAAGTCAAAGGTTTCGCAAGGTTGTCCAGGCTACCTTAAAGACCAGAGGTTTCAGTAGAGGTGGACAAAGATCTAGGCAGCTGTAGGAGAGAAAACAAATAGTTGGAACTTTGGATCTACAGATGGTTATGCCTGCCAACTGTTATGAGCCAATGAATATCTGGCCTGTCATTTGTCATATTTATTGCAGTACATAATGCTGTAATTTCTCATGGCAGGGTTATTTATCTTGCTGTGCTCTCTGAGCAGCTAAAATTGCAGCCATGTTGGAACGTATGTATACTTTGTGGGCTGCTCTTTGAAAAGCAGCCATGCAGACTGGCACACGCCTCCCCGTCCAAGGACTGGAGAATGTTGCAAACACAACTGACTGGCAGATTATGGGAAATTCTGACAACAATTGAAACTATGCTTCCAGACTTGTTGCTGTGTGTTTAGCCAGAGAGCCTGAAGGGAGCAGAAGCTCTCCATTTCCTTTACTCCTTCTCAGCGGTGCCAGGCTGGTTTCCTGAAGTGATGGAGTAGTGAATACTGCCGTATCTGGAAGCTTCTCTAGAGTGTGCACAGAGCCCTCCAGTTTTACAGTAGGAAAGTGGGTTCTGGGAAGGAGGAGGTTGAGGGTGGGAGAAAAAAGGCACGAGGGACTCAGTCATTGATTTCTGACAGCCGTCTGCAGGCACCATGATGTCAAAAGGAGCAGCAGGGACACCTGTCACTACTGGCACCTCCACTGTTGGCAGTGGTGAGTCAGTGAATAGAAGCCACCTGATGCCTAGTGACAGAAGGTATGACTCGCAGGTGGGCAGAGAAAGTCTTCAGGGCGTCATTGCTCACCTGCCACATCTCAGCATCCATGATGAATCATTGGGTCCAAACGGGGCCTTTAGTTGGGGCAAATTTTAGTGCACATTGGAGCCTCCATGAATGGCAGATGTGAAAATGTAGGTGCCTCTCATCTGTACAGGATTAGTTGTATTCACTCCCTGAGGTGTGAAACTCACAGTTTGTTATAGGTCACTCTGCAGTTTGTGATAAAGAGGCTATTGGCCACTCAGACCCTGCAGCATATCAAACCTCACTTTAGTCATTGGTTCTCCTTACAATCATTTCAATCAGAAATGTAAACAGTAATTATTTCTAAGAGTCCTGAGACCTCTCTCTTCCTTTCCCTTCAAAGCAGTGACATGGCCTTTAGGCCTTCAGCAGAAGAAAGGAGAGGCAATGATGTCATTATTATTACTATTAGGGTAAATGTTAAAAGGCCGAAGATTAAGATGCCAAAATCTTTAATCCCTGCCTTAACCCTAATAGTCTCATCTCTCACCCCCTTTCAGTTGTGGAATATGTGGCATTGCCTTCTGCCTCAGGTCTCTGCACAGCCAAGACTCTAATAGGCAAGGTAGCTCAGAAGAAAAAGGAGGCTCTGAAAATCGAATTCTGAAAGTTTACTTCTGAAATATACCTTTCTTCATGAAGAAATAAAAAGAGAGGTAACTGTGGAAGCTCTAAGGCTAACTGAGGACCAACCACTTGGGTTATCTCAGGTCTAAAAGGCTGTGCTCAACAAAAGGAAGAATGAGTGAATGACCTAGTACCACCATGAGAAACACACAGGAACCCTCATGAAGAGAGTCAGACAGGTTAAGACTCAGAAACAACAGAGACTTTTGAAAAATGCCAAAGAGGACAAGAAGCTTTTAAGGCATCGTCAGCACTTAGTGTTTGGAGTGGTGGTGCAAGGTCAATGAACAACTTAAAAATCTGTTCTTTCATGTCCTTATTTGCCTCTGTCTCACTGGTTAGGCAGAATGCTTTTCTGAATAGGAAGAATGGGAGAGGAACTGGTAGGCCAAAATATGGAAAAATCATCAGAGAGCACGGTTTAGATTTTCAGGTCTAGACACCTCTATTTCCTGTGAAGACGCAAATCACTATGTCACAGCGCTTGAGGGAGCAGAGCCAATGGGGGAAGTGCTAGCAGCCCTAAACGGGGTAAATGTCTCCGTTTACAAGAAGGAAGGGTATATTATTAAACAACCATTCGGGTACATATAAAAAGGGAAGCACAGTTGGGAGTGAGTGCCACAGTCGCAGAGCTAAGAGAATCTAGGAGAGCAGCAGAGACAACACTGAATTTAGTTAAATGTGTTAATGAGAGCAATGTGGATGGTACTATGCAAAAACTTCAGGATGGGCAATCTGTGCACAAAGAACAAAAATCCTTACTGCAAAGCAACGATAGTTGTTTCAGGACTTGGTGATAGATGGGAGGAGAGATTGTGTTTCTCCTGAAATCCCTCCATGCTGGTCTCTCCTACCCCCTGAAATACAGCCAGCTTTTAGAAGTTTTTTTTCTAGCATATGACTCTACTCTTTGTCCTTCCTCCTTTTCATCATTTCTCACACACTAACTTGAACTCATACATTTGGTATAAGGGTTATTTGTACTGGGAAGGCAATTGAATTGTGAAAGATCTGGTTAGCAACTATTTGTTGAAAGGTAGCTGAGAGAAGATTTGGTAAATGTTTGCTTCCTGGTCACCATGGGCAAGCTAATGGCTCTGATCCTTGGTTTTCTCATCTTGGAGATGGGAACAATAGCTGGGTGGCAGTCCATGCTTTCTCCTCTCCAGATCCCTGCCCTCTCCTGTGTTTTCTTTGGTCTTTTCGTTGGCTTTCCATTCATTTAATTTTTGGCTTATTACACAGCACATTTTATCAGATTCCCAGGACTTTGTTTCTTGACCATTCTAAGTAAGTAACAAACTCTCTTAAATCACTGAAATGTGACAAGAAATGAAAATAAAGCAGAAATTCAATCAGAGCATGTTAGGTCTAATTGCTTTTTATACCATTGTAAATAATCTCAAGGTGCCCTCCAGCTTGCTGCATTTCCTCTTTGCAGCTTACACCCCCACCTGGTGTAATTGAAAGACACTGACTGAAAGGGGATGCAGGTTCTAGCAGGAGCTTTGCCACTAATTAGCAATGTGACTTTGGACAAATCTTTTTACAGCCTGCCTCTGTTTCATCAGCACAGTAAATGGGTTGACCTATATTACCTCCCAGGTCCTTTCCAACTCCAGAATTTAAAAGGTCCATGATTTCAAGCCAAAAACTATATTATGGAATGAGGTGACAGCATGTATAAGTGCAAGTTGATTAGGGAAATGGCATAGGATTTATCTTTTAAATTGGCTTTCACAATAATAAATTACTGAGTAAAGATACAGAAAAGAGAGATACCTTTTATGTAAGTGTTCAAGGAAGCATAGCTTATTTCAAACAATGGTTTCTGAAAATAACCTTTCATTCTTTGCCCTTATATTTTTCCTAATGGATGGCATAAAATGGATGCTCAGCCTGAATAGTGGCTTTCATTCAATTTTAAGTCACCCCGTCATGTTGTGTATTGCTGATTTCCACGTTAGCTGACATTGCAGGATGTAGCACAATGCAGAGTGAAGAGTTAGAATTGTGACATGGCGTGTCAGAAACAATGCTTGCTTTTTGCAGATCAGTTATCATTTAAAGGCTGGTATTTAGAACCATCTTTAGATAATTCAATAGCTCTGAGTCTCTTGTAGGGAAGATGTCAACCTGAGTTAATTTTTTTGCTTATCAGATATGATGGGACAAGATGACACTAAAACGGTTGAAAGAAACTATCCAGAATGCATATTAAAAAAAAAAGTCAATTGCAGCTCTATTTACAATAGCCAGGACATGGAAGCAACCTAAGTGTCTATCAACAGATGAATGGATAAAGAAGATGTGGCACATATATACAATGGAATATTACTCAGCCATAAAAAGAAATGAAACTGAGTTATTTGTAATGAGGTGGATAGACCTGGAGTCTGTCATACAGAGTGAAGTAAGTCAGAAGGAGAAAAACAAATACCGTATGCTAACACATATATATGGAATCTAAGAAAAAAAAATGTCATGAAGAGATTAGTGGTAGGACGGGAATAAAACACAGACCTACTAGAGCATGGACTTGAGGACATGGGGAGGGGGAAGGGTAAGCTGTGACGAAGTGAGAGAGTGGCAGGGACATATATACACTACCAAATGTAAAATAGAGAGCTAGTGGGAAGCTGTAAAGCAATTATACTCTAATAAAGATGTTAAAAAAAAGTCAAGCAAATCTTTAAGGAGCTTAGGAGTTGCTTGGATTGGTACTGCAACATGGGATTCAAAGAAAAGATGATAATTGTCAGAGACCATTGTCTAGTATAAACGTAGATATTTCCCATTGTTATCCTTTGTCCTGATATATCACAGTCTTCTGTGACATCACAGTCTTCTAATTTTGATTGAAGTCAAGTAATGTGAAGGGAAAAGTGTTTTAAAGTGACTTTATTCATTTATTTCTTCTCTGAATTGACTCAAGCTCACTAACCTGTAGGTACAATGCCATCACATTATCAATAAAGTCCCAAATTTGAGGGGCTCTCACTATCACCTGATCAATACCCGTGCGGTGCTCCCCTGAAACGGTAATTCCAGGGATTCCCACACATGCCTGAGAGATGCCCAGCCATCACATGCTGCTCTGCTCTCCCTTAGGCACTGCAGCCCCCTGCTGAGCACACCAGGTACAGGACAGAGCGCTCTCAGCACCCAGACTGAAGGACAGTCTTTGGCAAAGTGAGGGATGAGACCCCTCTTCCACTTGGTATTGGGATCTGTTGGAGTGGACTAACTTAGCAATGCTGGTGCCTCTGTCCTCTATCTGCATGAAGTTATATAAAATAGGGTGCTGGGGTTTTACCTGGAGGCTCTTCTTCTCCTGGGTGTCAGACAGGGAATGGAAAGAGGTGAGTGCCAGCGCCTGGGTCATCTCTTCAGCCAGTCAAATCATTGATTGTTTTGGGGTCATGTTTATTCTCTTACGATGACTTTCTCTGGAAAGTTCATTCCCTGAAGCAAATAAACTTTTGTCAGTTCCTCTTTACCGGTTTGCCTGAGATGTCCGGACAGAATTTTCTGAAATGCAGTAGTGATGTTGGCTTAAGTTGGGGTCCCTGACACTGTTCATTTAACTAGCATTTCCTGAATGTATTTTATGTGTGAAAGATTTTCTTTCTTATTATTCCTCTCCCCTCTAAAAAGTTTTTTTTTCGTTAGAAGATTGGCTTGAATTGAAGAATTGACATTCAGGACTCCTCTTAACTCCTTTTCGTGAGACCACGAAGCCATTTCCAAATAAAAGACAATTTGTAGAGAAGGGATGTACTTTTGGAATTTGGGTTTCTCCAGCCAGCACCTTTATAGATACAGAAGGCTATTATTAAACAAGTTTGATTTAACTGACTGATCAGACATCTTTGTAGAGGAACAGAAATAATTAGAAAAGTGTCCAAACTTTCCAGAACAAGCTAAGGATGGATAATGTATAATCTAACTTTCTCCTTAGTGTTTGAGTAGATCTATGTCTGTACAAGGAAAGTATGTTTTGGTTGTTGTAGAATTGTCCAGAATTTTAATTGATATTTATCTTAGAATCTGAACATTATTTCGGTGACTTATTTTTTGTATACATTCTGGTGCAAAATTATTTTAGAGCGTTGTGTATAATCAAATTTGCATCAGTGGAGTGTGAAACAATATTTACGCCTGCATGTATGTTGCTATTAAAGTTACCTGCATTAAAAAAGAGCTTTGTACTCACAACTTTTCATAAATTGCATGTTAACATTAATGGACTACAATGTTGATTTAGAAATGGCTAGGCACTGACATATTTTATATAATTGCTTATATAACATTCTCAGTTTCAATAAAGGATGCCTCTTGTCTGTGATCCTACTTTATATGGTAGTCCTTCATATTAATGGCAAAATATTGATGCCCTTCATGTTCAGAAATGGTAATACTGACAAAGATATGTAGGAATGTATCTACCAGATCAATATGTGATCAATAGTTCACTGCACACAGAGGCACACTGAGTGGGAACGAGTTATCACCCGTTTGTTCCTGCCACCACGACATCTGATGCCACTCAGGTCTCTGCTCTTTGTCAAGCTCTGTTGTTCAGCTTTTTCTTCCGCCCTATAAGCTATCCTATTCCTTCCAATGATTTCCTTTCTAGATTAAGTAAGCAACAGTTGATTCCTGCTGCATTGCCACCAAAGAACTACAACCAAGGTAGAAATGGGTGAAATGCCATAAGGGGTCAGGTCTGCTGGTCTCTGCACTAAAAGAGTTTTTGTTTTTGTTTTTGGTAATAACCATCCCAATGGGTGTGTTTTTGTTCTCTTCTAATCAATTAGTTTCTCCTTCATCCCTCTGTCTCTCTCTCTGTCTTCCTCTCTCTTTTTTAAAGAAACAAGATGGTTCTATTTTTTCATCATCAGGGTTTTTCTGATTGCATGCCTATACTGCCATTGTGATGTAAGACTTGTAAAAACCCATTAGTCCTGAATTTGGAGCATCAGTGAGGTATGGACACATGATATATTTTATCCTTTGTCCAAATTACATATTTTCTAACTTTGCTCCCTGTAAAAGCTTAGAACAGTGACCAACCCAAGCAGCAAATGAGCACCACCAGCTCACATTTCCCCCCTATACATAAACCATAACTTCTAGGAGAAGAGGCTGATTTCAGGTCTGGGGTAGGAAATGCACAAGACGAGCATGGAAATCTTGTCATATCTGAAGTCAAAGCCACTATCAAAGACTACTGAGATTGTTTCAAAAGGACTCTGGCTAAAGGTGGCCTAATTTGTGCACGAATAAAGATAAGAGCTGCAATGGATTAAGACACCTCAAATCTATTTAAAGAAATAAGTTCAGAATGACATTAAAATAAAAAGAAAGATTCATTAGTCACCTTTGGAGGATCCTCTGGATCCAGTTCATCATTCTGAAAGCTGGTAAGTAAATTGATAAAGATTTTATTCTGCCTTTTCTACACTAACTATACCTAAGATAATCAAATTACTGAAGAGATGGTTTCTCTTTATAAAGTATTGCAGTTCATAAATGAAGAAAAAATAATATTATAGTAACATTTTGCAACTCCTACTGGCTGGATGGAGCTGGGCATTGAGCACCAGTGTCTACTACCATCACAAAATGGACGACGGCCAGACGCATGCCTTCCAGTGGAAGTTCACAGCATCATCTCTTAAAGTCATCTTGCCAACACAGTAAAAACTGAATCTCATTAAGCCTGTAGATTTACCTACCAGTTGACAAGACATTATGGGTCACAGGGAACGATTATGTCATTTCTTAAGTTATTTTATGTAATTAATTTCAGAAATATAATAGACATTGAAACTGAATGCATATCCATTGTACCAGGTAAGCCTAGACTTTTCCAGAAGTTTCATACAAAAGCACGTAAGTATTTGTCTAGTTCAGATTTTTGTCTTAAGAAGGGGTTCATCTTGGTGGCAGAGGAGACTTTTTAAAAGAGCTTGGCACTTAACATGATGCCTATTATTTCTCTCGACATCCTATCTTCTTATCTTGCTCTTGGTTTTGTGGAGTAAGATGAAAGAAAATTGCTAGCACTGTCTAGCACTGTGTGCTTGGTTTTAGTAATCTCAGCTTTGATTCAGAAATTTTAAATGTTTTCCCCTCTGAAAAAGGAAAAAAAAGGGTGAGATTCAAATAAGGGGCCAACGGGGAGAGGGACAGTTAAATTGGATACTATAGTGTTCAGTTCCCTGACTACAAGAATAATCCTATTAATAATCTTGTCTTCTGACCTTATGTAGTCCGGACTGTTTGTTCCCTATCTGCTGAATACACACATCTTTCAGTGAATAGTGAAAATCGGAAAAATTTGAAATACCAACTTAAAAGTTATTTGCTTTACTTGGAAACCAAGGAAGAATTTTAGGAGCTATCCCCTATGTCAAGTCTAGGAATGTTAGTATATTATTCACCTTAATGATTAATACAGAATTCTTTTTGTATGAGAGCAAGCTGTAAACTACAAGATGACTCATGATGAATATACCTGAAGGCAAGTTATTTACTGCTTGTTTCAAATCTGTTCATGATTAATACTTATTGCTAAAAATGTATTGTGTGGTATAAATTTAGTTCTTCAAACATTTAACAAATATTCGTTAAATATGTAGTGAATGCCAGCTCTGTGCCAGGTATTATACTGGGCGATGGGACTGTAGCAACGAACAAGATCTACATATTCTCTCCTCTCCAGGAGGTTATAGTCTGGTGGGTTTTCCAGGAAAGCACACGCCAAGATGGAATAAGAAGTGCAAGAGACTGGAGGAAATACCCGTGAAGGATTGTGAAGAAGGGAGTGGGAGTAGATGAGGAGAGCTCAGGCCATCATGCAGGTCTGACCATGTTGCAGGAAGAGAGGAAGGAAGGAGGATAGGGTAGGAAGAACCTATGTCTACAGTGCGGGTCTGAGAAAGTCTCAGCTAGGCTGATGGGGAGCAGAAAGAGGAGCCACATCGGTCCTGTGGTCCAGGAATGGCTCAGCTCAAATACCTCTGCTGTTGCTTAGTCATTGGCTCAGAGCAGCTCTAGCAAAGTATGGCCTTGGTGTGAATGCCACTGTGGAGCCAGTAGGTGTGGCAGCTGGAGGCTGTCAGCTAACTGCGCAAGTTCTTTCCTGAAGACTGACCTAAAAGGTACAATGCCATGGCTATAGCACTGGGGATGGCAAACCCTGAACAAACGGATACAGGTAAGGCATATTACAGTAGAGATATCGTGGGGGTATTTGGTGGTATGGCCAGAGAAGTTCATCTGTAGTCACTGTCCTTCTGCTGTTCTGCTGTCTGTCATAGGGAACAATGTTACCCAGGTTTCCTTCTCCTGTACCTTTCAGATAGATTCAGCCATGGGAAGCAGCGGCAGGAGATTGGAAGGTGGCAAGGAGGAGAGTCCAGTGTATTTCTCCCCTTCTCTGTCTGTCCCCTCGGGTCACTCCGGCAATAGCTCCATCTCTTCTGGGTTGCTAGCTCCTATCAGAGAGTCCCTCACTTTGTGATCCTAGCTTCCTCCCAAAAGCCATGATTTCTGGAACCCTGCTTGTTGCCATTGTCCTTTTATTTCACAGAGGTAATAGTAACTTCCTGCTGTTATTAATCTCTGTTATAAATCTTTTGCCTCACTGTCCCCTGTTTATTTTCACAGCTTTTTCATCATCTTTGTAATTGATTCCTTGTATTAACTTCCCTCTGTTTGTTACTTATTCTAGGTCACCTTCTTTTTATGCCTGGATACTTGGGGGTTTCTTTCTCATCCTAGAAATTCAATGATTTTGTTAAGATATGTCAAGGTGTTGGTCACTTTTATTGTTTTGATAAACATATAGGTATGTCCTATTTTTCTGTAGGTTTATTCATTTCTTTCTTTTAGGAGAGGTTTTTGTTTGTTTGTTTGTTTGTTTTTCCCTATTATATCATTGACACATTTTTCTGTTCTATTGTTATTGGTCTGGGGGAAGCCAGTGTTTTCCTTTCAGTTTACAGATTGACTCAGTGAGTTTACTTGACACTTCATAAAAAGCAGCAGGCCCTTGGGATTGACATATATACAGTAATATGTAAAAAATAGATAACTAATAAGAACATGCTGTATAAAAAAATAAATAAAATTCAAAAATAAAAGAATTGCTTTAAAAAAAAAAAGGCAGCAGGCCCGTGTAACCAAGGTTGTGATTATGGTACATATCATCAAAAGTAAGGCCAAATCTGGAGATAGCTTTATCGTTCTTTGGATGTTTAATGACCTCTCTGATGTAGGTGGTGCCTGTCCAGCTGCTGGAGTTTGTGTGATCAGCTGGAATCTGCTTGGTTAGTTAGAAAGCTGCATTTGCTTTCATAGTCTATTGTCTATCGTCTGCCTCCCCTACCCCATCTCTCTTTTGTCTTCTTCATTTCGAGCAGTCCAGGGTTTCACTGACACCCAATACTAGGCTTTATTCAATGATTAATGTAGTTCTGGGCCATGGCCAATAAGAAGCTACACATTTCTATACATCATAGAAATAATCAAAGCTTAACTGGGCAAAGGCCCTCAGGGGTTGATTTGCTCACACTAGAGATCCAGTCTCTCCTGATTCTTCATTGGCTGCATCCGAAAGTACAGTCTCTGGAGGGACCACAAAGGAACGTGTTGGGAATAAGCATCACAATCCATGATAACCTGGATTTTCGGAACTACCGTCACATGGCAATGACATGGTGGTTAAAAGCACGGACTCTGGAGAGGGATAAACTAGACTCAAGTCTCTGTTCTCCCTTCTCCAAACTGTGCCATCTTTGACAATTACTCACTTCTGCTAAGCTTTAGGTTACCACTCGCTGAAACAGTGATGATAGTGATACTTTCCTCATAGGGTTGTTGGTGATTATTAAATTAGATAATGCTCTGAATGGTCCCTGACACATAGAAAAGATTTGATATACCTAAGTTGTTATTATTGTCATTTTGATTATTACTGCTCAATATCTAAATCAATATTGTATATTTTACTGCTCTCTTACTTATTTTCATCTAATAAATACACTGTATTCTCTTTCAAGACAAGACATTTGGGTTGTGACTCTCATATTTGTCTCCTGAGGAAAACAACCCACAAACTGGGCGGGAGGATCTCAGTGCCCTGGACATTTGAGCTGGCATTCAGTTTTTAGCGAGAATAAATTGGAGGAGAATGTTGGAAGCTTAAAGCCCTATTTCTTAAATGGCTTTGGACTGGGGTATTCTATTTTCTCCTCAAGGAAGATCAGTCATCCAGATGTCAGATTTCTGCTGCTTGCTCTTCTATCCTTTTGCTCTGACTTTTTCATTTCTTTTTTCTTTACCTTTTCTTTCTGAAAGAACATGTCAAATTTCTCTCCACATCCCAGCTTTAATACACTGCAAGGTCACTTTAGTTCTTTACAGCTGTGAGTGATATTTTAAATACTGTCATGAAATTATTAGTTAACCTTACATGCTTTACTTTTTTTCCCTAATGTCGTCAATCCCTTTCAAAAATATCTTCCTATATCTTATCTTTCACTTTAAATAGTATAAAAACAATGTTCTAAAATGTTTGAATGTTTGTGTCTTGGAACATATCTTTGTAAAAATATACTGTTCCAGCTTTATCATGTGTTTTTTATTTTCTTGCCAAAACTTTTCAAAGGACTTAACACTGTTTATCTTGTGTGTACTTATCTTTGATAGAAGGCAGGTCTATTTTGATCTGTTATTTGAGCAAAAATTAAGTTGGTACATTCTCTTTGGGTCTGCTCACTGCTTAGCTTGATGTTTTTTACTCGTCCTTTAATATCTAATGATGAAAGAGGTAATATAGATTCATATTAATAGTTTGATTATTAGGCAGATGGATAGGAATGGAGAGGAAAATGGGGCATGGGAAGTCCCAGAAGGGGATAGCACTTTATATGCCTGTTGAAACCAGCAGTCAGCTTTTTTTGTTTTTGTTTTATAAAATTAATTAATTAATTAATTAATTTTTGCTTCTATTGGGTTTTTGTTGTGGCGTGCGGGCTTTTTCTAGTTCCAGCGAGCGGGGGCTACCCTTCGTTGTGGTGCACAGGCTTCTCGTTGTGGTGGCTTCACTTGTTGCGGAGCACAGGCTCTAGGCACGCGGGCTTCAGTAGTTGTGGCTCACAGGCTCAGTAGTTGTGGCTCGTGGGCTCTAGAGCGCAGCCTCAGTAGTTGCAGCGCACAGGCTTAGTTGCTCCGCGGCATGTGGGATCTTCCCGGACCAGGGCTCGAACCCGTGTCCCCTGCATTGGCAGGTGGATTCTTAACCACTGTGCCACCAGGGAAGCCCCAGCAGTCAGGTTTTCATATCTGATTTTCCTTTTCACCTAGTGATTGCTTTTAGGTACATGACGTCATTTGTTATCTGCCTGCCAATCTGGAAAATGCCTCAGAGTTAGGATGAATTTGTCAGTTGGTGAGAAGCTGCCTGTCTGTGCTTTCTTTTGTGTGGCCTCATATATTTTCTCAACCCCATGCTTTTGCCTTGGAGTGTTTTCATGAAGCGCTGAAACTGACTCTAAGGCAGGAAGTTCCTGTTTTTCCTAAATTTCCTGTGTCCTTTCCCTCCCTTTCCACATCCCCCCCCCCCTCCCCCCGCTTTTTAGGAAAAATTCCCCTTTAATTTAGAAAAGTATTCCATTGCATTGGGGAAGGGGAAATACATAACAGGAAACTGGGGTCAGCAGAATCCCTAATTCTCCCTGCTTGACGTGGTTTGCTCCATGACACTGAGGCAGTGGTGCAAGGGGATCCAAGTGAATTTGTTCCTCTCTGTGCCTTGCCTCACTTTCTCACAACTCTGAATGGTTGGGTGAGGGCATTTGGCCGAGCGGGGGCTGAAATTCATATTCTTCCTGACCGAGCTGTGTGCCCTGGAGTAAGACTGCTTCCATCCAGAGGAAGAGGAATTATCTAAAATTGATCATAAGTACATTGTTTACTTGCCCAGGCTGGGGGAACTGAGTCCTCCCTGGGGTGAGGGTGCTTGTTTCTAATTTGCACAGTTTAGCATGGGCTGTTAGTGGCCCTTGCAACACTAGGTGCGTTTGTGGGCTGTGCTTTCTTGGAAAGGAGATTCTTTCAGTTAGCTCTTGATAACTCACTTCAGTCTTGTTCATCTGGGCCAATTCTGGGAGAAACTCCTTGACATACTTTAGTCATTTTTCAGCTGATCTGGAAGAGGAATTTTGACCTACTTTTCTGTTCTCATCTTTCTGAGAAGTCACTACTTTTTTTTTTTTTTAATTTATTAATTTGTTGAAAAACTTGAATGAATGACTATATAGTGAAATGTCTTTCTCCTAACCCTCTCACCAATTTACTGAGTTCTCACTCCACTTCCATAGATAACCATTATTAATACTTTGTTGGGTTCCCTTCTGTAATTTGTTCATACATACACAAATACAAATATAAAATTTTATTTCCCATTAGTCTTTAAAATAGAAAGGCTACAAATATGGCCTACTTTTGAATTTTCATTTTCTCTGTTAAATGAGTTGTAAATACCTTTTTTTGTTACCGGTTTATTTTTTTGTCTTTTGTCTTTGTTTTTATTTTATTTTATTTTGCTAGGTAGAAATATTTTAAAATGTAATCAAATTTATCAATCTTTTCTTTTATGGCTTCTGGATTTTAAATAATATTTTGAAAGAAATCCTTGAAACTAGGTTTATAAAGAAATTCTCTCATATTTTCTTCTTTGATTTAATTATTTATATGTAAATATTTGATTTGGAATTTATTCTTGCATAATGTATAAGTTATAAATTATGGATATAATTTTTTTTCTAGATGGGTACCCACTCTAAACAGGAATAGATATCAATTCCCACTCCTACCACTTTTATTTGCCCTTGTACGGGAGGTAATAATTCATGCAATTAACCAAAGAAGGACAATAGAATTACAACAATTTTAAAGAAAGTTAAAAAAATTACTATTTCTAGGTGATATGGTTTTATAGCTGGAAAACCCAAGAGAATGAACGGAAAAGAAATATTAAAACAATAAGAGATTAAATAAGGTAGTGTAGTAAAAATTTTATACATACGAATCAATAGCTTTCATATGCAAAGAACAAGTTTTAAGATCTAATGTAATTTTAAAAAATCCTTTATACAGTAGCAGCATAAAAATAAAATAGCTAGGAATACACCTTATAAAGTATATGCATGGTCTATATAAAGAAAAGTTTAGAACACTGTTAGAAGGCACCAAAAAAACTGCTGAACAAATGAAAAGATATGTCTTGTTTCAGGTAGCCATAGTCAATAAAGATATTCTTACTAAGTTAATTTATACATTGGGATGCCAATTAAAAGATCAATAGTATATTTAAAAAGTATACACATTGATGCAAAAGAATATGTGGAAAAATAAATATGAATAGCTAGGAAAATTCTGAAAAAGAACATTGAAGAGAGACGAGTATTACCAGATATTAAACCTATTATACAGCCTCAGAATTTAATGCCGTGTGCTACCTGTGCATAGATAACCAGACCAGAGAAATAAATAGGAAGTTCAGAAAGAGACTCCAAAAAATAATGGAAATTTTGTACATGATAAGGGCACAGTCTTCACCTAGTGGGGAAAAGATGATGTTGGAACAACACATTTATTTTAAACGGCAAGTTGTGAATCATCCTATAAACATAGTGAAAATTCTAAAATGCACTGCAACAGCCCCGCATCCTGGAAAAGCTAATGAGGCTGAAGATGCACTCTGGGTTCTTAGTAAACCTACAACTTCAGCAGAGAAATAACTTGTTCCTATGCCAAAATGAAGCAAGTTGCCATATTCCATCTATAGAGGTCAGAACAGAATTTGTATGTATCCTTTGTCCACTCCCAGGTGGATAGGTATATAGAAGGGGAGGGGAACTAGGCTTTTTGCAAAAGCAAAGCAGAATACTTATAACTTCTAGAAATCATTTGTAAAAATTGCTTTTAAACAATCTACTGCTTATTGGGGAAACAAGGTGGTATTCTTGAACGGTTTTAAAAATACCTGTTTCACTCAGCATAAAGGAAACCTTATAGGATGGTAGGATAGCTACTCTTTATTGTCTTGCAAGTAATTTTTGCTTGATTTTAATGATGTCATGGAGAAGACATGTAGGCCATTGAGAGTCCACCAGCAGGCAGGATACGGGGGGGCGGGGGAGGGGAGGCAAGCTGTGTACAGTGTTTATTGCTTTCATTAACGCTCAGGAATTCTTAGGGAAGTAGTTTGGCTTAGAGACTCAGCTCCAGGTTTTTCATCTTCAGGTGTTCTTATTCTAGGCTTCTTGCTTTATTGCCTTGCTCGCCTAATTTCACTTTCACCCATTTTTTAGGTTGAATTTGAATAAAATTTCTTCAGATCTTTCTGAGCTATTGGGCGAGGTAGCAGTGTTGTACAGATTAACTAATTCAGGGTCTTAAAGTCATTTGATTCAGGGTGCAGTATAAATGCAAAGCAGGATGCACCGTAAAGCAAAATGCTAATTATTGCAGGCAATGCAGATGCTACTTTTAAAGGTACCAGATGTGTATCGCCTCTCAATATCATGGGCTGGCTCCTGGAAAAGAGCATGAGGCATGTGAATGGTATAAACTGAGTAAAACAAATCACTCAGAAGAATAAAAACCACTGAGCAAGCAGATCTACAATTATCCTCAGAAAAATTAGAATGCCACTTTCTGGAAGAGAGCCAGGTGAAATGGGCAGCAAAATATCTGATAAAATACTGGATCCAAAAATTTTTAAAAACACTGATGAATTATACTTTTGTTTATTTTCCTTGTACATTGTTGTGTGGTTTAATAAGAGGTTGGAATGCCACTTAGTAGATTCGGACACAATAGAATCTAAGTTATGAGAAGTTTCCAAGATAATTTTTTTTTCTAGTGTAGCCTCAGGATGTTAGAGCAAGACTAAGTATTTCGTTTATAACAGATTTATTATGTGCTGTGAAGACCAGGTAAGCAGTGTTCATGGAGAAATTGAATTGCTTTCCACTATCCACAAGATTAAGTTGGTCTTTTTTTTTTTTTTTTTTTTTTTGCGGTACGCGGGCCTCTCACCGCTGTGACCTCTCCCGCTGCGGAGCACAGGCTCCGGATGCGCAGGCCCAGCGGCCATGGCCCACGGGCCCAGCCGCTCCACAGCACGTGGGATCCCCCGGGACTGGGGCACGAACCCGCACCCCCTGCATCGGCAGGCGGACCCCCAACCACTGCGCCACCAGGGAAGCCCAAGTTGGTCTTTTAATTAATTTATTTGTATCACCTATCCCAAAAGATTTGTCCAGTAGGGACACATCAGTTCAGGCCACAGACTAGAGGAACTGGAAAAGGAGGAATATGTTAACTATGAGGGTAATAGAGTTGCTCCAATTAGACGTAAGAATTCCCCTCTAGCCATGTCAAAGGAAGAGACCTAGTAAATTGCATAATTTTTGTTATCAGGAAGGAGGGAGCATATCAGTTCTTCAAAAGAGATAGTTTTACTATTTGATTCTGAATGAAATTTAATACATAGGATCTAATAAAGGGATAGCTAAGCAACATAATGTACTGTGTTTTTGATGAAAGTTTTATAAAAAAAGAATTTGAAATATAAATTTGATTAAATTTTGAAAATTGTAATATCCTATTATAGAATATGGGAGATTAAAAGATGCTTCAACTTCACAAATATTTTGAGCCGGGCCTTTTTGTCTTATGGCAGAATTCTCTTTATAGATATTGCAGAGACCCCAAGGTCCAATATGAATATAGAAATAGACAAAAACAATGATGCTGGATGGTCCTAAAATCCATCCTATATAGAAATATTGCATCATTGCAGCTGAAAAGGAGCTTTATAATAGGATAATTTCTTGATTTTTTTTTTCTTGACAGGCTACATTATCTCCTTCTGTAACTCTTTTCTGTCTAGCGTAATTTCATTCATGATATTTAATATTTAAACTATCCCTTCCAAAATAATAAAGCAGGATGTACGTGAAGAGCTCCTGTTAGTGACTTGGCAATTTCAGGGACAGAATTTATTTGCCCACGCAAGTGGTCAGTGAAGGTGGCAAAGAAGAAGAACAATCTCTTCGGACCTTGCCCTTATCCTCTCACTCTCGGCCGATAACCTTGACCCCTGTTTCAGGGGAAATAGAAGCTCTTATTCAGAAATGGCCTCTGCTTCTTGCTCTGCAGCTACCAAGTGCCTGCCTTCCATCCTTGTTCCTTCCGTCCGTTAAAGATAAACTGAGGCATATTAAAAATATTAAGAGTTTATTTGAGCAAAAATCTATTTGAATCAGGCAGTGCCAAACGGGAAGTGTTTAGGAGCATTCCACTGACAGGAGCTGGGGAGAGACTTTTATAGGGAAAAGGCGGAATTAAAGCAAGGAAATTATTGATTGGCTACAACTTCAAGACTCATTGGCTGTTTTGTGATTGGTTGTCCGTAGGTTTCAATTTTGTAAACTTGAGGCATTACAGGCTTAGATTTTTGTTTGCTTCCGTACGCATTAGAGCCAACTCAACTGAACGTCCTCATTGTTGAATTAATCCTTAACACCTCCTTTCATCTGGACCAAAGGATCCCTCTCTACCTGGAATCTCAATCCTGCTTCTCCGGGATCTCTCTTCATAAACACTCTTTATTCTCTGCTTCTTTCCATCAGTGTTTGTGTTCACATCTTCTGCTTGCTTTTCACTGCCTCTTTCTGAGCCAAATCCTATCCCTCATTTAGGTCTCAAGTTACATGAAAGTTCTTCTCAAAGGCTGTTCTTGACCTGGGATCTGAGCTGGCTCCCTCCTCACTCTCATTGCATACTGTATCCCCATAACTTGGCACTTCCCATTCTGTATCAGAACTTCGCCTTTACTGTTGTATAAATGTCTCCCATTGTAATGCTACCGCCATGAAGGCAGAGACTATGTCTACCTTGTCCACATTATTATCCCCTGCGCCGGGCATTGTATGTGCTCAGTAAATCAGAGAATGACTGAGTGTCAGGAACTTCTTTTCTTTAGGCAACATCTCACTAGGACAGAAATAATTCTGTGTAAGAGTAAATTCATCTATTTTAAAAATACAGTTTGTTCATTTTCTTTTTTCTTCTGACATTAAGGTGGCTCTGCCTTAAATACCACTCATAACCCAAAGAATTACTAGCTTGGTCTTTGCTGTTTTCCAATTCAAATAACAAAAATGAGGTAACGTGTCTTCTAAGAGTGTGTGTTCGAAAACCTTTTCAAAATGTGAAGGGGTTTTCTCTGTGCTGGATTTAAGAACTGGTATGAAGGCATTGCTCTTGAATCTGTTGTCTTTCTTAAAAATTAAGGTATAATTGACATACTATTGTTGAAGAGGTTGTCTTAAGTCTATCCCAAGATCTCTGATGGTGGGAATCTCAATCTTGGGCAGAATGATAGGGAAGAAACTTCTGGCTAGGAGCCTCTGAAACGAGGGTCGTGGGGCAATTACTCATTCATGTGCACACAGAGCAGTTCCTGTGTTTCAGACTTGAAGGCCCCTGGGAAGCCCTTGATTCTCTGCTTGGTAGTTAGGTGCCGGGATTTCATCTCACTATTATAAATTATTCATCACCATTCATAAGTCCTTCCTAGGAGGTTTGTAGTAGTGCCTGTAGAGGCATGATGTGATACGCGAAGACAAAGACACGGTCCTGCCCTGCAGAAGTACAATCCAGATGTCACCTGCTGCTCTTAAGAATCGCTACCTGACACCTTAAGGGAAATACCAATACCTGTCCAGGAGTTTTGCATGTGTCCAGGGAGTTGGCTTCATCTCGTCATCTTGGGCTCTGATTTCTTCGTGATGCTGGATTTTCATTATTTATTTTGTGTTTTGTGGCTGTTCCTTCATCTCTGCCCTGGCATCAACCCAGACACAGGACACTTTTCTTCTACTTCATTCTTTCCCTCACGTTCCTAAAATATCACTCTGCGAAGCAGCTGTGTGTGGTGGCATTTCACTGAAGAAATGGGTAACAGCGAGGGAAGTAATGTGGCATTCCGTAGTCAGATAATCTAAAATTGAACATTGGGCTCTTTAAAAAGTCCCTCCACCAGTCTCCCAACCTAAGTTCCGGATGCCTGCTATGTTTTTTGGCTCTCTCTCTCTCTCTTTCCTTTCTGTGCTACCTTCCAGCCACTCCAAAAAGAAAAATAATATTTTCTCATACTTATTTATGCTGAGCAATCCAGCTCTCTCCATTTCCTACCCATAAACCTGCTTGGGTTTCCTCTGCATGGCTGTTACTCACCAATGCACTTTGCTAAACAAGGCACTAACTACTCCACGTCCCCCCATTCTCCTTTCTCCCTGACTAGGTGACTTACATCACTGCCACCACCTGCACCTCTCCTGAACTACAAGTGCATATAGCCACGTTTGGTTTAAATGTCATTTTCTCCCATTTCCCTTACAGAAGTTTGAGACCTAGGAAAAACTTGGAAGAAAAAGAGTTTGTTTATTGAATGCTTTACCTCAGCTCTTGAAGGACAAGGACCAAGCCTTGTTCACCATTGTATTCCTATCTCCCGTACACAAAGCAGCCACTCTCCACGTAGTTAATTACATGAATGAGTTTAGAAGCCCGGGAGAGCTACACTGGGGTTAAATGTGTTCCTCTTTTCTTTTTTTTCTTTTCTGTTTTCTTTTTTTAATTGACTTTGAGCATTAGTGGTGTGTTCCTCTTTTCTTTACATAGCTCAGCACCACCTAATGTTCCTATATGTAATCTATACTGTATTCTAGTATATTCAAGGCGCGGTAAATTTGAAAACAGGTATAGTCATCTGGCTTGCATTGTTTTCCCAGAGCTCTTATTGATGTCTAAGGCCAACAGTGAGGACCTGGCAAATGTTTTGACTTTGCTGAGTTTGGTGATGTTCTCTTCAGGGGCCCTGGCTGCCAGTATCCCTGAGATGGAATTAACTTTTCTCTGTATCCTTCCAATTTTAGTATACGTGCTGCCGAAGCGAGCACTGGAATTAACTTTTGACTCTGGGCACAGCACAGTGCCTCAAGCTGTTCCCTGCAGCGGGGAGGAGCGAGGATGGGGTTAAGGACTTTGGTGGCTTCTGCTAATGTAGTAAGGCAGCTTCACCTGTGTTTGCATCAGCAAGAAGGTCTGTGCCTGAGAAGCATGCATGCCAGCCCAAGATCAAGGCTTATTTTGAATATGTCATCCAGGATTCCTGGGACGCCAGCTATTGGAACCAATGTCTGACAATTATGTTTTTCTTTAAATAAACCCCAGCAGCTTTGCCACCAGCAGCTGTCTCCTGTGTGTTTTTAAAGCATCCATCGTGTCCTTGAAAGGAGTTTCATCTCTTACATATCCTGTTTATTTTCCCAGGTGAAATGATCTCACGAAACCATTTTAACCTAATGAAATTACTAGCCTGAGCGGAAAAGTTCTACGTTTGAATAGGGCATTTCTTTACTTCCAAAGTAGCTTTTCAATGAGAAAACTGACGGTGATATAGCCGTTGACCTTAAAGATGAAATATTTGCCCTTCCGTGCCGTGTACTTTCTCAGGAGAAAGTTATGTTATTTTCCTGGTCCTTCGGTGAAATAGTCTGGTCCTTCACAGAGGTAGAACGCTGTGGGTTTTAGATCAACAATGTCACAGTTTTCTTTACTTTCATCACCCACTGCCTGCATTTTGTTTGGAAGCCTCCACAGCAGAGCTGCTGGTGCCGTGTGAGCAGATTTCTGTGTTGTGTTCTCTTCTCATTTTGAAAACCATAAGAATTGCTGCTCAATACAAAAATAGCAGTTGAGCTTCATTTTAGCATTGGCGTTGTGACTCTGGCAGTGAGCACTGTGGCACGCTCTGGAGGAAGCTTTTAGGGGACCCCATAAGTTCTTCCTGACCGCAGCTGGTGATCAGTTGATGTCCTGAAGCTTGCGGATGAATAGCCCTTGTAATTCCCATCCTAGTGTGGTGCCTTCTTTCCCCTCTCTGAAAAGAAAATCTGAAAGTGACTGACAGTGTTTTGAAATGTTATTCCTCATTAAGCAGGTGGAGAAACACCTTCGACTAATAGCCTCTTATTTGCTAAAAAGAGAAAGCACTTTTCGTGTCTCATTAGAATGCTGTTCAATGACTGTAACCCGTTAGGGTGATTATGGTCCATTTATGGTTTTGTTCTCTTTCCTTTCCTTTTACATATTATTTTCATTCATTCAGTAACTTGATCATTCAATAATTCTTGTATTCTTTATTCATGTATTATTTTATTCAACACACATCTATTAAGCATCTTTTACTTACAAGATACTGTATAGGATAATGGACTCGTCCTCCTAAAAAAACCAAAAAAACCAAAAATAGGTTGCTGACATCCATGGGTTTACAAGCTGATAGGGCAGATAATAATTGAATGTGTACAATGTAGGGTGGTTAAAAATACCTTTACATACCATGCTTTTAAAAATTTTTTATTTTTTTGCAATTTCCAAATTACTTCCCACTAGGTTGTCTGGTGTTCACACCATTTGCAGAGTTGGGATTAGAATCCACATCTTCTAATTCTCTTTCCTCTTGTGATTTTGACTTTACCATCCTCTTGCCAACTGTATCTTGCTTAGCGTTAAAACCACACTTAGAGGATACATTTCCTTTTCTGAAGATTTTGTCAAGGAATGCGTCAGGACATTTTCTTTCATCATCATAATTCTCCGTGTCATCGAAGTTGTTAATGATGGTGTTTCTTTGCATGCCTGTTTATTTCACTCATCCTGAGACCATTTGGAAAAGGGAGCATATTGTAATTAGAATGTTCGCTGAGAAGAGTGGATGCCAGACTGCATTTCTGGCAGGGACGGCAGCAAGAGACAAACAACACCTTCTAAAAGGTACCAGTAACTACCGCTTAAAGTTTTGTGCAAAGAGAAAAGAATTCCCTTCTTTAGAAGATATAATTAATTTACTTTTAAGAAGGGACATAGCAATCTGGAGCAGATTGTACTGGTCGTTTAACCCATGAAGGGGAAAAATAAAATTATATCTCCCAAATAAACTTTACTCTCAATTATAACCTCTATGGTCTCTCTCTTCTAGCTCTAAAATTCTATGATTCTAATTATGTTCTCTGTGATTGTGTATCTCAACTTCTCTGTCATAAACAACAACAACAAAAAAGACCATGAGGCTTGGGGGTAAAGTGGAGATATGAAAATAACCGGTTAACATGACAGCTATAGAAAGTGAGTGAAGGCAGATAATTCTTTTTTTTTTTTTTTTTTCCTGGCTTATGTGACTTTGTGTTGTGTTAAGTCCAATCTGAAAGGAGATCCATATCGATGAGTCTATGTTGGCAGAGTCCAAATAAATTATCAACAACAAATTATTCCACACTGGGTGGATAGATATTTAGGTTACCTAAAACTGTCACAGAATTTGGGTTTTTTTTTGTAATAAAATATTTTTGTATTTGTTATCATAACAACCCTGTGATATAGGCAGTGTGATAATCAGCATAACCTAAATCAGAGGTTCTAAAAAAATATTTTTTTTCTTTCTCAAAGTACCTGAGTGACACAATACTTTGAATCGATACTAGTGCTCGTGATGGCAGTGGTTCTCAACAGGAGGGCTTTTCCATCCTCTCCAGGATGCATATTGGAAATCTGAGGAAGGGGGTGGTCTGCTCCACAGTGAATTTGATTTACACCGCACTATCAACCAAAAAAAACCCAAAAAACAAAAAACACTCCTCCCAACATCTTTCAGCTGTAAATTTTTATTTCTAGCTGAATGACCCTCTCTGGTTATCTAGGAGTCCTGTAAGTGTCAGTTGATGGACATCAAGGGAGTCATCAGGATTTCTTTACAACCAGAATGGAGAGGTCAGGAGAGAGGAACACTGGGGGAGTGTCACTTATCCAGCTAATCTCTGCCTCAAGGTGGTCTGGGTGGACACAAAACCATGTGATGGTACTATGGAGGGAACCCTTTTGGAGAACACTGAGGTTAATCAGCTGGGCAAATCTCCCAATTATTTGAGCTTGTTTGCTAACCTAACTATGTGGATACCTTTCATTTATAGCATAGGGAAGAAGAATAACTACATGCCTATCTGTGTGTGGTATGTTTCATACATGATCTTAGACACAACCCCTCCTATCTTTCTTTTAAACAAAGACAATACTGGCAAAACATATGTGTGTTAACTCATTTATTTATCAGGGTGGTTGAGTTAGCAGTTAGTTTACACGGGGGTTGCAGGAGGGAGGGGAAGAAAACTGGTAATACCTCCTGAAAGATGTAGGATTTGAACAATCTGGAGGATGGGTAGGATGTGACAAGAAGAAATCTATAGTTGGGATATTCTAAGCAAAGTGAAGTGCATTCTAAGCAAAGTGAAGTGACTGTTTTGAAAAGTACATACTGTAATTTGTTCAGCAAAAGAAAGCGAAATAGAGTGGCTAGGATATTAGAGTAAGTGTGGAAGGAGGGAAAATTGGAGTAACAGGCTCCTGCCACGTTACAGAGGGTCTTTAATGCCAGATTAACCATTCTTTTCTTTTTTTTTTTTTGTGGTACACGGGCCTCTCACTGTTGTGGCCTCTCCCGTTGCGTAGCACAGGCTCCGGACGCGCAGGCTCAGTGGCCATGGCTCACGGGCCCAGCCACTCCGCGGCATGTGGGATCCTCCCGGACCGGGGCACGAACCCGTGTCCCCTGCATCGGCAGGCGGACTCTCAACCAGTGTGCCACCAGGGAAGCCCCTAGATTAACCATTCTTGAGATAGAAACATTATAGAAAGTTTTTGAGTAGGGGTATGTCACGATTAGATTGATGTTTTAAAAAGCTAATCTTATGGCAATGTATGTAACTAAGATCAATTAGGAGGTTCTTGCTATGCTCCAGGTGGAAGTTTTGAGGGCAGAACTTAGGATACCAGCAGGACCTTATCTGGAGGTAACAAATATAAGAGAAATGGAGATAGAGTAACAGGATTTGAAACTGACTGGATATAAATTTGGGGTATTGTGAACAGAATCAAGAATGAGTTGAAGTTGGTTGGCTGGCAGGTATATAGACTATATTTTCCCTGAAATAATATTATAGTGGTTATATTCTCAGTTTTATCCATGAAACACTATTTAATTCATAATGTGGCTCCTAAATTAGAAAAACATGGTGGGAATGGCATTCAGGGATCGATACAAGAGACGTGACAGAGTTAATCAACAAAGTTTGCATCAAATTGGGTGTGGGAGACAGCGAAAAAGAAGATGACTCCAAGGTTTTGAACTGGGTGAATAAAAAGATAGTGATGTTATTCACGGAAACAGCAATGTAGGAGTTTTGGACCTGTGGAATTTGAGTTGGTGGCTGTGTGTCAGAAGATATTGCTCTCCAGCTCTGTGTACATCATTAGTGCCGTCCAAAAGGCCAGTGAAGATTTGGGCCTGGAGTTTATAGATAACTGGGTTTTAGAGAGACGTTGATAATCATTTCTGTAGAGGTGATAACTGAAATTGCAGGAATGAATGAGATGCTACTGTTCAAGAATACGTATAGGGCTTCCCTGATGGCACAGTGGTTGAGAGTCTGCCTGCCGATGCAGGGGACACGGGTTCGTGCCCCGGTCCGGGAGGATCCCACATGCCGCGGAGCGGCTAGGCCCGTGAGCCATGGCCGCTGAGCCTGCACGTCTGGAGCCTCCACGTCCAGAGCCTGTGTTCCGCAATAGGAGAGGCCACAACAGTGAGAGGCCCGCGTAATGCCCAAAAAAAAAAAAAAAAAAAACGTATAAAAAGAAGAGAGAATGGGCCAGGAGAGATCTTTGGAGAAAATATGAGAGGTATAGTTGATAAACATTGGGTAGGTTTTGTTATATGCAGAAATCAAAAACTGAAAGTACACCACTGGAACATACATCTGGGCTCAAAACATTGTGTGTGTGTGTGTGTTTGTGTGTGTGTGTGTGTGTGTGTGTGTGTGTGTGTGTGTGTGTGTGTGTGTGTTCAAATATTATATCTTGGTTCCCACTTTTTAAGCCGGGCAGGGCAAAGGTGAAAAGATTTGTACATGTTCTCAGTTGTCAATCCCGAGGTAGTGTTTACCTTCAACTGGGGAATGTTTTCTCTGGTAAAGTTCAAAAAAAGCTAAAGCTCTAGGTCTGTGCACACAAAGTAACTCTCCTAGTTTGTAACAGGAACGCTTCCCAGTTTGTTTAGCCAGTGACCTCCAGTTTGATTCAGAAGGAGTAGTATTCACTGCAGAATGAGAAATGATTCATTTCTGGTTCAACTTTAGCCTTAGGCCTGTTCCTACATAAAGAATTGCCGGGCAAGCCTGATTATATGCAGTGGGTTAGAGGCTTGAACTTCCAGAAAGTGCTCTCTTAATCATTTCACTCAGGTCCTCAACCTGACAGAGCCAAGAGCCCCAAAGGGAAAATGCCAAAGGCTTATCTGTTTTCGACCGGCATCTTTAAGGGATTTTACTGCTCTTGGGGCTTCTGTGGCCTGTTGTGTCCTTTGCCTTGTCCCCTTTCCTTTCTCCCCAGCGTAGGTTGAATGTAAAGACTAATTGATTAAAGGCACGTCCGTTACCATCCTTCCTAACAGAGATTCTGAAACACCTCACTTAATCCTCGCTCCCTTGCTTGGCTCTGACAACCTCGCTATCTTGTTTCTATCTTTTTTTCAGTTTTATTTCCTCTCCCAGACCCCTTCCCACTCTCCCCTGCCTTCTGACAGCCTGTTTAGTACCCTGCGCTCCTGAGTGGAGAGAGAGTTGCTCGGCAGAGTGTCACGCTGTAATGGAAACTGGGTCCCACGGGTGCTCACTGCCTGTCCCTGAAAGCTTTTTCATCTTGTCCCTTGTTACCCCAGAGAATAATTACCTCAAAGACCAGTCCCAGTGCCTGGCATTTCAGTTTATCTCATTACCTCCGTTTTTGGCCAAGCCTGTCAGTGGTGCCAGAAATCAAATCAGGGTTGCTGGCAGGATTGCCTGCCTCGCATGTTCAGCCTCTCCACTGCCCGACACTCTAATGTTCCCTGATTGCAAACCCTGTCATCATCTTCTTTGAATTAGCTGCGCCTCCTGAAATGGCATAATGGCTGTGCAGTGCTGGAGTGCTGATGTAGAGTCCTGTTTTAACTGTCTGTCAAAGCCCAGGCTAATGAATTCTATTAGCATATTAGCTTGCCAGCTTTGGGAGCCCAGAAGGAGTTGGGCAGCCAAACGCAGTTGGCAGAGAATAACCGCAGTGCTTCAGAGAGCTCCTTAGCAATTGTGACACTGGAGACTCCAGTAATGTAAATGTACAGACATGGGAATGTATGCAAAATTAGAAAGGTTATTTGTTATAATGTACTTGAGCAGGAGAAAATGGGATGAGAGATGACATTTTTTGACTGTGGGGACTACCTCAGGCATTTTAAAGAATAGGATAGCCTTGAGAGTGCCCCAAGGCACTCATAATCTAATCTTACATTCTTTTTGGAAATTAGAATGTATGGAAGCAAGGTATTCTTTCCATGTGGCTTAAAAAAAAAAAAAGATGGCTTGAGTTACTCATCCAACATTAATTTCATTTGAACTGTGATGACCAGTGATTGGCATCATTGCTTTAGTAATTAGTCACCATTCTTAGGACTGCTCGTTGAGAGTGAATGGTCACTTAATGACCACGACACCCCCTTGTTCACCTGTACATTGAAATTCAGCTCCCCAGGGTAGCAAAATACAGAATCATTAATAACAGAAAAAGTGCATTTTTCTAGCAAACAGAGACTTGAAGTGGATCTATAATCATCTCTAATTTTACATTAGTGTTTAGGATAGACTTACTGTAAGTGCTGATACCAGGGTTGCTAGGCATCCAGTGGTGATTGTTATGCCCAATATTCAACTCTTAAAGGTATGCTTAATGGGTGTATTCGTCGATTTAGTTTGAGATGAATTTTAAAATGTATAGCTTGAAATACATCCTGTTAATAAACTTTTAAATATTGCAACATGGTATTAACGTTAAATGTATGACAGGCACTGAATTCCAGAAAGGTTTCTTAAAACTGTATTAACTTGTGGTTAGAGCTAAATTATTCCGCCCACCAAAATAACTTCTGAAAAAATTAAGAAATTAATTAGCATTATCCTCAAAGACTTGGTGAAAACCTGCACATGTCTGGGTAAAGGATTGCAGACATAGCAAATGTAATTATAAAGGCTGTAGCTGGAAGTTCAGCCTTTGGTTGTTTTTCTTTAAGTCTGTTGTCTCTTGTATTAAATATGATCACTTTTTCATCTTCACTGTCAACAGAAGAAATACATGAAGGAGCTTTGACTTACTGCATCGATGGCAGCACTGAAATTTTAGTATTTATTTTGGAAAGATAACCCATGATAGTCGAACGTAATGTTTTTTCACTCAAAGATCATAGCGCTTAAACTTCTTTATGATCTTATTTTAGTTTTCGTTCATTTGCTTACTTTTTTGTTGAAGGATTATTCATCTGTTTCTTCTTTCTTAAAAGTAAATACAGTTGGGCCTCTTTTCGTGGAAAATACAGTTTACCTGTTGCTTATTTGACACTTTGGAAGTTGAGCCAGTGCAATGAAATGAAGTTAAATAGGTCATTTTCTATAGTGAACACTACTTGTTGCTTACTTAATAGCAAATCCTGCCTGTGTCTCCCCACCCTCTTAATTTTTTCTTCAGAACGCTGATTTTGTTCATGTTCCTGGGGGAAGATGGAACCCTCTCCAGCCCCTCAGCAAGGTGGACCTTGATTAGTCCACGGCTGAGCCAGTCACCGTAATTCCAAACCCCTTGACTGCCTTTGGTTTACGATTGGACACGATGCAATTCTGGCCAAAGAGATATGATGAAAATATGAGAAAGAGATGTGCCCTCATTTCTCAATCTGTCATTTGGATATTATGTGATTGTGTAATAGTCGAAGCTACTGCACAAATTATAACTGTGAAAGAGACAAACAGGAGTAAAAACCTACAGATGGCAGATAAAAAAGATGTCACTGTTGAGCCACTGAATTAATCAACCCCGGAAACTTGGACTTCTTATATGAGATAATACATTTTCCTTATTGTTGAGGCAATAAACTTTCCATTTCTTGTAGCCAAGACATCATGACTGATATTCCCTTCCATTATTTTATTTTTAAGTAGGATTTATACAAAGGTAAGTGTGTATGATTTCTCATATGTCTTATTCTCTTAAATCATTAAAATTGCAGACAATGTACAATATTTTTCTTTCCTTCAGTTGACTGGCTCTGTATGGCATATGCCTCCACACTTGCCTTCAATGCACCAATCAGATGAACTGAGTGATTGATTGTTCTGTTCATCAATCATTTGTAGGTAAGCCTCTCTGCCAGCCACCTAGGAACAGCTATAAATACAACACAATCCCTATAATTAAAGTGTATTCAAAAAGACAAAACCGTATTTTTTGGTATATGCTAAGAATATGTCTTTGACTAGAGAGTGGAGGAGGAAGATGCATAAGAATAAGGATGGAGAAAAAGACTTAATTTGTATTTTCAGCAATAAAGCCCTATTAGTAATTACATTTTCATAAAAATGCATCAGCTCTCTCAGGGTCAATTTTCCTTTTAAGTGTTTGCAACCAAGTGGAGCAGAGGTCACAGTGGAGCACAGCTAGAAGTTCAGTCATGCAACATGGTTGCTCATGACCAGAAATGGCAGCATCGGATGAATATGGAGTGATAATCAGAGCTTCAGTTTGAACTAAAACTGCACAATAGGGGAGCCCAAACAGATTCATCTCAGTAAATAGCCCCCAGTCAGAGGAGCGATGGATGGATGATGTATAGACTCAGAGGACAGAGGCTTTTATTATTGTTCACTTTTCATTCCAACCACACCAAATTATTTACAGTTGCCAAAATACTAGGCTGTTCCACACTCTGTACCTTTGCACACTCTGTGACCTTTACGTGAATTGCCCTCTGTTCCTTGTTTGTTGGCTAAATTTCACTAGTTCTTCAAAGACATCTCAGCCACCAAAACTCAGATAATCACCTCCTCTGAGCCCTTTCTGGATCCCTACCCCTAAAAGTGTTAATAACCCTGTTTTGCTGCTTGTGTCTTATACAGTGTCATGCCTTTCACACTTTGTGGCAATGATTGGTTTCTATGTCCTTCTTCCCCATCACCCCTGGAGCTTCTTTGGGAAGGGACCCATGATTTGTTCCTTTTTGTGTTTTCAGTGCCTAACCCAGTGCCTGGCACATAGTGGGCAGCCTTTACACGCCGCCATCCTGGTGTTAAGTCAGAAAGCTTGGTGCAACGATATCATGGAGAATGAAAGAAATTAAGCTTTATTGTTATATAAATACATGCACTCCCCTTTCACCCAGCGTTGGACTACATTTGCCAGTCTAGGCCTCATACCAACAAATATGTTGAACTGACTCACTTCAGTGCATATTATTGAATTTATAATTATCTGTGCTTTTTGTTTCTCTCCTTTACTAAGTGCTATCTGGGACGTTTAGGCATTGATAGTGCTTTGTAGTGGAACAAAGAGGAAAGGTGAGACTCAAAAAAGTTATTGTTAGTATGTGAGGGAAAAAAATGAAGTTAAACTTAAGAGCTAATGTGAGAGGTTTTGATTGCCTGTGGGGTTTCATTTTTTCTTTCTCTTTGGCGCTACTAATTGAGGTAATAGGCAAGTGAGGTCTGGACCAATATTGGTGGATATGATTGGTTGGGTCCCAAGGAACTTCACTTTATTTTGTTATTAGGAGTTCACAGAAGGTAACTCAGCTTAACTACTGCCTTCATTTGCATTATTCTTGGGATGACCCCAGTGGAGTCTGTCTTTAGCAGTCTCTTTGGATCTTTGATAAACAGAGTGGTTAAGACAGAAGGAGCTGTGAAATGAATAAGAGAATATTGATGCCCACTATTTAATTGCCTTTTAAATCTATGGTAAATTTTTCAGTGATTTTAAACTCTGAAAGAATAGCAGACTCATTGATTTCTATGATTCATTTATTTAGGGAATTCTATTATCAACTGAATTTGATTGATGGCTTCATGACAAATAGCTGTGTGCTCAGCATATACCAGCCCTCTCTAAGTTCACTCAGCCATAAACAATGTGTGATATAATTCTTGGGTCCTTTTGCTGAGTCCATACTTTGCTATTTGGGGAATAACTGATTGAGATTCCTTAAGTGAATGAGGTGAAGTGAAACTCTCACTTAGTTCATATGAACCCTGCGAACCCTCAAAGTCCTGTTTTGAGATCCTGTGGCATTTTATTCCAAAATGTCAAACTCCCTCTTGTGATCCAGAACACAGCAGAGTCACTTGGACAAAGAAATAGTGGCATCCTCTGTGTGCTGTGGTAGTTGAGTGTGTCTCCAACAGTGTTTTGCTCAGTTGTAAGGGATGGTAGGTGGTGATGATATGTCTTCATCAAAAATTAAAGTTGGAACCCTTTAGATTTTTAAGTTTGTTTTTCTTATAAAGGACTTTGATTTACAACTTCTAAATGGATGGAAATCAAGTGCATTTTCTATTTTAGAGAAAATGGGAAGTCATTATATAAAACTTCAGTCTTGAAAACTTGTTTGCCAGTGAGATATTATTGACTCTAAATATTCCTTCCAGATTATATAAATGGAAATTTGTGGCACCTATTTTAAAATACTCTTAATCTCTACTCAGTATTCTGTAATAACCTATATGGGAAAAGAATCTGAAAAAAGATAGATATATGTATATGTATAACTGAATCACTTTGCTGTACACTTGAAACTAACACAACATTGTAAATCAACTATAATCCAATATAAAATAAAAATTAAGAAAATACTCTTAATGCTTTTCCTGATTAAAGATCAATTAATCTGTATTTTTAAAATTGGAAAATACAAAAATATAAAGAAGGAAATTAAAATTATCAATAGAACCAGTAACCAGAGGTCATCATGATTAATATTTTAGCTAATTAGCTGTTGTTACTGAATTATTTTCTTCTTGAATAGCAAGAAGGCAAAGGTTATTAGGCAAGGGTTAATATCGGTTATGAGGATGATGAGGCTTTTGTATTTTTGCTGTTTACCTGACATCTACCAAATAGCATAGAGATTGAGTCTGGAAGTTGAGTCAGGGACATTGTGGCAAGTTGGACAAGTGTGTGGCTGCACCAGATACCAGACATCCTTTGCCTCTTGTGAGGTAGCAGATGAAACCATCATCACTGTCACTTTCAGGAGAGGAACAGGAAGTTTCACTTTAACCTTACTTTTGGCTTTATAATTTATAAATTCACAAGTACAGTTTTTAGCTATCTAAAATAAGGTGAACCAATGAATAAAGAGAACTGAAAGAGATTACGAAATTATGCTATTTTCTTAGATATGAGCTTGAAAATATTTGCTCCTGGATTGTGATTATTAGTTGATTTTTTTAGTACAGATTATGATACGATTGGAAAGTATTGCAATAATTTTAGAGAGAGACCAAATAAACAAATATCTTGATGGACAGCATTCCTATTGTCATTTTATTTCTATTTTACACTAACTTCCCTGAGTGTAAAATAACAATTCCTGATTATTAGATGATATGAGCTAACCATTTCACACTCAGCTTCTTATTCAGTAAACATGGATCATACAATATCACTCAAGCTTCTGTGTTTCTATGCCAACAAGTTTTAACTGTCTGAATCTAATATGATACAATCTGCTCAACTCTCTTACTGATTCTAGATGTTGTTCTCCAGACTTCATTCAGTTTAGATGTACTGTCACTGAGATGTGACCAGAAAAAGCACAGTTTGCTGCCTTAGGCATAGCTAGTCTTGAAAATGTTTTATTTCTAAAACATTCTTTCCCGTGATTCTTTAGCATTGTATTTTCTCTTTAGCCATAGAAGTAAAATAAACTGATTTTAGGAGGAATGGTTCATAGTTCTTCCCGAACATTTTTCTAGAATTGTAGTGATTGATAAGATCTCACATCTTATACATATATTTCTATATTACTATTTTCTAAAATTAATCTTCTAATACTGGTACACATTAAAGACCATCTTTCATTTTTCTTTCTACTTAGGCAGACTTGGAAGGTATTTTTCAGCATTTTTTTTCTCCCTATAAGCTTGGACAGTTCACTACAAATAATGAGTTTCATACTACCTACAAACTTGATTTTTCCATTTGGCCTTTTTTTTTTTTTCTCTTACGAGTCTATATAAAACTGGTTCATCAGGAATACCACTATTAGCACTTCATTATCCAACAAAATTCCCATTTATCTTTCCCCTTTGCCTTTGTCTCCAGGGTGATTCCCTCTCTGTGAGAAAAGATTTCATTATAAGTGATAAACCCACTTTGTGTGTGTGTGTGTGTGTGTGTGTGTGAGTGTGTGTGTGTGTAAAATATAAGTGTGAAAGTTTGTCAAAGTGTTTTTGAAAGTCTAAATAAATAGTACTCTCTCTGTGAGAAAAGATTTCATTATAAGTGATAAACCCACTTTGTGTGTGTGTGTGTGTGTGTGTGTGTGTGTGTGTGTGTGTGTGTGTAAAATATAAGTGTGAAAGTTTGTCAAAGTGTTTTTGAAAGTCTAAATAAATAGTACTCCTTGGTTTCTTTTTGGATATGTGTTTATATATTCCTATGTTCCCTCCTTGACTAATTTAACTTTATTATGGAGATTTTCAAACACAAAAGGAGAAAGAAAAGGATAAACCACTTTGTACCCATCTTATCAATAGTCTGCTTTCTTTCTTCTTACATCTTTTTTTCCTAAATTTTTTCTTCTTGGGTAAACGTTTTAAAGCAGACCCCCAATATTATATAATTTCGTTTGCAAATACTCAGTCTGATTTCTAACAGATAAGCACTCAAAAAGAAAACTCAACAAAATTCTGAGAATTTCTTAGTATCTAGCTCAAGTATCCTAAATCATCTAAAAAAATGCCCCTTGTAGATTATTAGAGAAGACTCTTCCTCAGATAAAGCATAACTCCCCCAGGTATTGCATTCTCAGTGTTTATGTAGATGCCATTACCCTATCAAATTTAGAAATCAGGCTGAGAGACTTTTGTTTCCAGAATCTCCTCTGGAGTCCTTCTTATGAACATGAGTCATGCTGGCAACATGCCATTATTCTTCCACAGTGGCATTAATAAGAACAGGTTATACATTTTGACCAGCACATACATATTTCACCCTTGAGTTGCTTTGGAAGTCTTGGGTGGATGTTGTCTGGTCCTGGTGATTTATTTACATTTAGTTTGTCACTTAGGTGTAGGAAAGTCCTTTATTTTCCACTGTTTGTTTTAATACCTCTGACTTGTCTGCTTTAAAGGAAAATGGAGGTGAGACTCTTTCTAGGCCTTCTCCAGTCAAGAATGAGGCAAATAATTCAATGATTCTCCCTGCCATCTCTTTGTCATCCCTGAGTGACCTTGGCCTTTTCCAGCTGGCTTCCTGACTTTGTTATACTTAAGGGGGTTTGCATTTTTCCTTGAAGTCCCTTGTGAGGTGCTCTGCTGATTTCTTCATGGACCATTTGTTTTTCGTTTGCCTCTGACCTGCTCTATATTCTTTTCTTCAAGAGTAGCAAGTTCTACATTGAAAAATATTTGAATGGCCCTTTTATGTTACCAGCTTGGCATGAGTCTTTTTGTTTACATGCTGTCTGTTTTGATTGGTGCTCACATTTTTCCTGGCCTTCCAACAAGGTGTTTTAACTCAGTCTTTAGGGGTATTTGTTTATTTTGAAAACTTTTCCAAATGTGTACCTTTTCTCTTTCCTTCCTTTGCAAGAATTGCAAAACCACAAGATGAAATTTCAAGCGTTCCCTCTCCAGCTTGAACATCTGGGTCATAGATGTTCTGTGTGATTGCTGTTAAAGAGTGGTTCTCCCAAAAGATACTTCTGGCTACTTATGGCTTCATTTTACAATCGACTGCTGAGAATCATGTGACCTGTGTCTGGCTCTGGAAGGTACTTTCTTCTGCAGACACAGACCTGTCTGGTAGCTTCTCTCTTAGGCTGCTATTAAGACTGGCTTTTCCATTCTTTCATTTAACTGGCTGGACAGTGGGGAAAGATAATTGGGAATTTATTCAGAATTTAGAGGGAGCCCATTTGAGATTTATCATTTTATCATTTATGTTTATATTTAGCAACATGGATAATATCTTACAGATAATTAGGATTTGATCTTACATATTGTTTAGATGATATAGAGCAACAGTGTTCAGTAGAAATGTGCATTACATATGGAACTTAAAGGTTTCTGGAAACCATATTTAAAAAGGTAAAAAGCAACAGGAGAAATTAATATTAATCCTATATTTTTTTAGACCAAATAGCTGAAACATAATTATTTCAACATGTAATCAATATACACATTATTAATGAGATATTTTATAGATTTTATACTAAATTTTTGAGATCCAGTGTGTACATTATAGCACATTTCAGTTTGAGCTAGCCATCTTTCAAGAACTCAATAGCCACATGTGACTGTGGCTACCATATTGGATCCTCCTTAGAAAACTCACTTAATGCTCTACAAACCATTCAGAATTTATCCACATATATATTTAGTGTTTTTTCTTTTACTGACACCTGTGGCAGCATATCATTATAACTCCAAAGGAGCCATTTTACCTGACAAGAAGGAAGTTGATGAATATATTTAACTGTATTAGTCTAATGTACTTGGTATAGCTCTTCTAATTAAAATAAGATTATCTTACAACTTATGAAATGAAGATCTGGCATAATAGACTCAGAATGTGATGAAAATGTTTTCATTAAGCGCTAAGATACCCTGCAAGGCATGGCATTTTATCTCAAGTCTCTAATAACGTTAATATACCCTTTTAATCTCTGAAGCATTTAAGACTTAATAGGAACTCCTTAAAGAATGACAGAATCGTAAGACTTGCAAGGTTACTTTAACTTGAAAGTACTCATAGTCTTCCGTGAATTTGAGTAAGTGTGTATTTTTTCATTGGTGGAAAGTACAAACAGAGTTGTGTTTACTCTGGGACAAGACTCAAAAGCCACACAGGTGGGTTTGGTGCAGAAGGGAGGAAACTAGGGGTTAATGGTGTTTTCCAGTAATTGTCCTTGGCTTCAGTTCTAGCAGTGTGACTTGGCTGCCATTCCTACTAGGGAATGATGGCTGTGTGTACCCAAGTTAGGAACTCAGTACAAGTGATTTGGGGATGTTATTATCACTTTACAAAACAATTTGTGGGAAAACCACAGTTATGAATTCTCTCCCTTCTTTCACATTGTTTATTGTACATGTGTGTATTTATTTGTTGCTTTCCTTTCGTAGATGAGCTATGCACAGATAGTAAATATTAATTGTGTTTCGGTATTGCTGCAGGTCTCATTTTCCATTCAAATTACAGAAAGCAATATTGGTGGGGGTGTTCCACTGAGTGTTTTATGTAATGTCTCACACTTGATGTTGAAGAGATACAGAAATCATCTACTGAGGATGAGGAGAACTAGACTCTGTTTCTTCCTTTACTAGTGGTTAATACCCACTTTGGATGACTCTGTGTTTACTTTCTCTTGTCTTATGTTTACAGCTATACTAATGGAACAGCTTAGAGCTCATTAGGGGAAAGTTGCTACATTAATCCAAGAGACCAGTATAGTAATGCCTTGCTACTTTGGTAAGAAAATGATATATTCTGCAAATGTGTCTTTCTAGACATTATGACACCATTGGCCTGTACTGTTTTGGTCCTGTAACTTTTGTTCTGCAAGAAACAGTTACTGAACAGTCTACATCCCCATGAGAACCTTCACTCTGCTAGATTCAATACAGCTTTTCACAGGAACCGGATGAGAGTCCTGTGATAAAGACACTGACATCTAATTGCATTGAATAAGATAGAAGGGGTGGAGGAGGGGAGTAGAATGAAGCGTGTTGCATGAGCCACTTACTTGGTGGGCCTCTATGAACCTAGAGCCAGCTGCGGGAGTTCAGCCACACCCTTAGAGAGGCAATTAGTAAACCGTGGTAGAGTCACCTGACCCTGCATTTTTAACCAGTGCTCCGGATGAAGTCAGTAACACAGAGACCTCACTTTGGGAAACATTACCATGTTCAGCAGAAAGACCCCGAGGCACTCTTCTCCTGACTCCTGGGTCTAACCCTCTGACCAGCCTGGAGGGTTTTATTTTTTGTTGTGCTACCTTTCAGCTCCTCTGGTAATTGACCTTGGCTTTCTGAACTATATAGCTACTTGTTCATTTTTTGTCTCTAGTGGAACAAGGATTCACACTTCTTCCAAAGGCCTGTTTACTCAGTATGGAGCCCTTGGCCTCTGACCCTGCTCCTGACCACATCTCTGTCTTACCTTCACCCCCGACCTGAATCCCCGAGTTTCCCTTAACCCTTGGCCATAAACCCTGGTCAGTTGAACCCGCATCTGTCATTCAATTTAACCAGCTCCACTTTAGCATTCTTTGCCAGTCCATCATCCTCGAAACATGCACAGCTTTTGAAAGCCCGTCACCCTCAGGGTGAGCTGGGGTAAAACAGATAGGTCAGTTGTGCTAACTGCAGGCTTTTTTAAAAAGCACCTGGCATTTGAGGCTGTGGAAGAACAAAAAGAGGAGGCAATGCATGGAGATTACAGTGTCTTACGTAAACACCTCTGCTGAGAACATAATGAAGCTTAAATTGTGCCTGACACACAGCAAAGGCAACAGGGCTGCAGGTCTTCAGGGAAGTTGTTTGATAACATCTTTCTAAAAGCAGCCAAATCTATGGAGTTGGTACCAATAAAAGGATGCTATTAAGGGCTCATTTTCCAAACATTCTACGCAGAAACCGTTTCTTAAAACAAAATGTACACTACCAAACGTAGGGTGGATAGCTAGTGGGAAGCAGCCGCGTAGCACAGGGAGATCAGCTCGGTGCTTTGTGACCACCTAGAGGGGTGGGATAGGGAGGGTGGGAGGGAGGGAGACACAAGAGGGAAGAGATATGGGAACATACGTATATGTATAGCTGATTCACTTTGTTGTAAAGCAGAAACTAACACACCATTGTAAAGCAATTATACTCCAATAAGGATGTTTAAAAAAAATTAATACAAATAACCATATTAGTGCCCATTTAACAATGTTGAATTGAATACATTGTTCCACAAACAATTTAAATACCAAATAAAGATCTGTCAAAAATTACTATTAAAAAACAAAACAAAACAAAAAACACAAAATGGTCCTTTTTTCTCATTTGCCTAGCATTTAGAGCACTTTTCCTCAGCTATCGCGGGGCTTCACAAGCCTTATTATCAAGCTGCTCAGAAACCCAGGCTGAGGGGTGCTCATGTTCATTTTGACCTTTTCTACTTCCTAGAGTTTTCTTTGTCTGTTTGACTTTGTGGCTGGCTGATCTTTTCACTCAGTACAAGTCTCCATGTCGGAAGCAATTCCTTTTGGACTATGGTATGGCTTGGTGATGTGGTTGGGTTCACAAGAATTAGAAGGTTTTTTTTTGTTTTGTTTTGGTATTTATTCAGCCAAGAACTGACTGGTTTAAATTCTGGGTTTACTTCCATTTTTATCATTATTTCAGGGCGTGGACTGGCAGATGTCCTTCATCAGAATCACCTGGGGGCACTTACTAAGTATTTAAATTCCCAGGTCTATCCTGGGTCAGCTAAATCTGAATTTATGGGTCTGGAGCTAGCACTTTTATCAAAACAACTTCTTTAGATGATTCTCATTAACACAAAAATTGAGATCCATGACTCCAGTTGCCAGATCTCCTCATTTTTATAATTTAAATACCTATCGATATTAAAAAAAAACCCCACAAAGCGAAGGACAATACCATTTAGTGAGCATTCTTTTAGCACAAGTTTACAAGCATATTGTACACATTTAAGCAAATGTACAGTGTTCCCACTTGTGTACCTAATAACTCCTGTTAAACAAAAGCCATTCAGTGCCTGCAGGGATACGTTTAAGACTTTCTCACTACTACAACTGCTCTTGCCATTATTTGGCAAGAACATATTAGAGTCTTACAGCTTCTTTCTTATCAGGCAATCATTCACTGGCTGAACAAACATTACTGATAGTGAAAAGATGGGAATCTAATTTAAAAAGAAAATTATACTTCTCTATTTATAATGTCAGAAAGCATCTCCAGGAAGCCTTTCTCCTTGTGGTACCCTGACCAAAGTGTGGTGACAGAGACTATTACTGAATAAAAAGGAGACAACTGTATAACAGATTTTAAAGCTTAACTCAAGTTTGAAGTCCATAAGTAATTATAAGAAAAGGCCAATGGGAATTGTTATGAATTATGTACACATGTATTTTTATGGGGTTTCAAAGTGGCCTGTGCACATTAGGTGTGGATTACAGACCATTTTGATGAATTATCTGAACTTCAGATGCTGAGATAAATCCTGAGTACTTGGTAGGAAGTTATGACCCCAGTGGGTAAAATAAGTCAGAGGAGAAAGACTGGGGGCAGAGAGACCTTTGGAAAGACATAGTGGTCTGTGGGGTACTGCCCTTGCTCTTCTCTTCTATATGCTTTTTTAATCATGTAATACTCCCAACCCCCAGCTTATTGGTCAAGGGGAGGGTAGCTGACCCACACCAGATCAATTCAATTATGAAGTCTTGGGCTGGAGACCTGAGAAGGGAACGTGGTAGCCCAGAGTTGGGTTTAGGGTGGAGCTGGAGAAAGAAGTTCAACAAACTCTTGCTGCTGACTATGCTGGCTCCTGACTTTCTTAGGCTTTCTGTGAAAATTTTGTTTTTGTTGTATTTATGAAATTCATGGTATTTGACCTTACACAACTGCAGGATCTGGTTAAGCAGTCTCCATAAGGCTGTGAACTGAGCACCCACACCTGGCCCAGGATTCAGAGAAGCCGAAGGGGAAGCTCCAGGGGAAGGTGGAGCAGTGGCAGGTCTGGCCACTGCCTCATGTCGATGGGTGATGGGTGAGCCAGCAGATCAGCAGTGGTGTGTGTGCTGCACAGTGGTGCTGCTTCATTTCCACAGTTCAACTTGCCTACAGGATTCACAATTCAGATAACTTAGCCTTGAGATTCTGTTCCTTTGGAATCACTCTTGGATTCAAAATCTAAGTTATTTAGTGTTGTGTAATATATTATAATAATGCATAATACAATACAAAGCTTGGTAGCTGAAAATAAGAAACATTTATGTACTCATAGTTTATGTGGGTCAAGAATCTGGGAGCCACTTAACTGAGAGGTTCTGGTTCAGGATCTCTCACAAACCTACAATCAAGTATTGGCTGGAGCTGCAGTCATCTGAAGGGTCAACTGGGGAGGATCCACTTCTGAGTCACTCTTGTGGCTATTGGAAGGCCTCCATTCCTTGTTATGTGGGGCTTTCCACAGGGTAGCTGGCTTTTCCCAGAGACAGTGATCCAAGAATAGATGAGAGAGAGCAAATACCTAAGATAGACGCCACTAAAAAACATAATGTAATCTTGTGCCATCCCATCACTTCTGCCATAGTCTATTTATTAGAAGTTAATAAATCTAGTCGACACTCAAGGGGAGGGGATTGTACAAGGGCATAAATACCAGGAGGTGGAGATCATGGGGGCTATTTAAGGCTTCCCACCACAACTTAAATTTATTTTCTTTTTTTCTTATGCTAACTTGAATTGTTTTCTGTTAGGTAAAACCAAGTAAATATTCCCCAATGTCATAGGGTTGTAAGAGTTTGTGATAGTCTAAGCAAGAATTTGGGGTTTTGCAATGATAAGTGTAAGGGACAGACTAATACAAATAAATAATATTTTATACAATAAGAAAATATTATGAAGTTGGAATTGATCATATTGCCAATACTGGGTACTGGTTTAGAGTTAGAAAACTGGGTTTGCCTTTTGGTCATTGTGCTCACCAGATGCATGACCTGGAGCAAGTTCTAAAGCAATTTAAGTCATAGTTTCCCCACCTATACAAGAAAACCTATCTCTTGGGATTGTTAAGAGGATTCTATGTGTGTGCATCAGAGGGTCCCAGCAGGGAAGAGCTGGCCCACCCAAGTCAAGTGATTAAGAAGAATTTAATAAAGGGAATGTTCACAAAGGTATAGACAGGGTTAAGGAAAGGAACAAGGGTTGGTGAAACAGAGCAGTCACCACCAACAGGCCTGAAGGGGCAAGGGTAGAATCTGTAGCTATAGGAGATGGTTACTGGTTAAGGTTTTCCATGGAGGAACACAGCCAATCTGCTGTGACAAGGCAGACAGGGAATAATACCCTGATCTCATCTTTCTCCCTGCCACCGATCTGCTACCAGTGACTTGTACATGTAAGCTCAACCCGTCCAGAAGTCAAAAGGCAAGGGAGTCTAAAGATGAAGTCCAGAGTGGTCAGCCTCCCAGGGCACAGAAAAGGGTGAGGACACATACAGAGTGGCTCTGAGGGGCAAACAGAAATTATTCAGCAGTAAGTGCTTAACACCAATTATGTCAAAAACTAAGTGCCCAATTAATGTTAACTATAATTATCATTATTATTGCCTGCTAATGGGGTACATGAATGGAGACAAGCTGGGTAGAGAGTGTGTGGGGGGAGGGTAGAGAGACTACAAAGAAACCTCATTTTTCTACCCATGAAGATGAGGTCTGGCTATCCCAGCATCAGGAATTCAGGCACAGTGGAGTTTATTGAATTGTTTAGCATCATTTACTTAGGTCAAGCTAGGAGAAAAATCTCGTTCATTACAATACTCTATCCACTGGCCCATTAAGAGGAGTTCTCCTCTTCATTTTCTAATCATTTTGGAATAACCGAAGCTTCCTATATGACATCTTCTAGCGACTCCTGAGCTAAACTCCCACCTTTGGGAGTCAGCCTTGCTAGGCACGTGGCCCCAGCAAAGCTCTGCTCGCCAGCCTTCCTCCCACCCAGCTGCCTGCCTCACTCAGTTCAAATAGCTGTGAAAGGGGCCACTCCCACGTAATTCAGCGCAGAGTATTCTGGGGTTTCCTAAGCAGCAGGTAGGCAACCAGCAACAGATGGAGAAGCTGTGTAATGCTGGCTGCAAGGAGAGGTAGGCAATGAGGCAAGGAGCCAAGTGGGCAGGCTGGGAGATGGAGGGCCAAAAAGCAGAGAGAGCTCTTGTTACCAAAATGGAATGATTCCTATGAAGTTGTAGACCTCACAGTCCCACACTCTTCTCCTTCTCTTCCCCACAGCCCATCTCCAAAATTCAGCAAACCTCACTGACCGATTTTTCTTGGGTAGTAATGTGCCATCTCTGTCCCCCGAGTCTGATTTTCCCTCTAAAGCTGTACTTCAGCAACTCTATTGTGACTTTAAGGAAGAAATCAACATGGTGCAGATGGTAGTTCAAACATATTTGTTTCTGTGTCATCTGCTCTGAATATAAATATCAATTCAGTAACTTCACTGTTGTAAGCGATAAGTTGAAACATCATCAGTTGTTTTTTAGTTAAACGACAGTAACAAAATGAAAATCACCATTAAAAAGGCTATATTTGCATATTTTTATGCTGTCAAAGAACATGGCACTAATGTAACATGAGGAGAATTCTTAAACAGAAACATTACAGTTTTCAAAATCTAAGGAGGATCAAAAAATAAATGCTGAAACTTCATTTATAAAAAGAAATAGGGAACAGTTATTCCACTGGCAGAATAACAAAAGCACTTTCTAGTGACATTTTTAATAGTATATTAATTCAAAATTGTAATTTTGAGAAGGAGTGATCCTATCTACATAAACACTAAATGCATTCTAAATGCTTGGTATTATCATAATGACTAGAAATTAAATTAATAATGCTAGGATAGTTAAAATCTGACGTAAACTTCTTGAATCTTTTCTATTTACATGAATTATTTCTCATTCTTATTGAACTTTCGTCCTGAACTTCATTTATTGTTTTAATTTCTCAAAGATCTAAACGATTCTTCAATTTTGGGAATGTTTCACTTTTGAAAATTACCTTCAAAAGGAATTTATAGTAATTTTGAACCCACCAAGCATTTTAATAGCTGAAGGGCCTGATTGTCAAACACATATTCCATGCACGCATATAATCATGATGTTGCTGGTAATTGTCTTGCTACGCTGCTGTATTTTCCTGTATTTTCTAACCAAGATGGCTGAACTAAATAGATACCATTTCCATGCTGAATGAAGAGAGAGGGAAGGCTGTGTTTTCAATCTAAGTTATAACATCTGACCAATGTTTCATAAAATTAAGACATCCATAAGTCAGGGGAAAGGTTTCTAATCCCATCCTGAAGAAGACTTTAAAAGTACTACACAAGGTTTTGGTAAAGAGATTCCTTAGGGAGAGTTCTTCGTTTCTTTTCTTCCCTTTCAAGTATTCATCAGGATGGTCAGCAAATCTAACCCTGCTGATCGTAGTGCCTTTAATGAGACATAGGGCACCAGGCAGTCTTGGTTTCAACACGTATGTACTATCTAGGGCTTCACAGACTCAAAGTCAAACTTAGAGTTTGGTTGTCTGATGTATGAGTATCTAGGATAATTCACAGAGAGTGGATATTTTCCCCAGGAAGTGTAAACACGACGCAGAACCTTAAGCGGTATGCCTTGCCCCACCTCCTCACCGTTTGGTAAGCTTTTGTTTTTATTGAACAAATTCTCAGATCTCTTTGTTTCCTAGACTATATTTTACACACCTTAAAAAGTGATTAGGACATGCGACTGATTCTGAAACAGCATAAAGCCAGGCAGATTGTGCTTCGCCCAGGATTCACCTTCCCTGCCAAAACATCCTGCTGCCAAAATGCCACTGTGATGTAGTCTTTGGCCACAATAGCTGAGGCCGTCACAGCACCCAGACAAGACCTTTCAAAGGCTGTGCAAGATAACCACCTTCTCAAAGCTGGTACTTGTGCTCTCAGACTTGGGTTCTCATCACCCTTTCCCCCAGGTCTCCCCAAACCCAAGTCTCAAGAATGGTACCAAGAATGGAAAAAACATGGCAACGCTAAACTGTAAATTTCCACAATTAATTAGAAATCATACATTCTGAGTGTTTCATTGTTTTTCAACTGGAAAACTATAGTGATGTTTGTTTACAAAAAAAGGAACCAGTGTGCATTATTCATAGGTAGTTTGGCTTCATGGATCTCCTTGCAATTTGTTTTTAGAGCAAGTCTCTACTCAGAGATTAGAAGTACATTGCTAACATTTTGCCTTGGTTTCCATGTACTCAGTGCTGAGGTCCTTGCAGTTGGTAAATCCTTTTATAGTTAGCTAAGGCTGTCCTTGCACTGAATTTGTAGCTCCTAATATAGTTCTGCCCCCATAGTCTCTTCCTGGAATAGTTTGTTAGACCTAGGACAGATCTGAATGGACCCAGTTCAAGTAACAAATACAACACAATTAAATGTCCTTTGACCTCCAGTTTACTTTTCTTATACCAAGGAGGGAAAGAGTAATCAAATTTCAATAATAAATGTGCAAACACATAATAATAATATATGCAATTAAGAAGAGTTTAATCTCCAATAGTATCTTATAGATTTTTCTCTCTGGCACATCTTGGGTCTGATAGATTCAGTGCCTTCTGCCTACTAATCATTTTTATTAACCATTAACTAAGCAGGTTCTTTTCATTTGAAATTTTAAAACAGGCAGGGATTACAATATAGATCCTTAGAATTAGGTCATTTCAAATGGTTTTTCCTCTCTCCACTCTCAACTTTCCCATATGACAAAGCTTGGCAGGTGAAATCCAAAGGTACTCGCTTTCCTCACCAGAAAGGGCTCTCTATTTGCCTTTGCTGGTGGTAATTTATTCGGAATACATCTCTTTCATTTATAGCTGACCTCATGGAAAGCAGGGTTCATTTTACAGTTTCTACCTCGGTAGCTTTGGAAGTACTGTTCTTAGGTAGCTAACATTTTTCTTTTTTACTTGCGTACCTTCACATGAATGGCTAATGATAGAATCGGGACCTGTGTCTTGAACAAATGAAATCAGACGAGGTGCCCCTTGTTCCTTTATTCCTGCCTAGATTTGTGTTTGAGTTTTATCTTACATATCAGTTCACTTTTTGACCATTTTGATCTCTGCCATGCAGAGCCACTTAAAAACTTTACCTCCTTGGAGAAAAGGTCATAAATAAGTGATATGAATAAGAAATAAGACAAGGACATGGTTCCGTCCTGACTATCCAAAGGGTATATATATATATATATGCCACCTCAAGATTCCAATTATTAGCATTTACTTATTTTCCTAAGTGAGCTTTATTATGCACCTTTATTTGGCAGTCAAGGTGGCCGCAGTGTTGTCCCCCTCATGCTGCTTTGTACTAGGTATTGAGAGGACAGAATGAGAGACAGGGAAGGACAATAGCTTTACAAATGAATCTTAGAGTTCAAGTGTCTTTCAGAAGCAACAAATCATTTTTAATCCGACAGCTCCTAATTAAATTGATTGTGAGATAAAATGCACCCAATAAGTGTCAGACTCACATGAGTTAAAAAGCCTGGTGGGTTGTGAAAGGCATTTAATGCTCCTAAACCTTCCTGAAAATGGATGCCCTTGCAAGCTCTCCTAGCAATGAGTTAAAGATCTCAGCTGGGGGGCTGCTGACGTGTTGTAATGACTATAATTTATAGCACACCAGCTCCATACTACCCTTTGCCCCACCAGGGTGCTGCCTGGAAGCTGGTATGGCTTATGGAGGGTTAGAAGGGAAAAAGGGAAAAGGAAAAAAAGACTCCAAGGCCCTTTTAGCAGCCTCTGTACTATCAACTTAGACTTTTGGGGCCTCTTTCAGAGCCTAGTAACTTTCAAACTGAACATGTCTTATTCAACTTCTACTGATTTATGCCATAGCAGCGTAGTTATGTTTCTGACTTACATAGCCAGTTATTCCAGGTAGGCTGGCCGAAGCTCAGAGAAGCCTTTAATTTCATTCATTCATTTGTTCAACAAGTATTAATTGAGCATCTACAATGTTCTAAGAACTGTACTAAGCACTGGGGTCATACGAACAAGACAGGCTTCTTGATCTCATGAAGCTCAACATTCCTTGGGGTTAGAGGGGCCAGAGATTTAAAAGAGATAGAAAACCAAGTAAACATATACATGAACAAGATAATATCTGATACAATATCATTTATAAAAATATGAAATTATCTTGTTTAATTCGTTCCTGTGGCACCTATAACTCTAAGCAGAAAGAGCTATGTGGCTAGCTGAGGTCCCTAAAATTGGAAGAGAGAAGAGGAGAGGAGAAAGGAGAGAAAGGTAGGAACCCAAAGACAGCATCCTTATATTGAAACAGGTGTTCTGGTGTGGTTTATAAGTTGTCTCTGAGTATAATTTCAATAGCAAAAAATCAGAATAATTGGAACAATGGCAGCATTATTGAAACAAGCGTTTGGCCAGCAGGTAAATTTGAATGATGCAAGACTTCTGACACGATAGTACTATAAAACAAAAAGTAATGGAAACAGCATGCTATCGTGGAGCAGAATGGATTTTGGTTTTATCTGGGTTCAAATTGTGACTGTGGCTCTTCCTGGCTCTGTGACCTTGGCCAAGATATTAACAACTTTGCAGTTGTTACTTTACAGTTACTTTGTCATAAAAATGGTGCAGTAATATTATGTTTCAGAGGCTCATTGTAATACATAAGTAAAATAGTATTCTTAAAGTGCCCAAAACAATTCCTCTCCTATAAAAGATGAGTAACACATCAATAAAGCAGGTTTTGTTTCTATACTTAGTCATAAATTGTAATTTTATGTATGTCATATATTATCACAATCAATAAATCATAGTACCAATTCTTAAAAGGCCTCAGACATAGCTAGAAAAAAAAGTCCTTTAAGGACAGTTTCATTCCATTACTATCAGATCAAACAAAGGGTTTTGTCTGAAATGGAAGGAGTTTTGATTTTGTGTATTCAGGATCAAATCTGGCATAGTGTTCCTTTGAGTATGGCCACTGTTCAAGTCATAGCTTTTGAGGCTTTTTCATACTGTGAAACAACAACTCAATGAAGGATCAGAGGATGGAAAATTCAAGGTTGATTCATGCATTTTAAAGTGAGAATGTCTTATAGCATCAGGCATAATGTGAAGCAGCCAGTGCCAGGGAGATGGTAACTCAAGAGAACAGAAAGACCTTCATTTCAAAGAAGGAAAAAAAATCAACAACTTAATCTCTCTAAAGCCTCAGATCCTGACAGAAAAATTTACACTGATGAAAAGAAGGAAACAAAACACAGATGACTGGACCAATTTTCCCCCGAAATTACCAGTGGCTGTATACTATCTCTAGCCTCTCCAAGGATGTCTTTGAAAATCTCCCCCACAGAAGCCCTCTGGATTCCAGGGCTTGAAGAAGTTCTCACTGCTTTATATTTTGTTGCAGAATAAACAAGGAAGGATTATGCAGTAAAATAATTTTGTACAGTGTACCATGAGATCTCACATATTAAATGTAATTTTTGGTTAATGAGCCTTTTTTACAAGTCCTTGGCATGCTACAGTTATCTAGTTTATTATGCATAGTGTTTAAAGGTATTGCTAAAGAAATTAACTCAGGCCCTGAATTAGGAATGGGTTTCTCTGTTTTTCAGTTTTCTGAAAATAAGAACCAATTTGCCTAATTTCAATGTACAGTCCTTTCCTGGCAAATGCCATCTGCTCTGACTATAAGATCTTGCTCTTCCATGCATTTTCTTAGGAGCTCGCAGGTTATCTTGTCTCTCTTTTTCACTTCAAATCCCTTTCTTATGGTATCCGGTCCTTTGTGTACCAGGTGAAAGGAGGGTTGACAAGGTGGCAAAAGGAAATTGCCATCTTTTGTGGTCAGGCAGTGCGGTGAGCATTTGGCCCCTTGAGGTATTTTTGTGCAGCTTTTCAGAGAAGCATTGCCTCGTCTTCACTGAACTGATAACGATGAAACTTCAATCTCTGTTGCCTTCAATCATTTTCTTACTGTGCCAGCTCAATGGCTTGTCTTCTATTCCAGTTTTCTGGTACCGGGTCTGGCAGAGACTGGGAAAAAAAATGCTTTTGGTGTGGGTTGCACTGAATTTCACTTTTAATTCCCCGTTAATGTGCAATCTGAAGTCTTATTCAGAGAAAAATTGTGTTCATGTTTGTGGCAAAAAGGAATGCAGAAAAGTGACAGATGTAAGATGAGAGAAGAGGCAGCCTTTAAATCATTTTGTTGTCAAAGCAGCTTTGGATCGCCCTTTGAAGAAAACGTTTTCCTCGCCGCTTCTGGAAAACTAGAGACTCGTTCTCTTGCCCTTTGCAGATTCCTTACCCAGACAGTTTAAATTCCGCACTGGATACAAAACTTCTAAACCCTAGCTCCTTGCTACAGAGCACTCCAGCTTATACATTCATATTGTGGAAGAATTGGATCTCTGCTCTAACTGGATCGAGACTCTGGTGACTCAGTTTACACATAATCCTCACAGACAGGAAGACAACATTTGGTAAACCCCAGTGACGGAGGGACTTGTCTTCATTTGCGATTGGGCCAGTCGTATTTCACGGACAGGCTAAGAGTTAAAGCATACAATGTTTACAAAGTAAAAGCCTTTTCTTCCTAATCCCTGCATGACTATAATTAAGCAGGAGAGTTAATTTTATGTAAATCATGCATTACTGTAATTGGGCACAAGTGAACATTCGTGTACATCTTATTTAAAAGAGAAATATAATGTTATTATGCAGATGCTGGTGCAGTGAAGTCTCAGCCCTCTGGGGGGATGTCGGCAACCTCACCGGCTGTTCACCAGACTTTGGTCTGTGAGCTTAATTACAAGTCGCCGGCTCTGCTCGTGCTGTCCAGTGAAGAACGGATCCACATGCCTTCAGAAGAGCTGAGAGGTGGGGCTTCCCTGGGGCTTCCCTTCCAGTTTCTTCCCTAACCTCCACTTCTAGAGCAGTCATTTTTCTCTTTCTACTCATCTTTTCACACCTAAACAATACTCTCCAATGGTTTGCTCCGCTTGGCAGTTCTGACCCATATTTTCCCAGGCAGACCACAGATGGATTTGTCTTCTGTAAGCAGGGGCTGATCTGCTTCCCTTTTCAGCACGTCTTTTCTAAGGGTGCTCAGGGCTGCTTTATGACCCCAGGATTTTCTTTTGCAAGTGTAGCTAGATCAGATAGTATCCAGCAGCCTGCGTGTGTGATGGCCACAGCACCTCCACAGCCCGACAGGAAGGGTCAGCCGCTGCGTGAGCTGTTCCTTTGTTCCCTATCTAGAGAGCAGATGCAGTGCTTTGGGACAAGGTTGTCCAGCAGAATATAAAGAATCTGATCTGCATATCCTGAGGTCAAGAATTGTGAGGAAGAAAATATGCACATGACAAAACTTTTATTTTAAACACATTCTCCTCCTCACCCGGAGGCCTGAACAATCATCTTTGGAGTAGTGCCTTGGCCTCAATCTGCCCAGATTGCCAAGCCAGCTCCTCGCCTGCCAACCCCGTACACGCAGCAGGTTGGTCTTTTGAGACCTCAGGGCAAGAGGCCTTCCCAGGAGCACCACCTTCCTGCCCCCTGCTTGCTTGCTGCCATCCCATATGCCTGCAATCCTGCTTAAATGCTTTAGACGTGCTTCCTTCTGAAGGACTATTTGAACGAACCATCTCTTAAATTCCTCTTCCCATAATTGCCCCCCTCCTCCCAATCCGGTTGTTGGTTGTCTCCCTCCCTCTCACCTTCCCCCAGCCTTTGATTCCTCTCTCAGCTCTTTCTTGCTCCTTTTCTTCTTCCCCTTCCCCCATATTGTTATTTCTCACTCTGAGGGTGTCTTACTTGAAATGCCGTTGGTCCAGAGGTTACGGATATGAACAGATGAAGTAACTTCTAGCTAAGAATTTTTCTTTCAAGTAATTAGTTAGGAGGTAAGTGTGTTCCCTATTGGCCAGAGCATTTTCTCTTTGTTTTTGTTCTTGTGAAGATACCCCTTGACATAACACATAGTAGAGCCTGTTAGAAGAATAGACTGCCTTTACTGGACTAGTTCATCCAGTAAAATTCAGTGCTCTTTTATAGTAGCTAACTTCAGCTCACTTGATGGGTGGCACCGATTTGTGCATTCCTTTAAGTGATATAATATTCTTATATTATTTTTAATTATTCAGTTTTATCTTGTGCTCAAGTTTGAAAGTTGGTTCAAGTACCTTTCAGTATAATCAGGGTATCTATTTTTTTTATAAATAAAAGTAATAATAAGTACATATCTTAATTATTGTTATTTAATGTTATACTACTTATACTAACTGCTGGTTCTGAACCAAATGTATTGCCTCAATTAATGCCAGGGAGCAGCGTTTTGCTCACAACATACAAGGCAGGGAAGCAGAGCCCAGTTTGGGAAACAGCTCAGCTCAGAGGTTAGCACCCTCATGAGCTGAGTTTAACTGAAATGTGAACTGTTGTAGGAATGGCAGCTTTGGCATGAGCACTTTGAAGCTAAATGATGGTGAAATGGCCAAACCCTTCTCCGGACTAGGAATCAGAGAGAGGCTTCCACAGAGTGAAAAGAGAATCAAAACCTCCTCATGGTGAGTGGAGGGTAAAGCTGCTCTAGCATCTCTAGATCTAAGTAGATCCAAGTTAGGCACAGGGACAATTAAGGAGAAGCTCTGTCGATGAGGCTTTATGGGTAAACTTTGGACAGTTGCAGACTACGAGACTGAGAGTAGTTTGCCAGTAGTATGAGAACACTGAGACTGGAAGGGTAAGTAGTATGGGAGATGGTGGGAAATTAGTGTTATGGGGGGAAAGAAAGATAAACGTGCAAACAGATGGCTTAGAGATCCTCATCTAAACTTTTAGAAGGCCTCACTGATTCTCAACTGAGAGGGACTGAAACTTACTCAAGAACCACACCATATATATGTGTAGTTTGATAAATCGTGCTTAAGTGACTGTGAAACTCTGTAGCTTATTCTTTAGTGAGCATTCTGTTTATTAAAAAATATTTTACTGTCTTGTAAAAACCTCAACCTATACTCACAGAAATTATCTGAAATGACATACATAAACACCATGGTGTTTATCTTTTGTTGGTGGGATTAATTTATGTGTTTGACTTACCTCTATTTTCTAATTTTGCTAGTTAACCAAGTGCTATTCATGTAATATATTTATTAATAATTTGTTGTACTGTGGTGACAATTTGGGTCATTACTCTCTGCTTTGTTTTCATAGCCTGGCTCATAAAAAGGCCTTTGTTTTCAAGGACTAAGTCCATGGATTGTGGCAGAGAAGGGCTTTAACAGAGGATGGAGGCTTCATGAGGTGAAGGAAAAAGTTGGTTAGGATCTTGAGAAGGGGAGGAAGCCCGACAAGCAGAGACACCCGCAGGCAGGAAGGGCGCAGACCCCTCTGCAAGTGTGCCCTGCAGAATGGGTTGACTGCTTGACTGGATGGGTCCTGAGAGCCGCTGCCTCCGGAGGCCACTATGGCTAAGCCTTGTGTAGAGGGTGTGCCTCTGTTTGATCAGGAAGACTGTCAGGTACAGCAGTGGCAATGGGACCACTAGGAATAGAGGACCAGGAATGCTCCTGTCCTCTCTCCCCCTCTCTTCCATAATCCCTGATTTTGGACTCTCATTAACTCTGAATTAGGTTCTTGTGCTGGATTGAATTTGGTTACATTCCCAAAGTAAGTGGACTAGTAAAGTAGATTTTTGTCCAGAGTGAGGCTGGAAGGAGGCCTGACTCTGACCAGGTGGGCTGCACATCATCCCCGCCTTCCTGATGGTGATTTCAAAGGGCCTTACTCATTTGCATATTCAGGCATTAGTTATAAAAACCAATACCATTACCTTATATAATCCTTCATCCTTCATGTAATATGGATGCTCAAAGATATCAGTTAATTCAATGAACAGGTTTTTGTGATTGATAGCCAGATGATTAATTATGTAAGTGAAATGTCTGCTATAACTGAGGAACAGAAAGCTGGTGCAGGTGCTGCATGACTTTGGAAAAGGGAAGTAGCATCTGAAGATAAACATTAGTAGAGAGTCTAACGTGACTTTGAGATAATCTCTGTCATATTTCAATAGTCTGTACTGACTTTTCCTCAAGGATTCATGCAAGTAAAGAATTTGGCCTTGCAAAGTCACTGCAATATTGGCTCACTCATCTTGTGCCTGGAAACACACAAGAGGTTTAACGCTATGTGCTTTATCAGGATACACCTCTTTTAAAATGAAAGAATGATCACTTCTCTTGTTCAGACACGATGCCAGTGGACCCATTTGAAAAAAGAAATAATAGGAGCAGTATTTTTTCTTAACTTATATTGTCTTATTTTCCCAGAAACAGCTCTCTTGTCCCCGAAGAGACAAGAAACGCTCCTTTGACTGAGCATGACTGCTTGATTCCTTCTAACTCTAACCATATGACTCCCATTATGCTTTAGTTAACTGATGACATATCGTTTCTTCTCCTTAATTACTTTTACAACAAATATTTATTATATTCCTAAAAAATAATTTCCGCGTATGGAAAGCTCACTCTGTGCGTGTCCTTATTCTAAGCAGAACATGGATTGTCTTGCTTATCTCTCATAACAGTCATGTTGAGTGTGGGAAGCATTTTTCTCTTGATTTTTAAATACAAGGCATAAAGAAATTAGGCAGTTTGCCCAAGGTTAAGTAGTTAGTCAAGTGGAGCTTAGACTGGGACCCTTTTCTGTCTGGCTTCAGAGGCCAAGTTTTAAGTACTACACTCTCCTTGGAGGGACCCAGTCCCCACCAAACCCAGTCACCCTGAATCACCTCATTCTATTTTTAATTTTTTGAATAGAGCTTAAAACTTTCTAGTTTTTGTTGTTGTTGTCTATTGTTTGGTTAATCCTCACCTCCACTTCTTTTGCTAGGATGTGAGCCTGAGAGTAGAGATCTCTCCACTTCATTGCTACATAACAGCACCTAGAATCGTGTCTGGTATGGCATAGGCACCCAATAAATGTTTATTGAATAAATGGAAACAATTGGCAAGGCACCGATTTTCTGCCTTCTTGCTCCCAGACTAAGGGAAAGACAGACTTGCATGGAAAATTGAGGAATAACATGGAAAGTACCATAACAGGATTAGGAAGACAGCCAAGGGGGTCAAGGAGGCCTCACCGATAAGCTATTACTTGCTCTGTGTATTATGGAGAGAAGAAGGGCATGAAGAGAGTAGGAGAAGTAGATAAACTCTCAGAAGCAAGAAGTCAGGGTTTGTGTGGACAATGATGAAGTCATCCTGTGTGTCTCACATCCTGTGAAGAAGCACATTACCAGCCTGGAGATTCCTCCTGGAGGGTCCCCAAGCACTCTGAATCGAATGTTATCGTAGCCTTTGTTACATTCTTTATAATTTACTATTTTCTTCCCAGTCTCGCCAATGGGGCTGTGAGATTTTGATGCAAGGAACCAGGATGATCTCATCCCTTTCAGGCAGGGACTCTGCCTTATTTATCCTTGTCTTCTCATAGCTTAGTATGGTGCTGGTAATTGGTGGCCCTCAGTACATGTATAATGTATAATAAATGGATAATGAATGAATGAGTGATGAATGAATGAATGAGTGAATGACACGGCTTAATAGCAATTTATTTAAAAAGAGTTTTGAGGGCTTCCCTGGTGGCGCAGTGGTTGCGCGTCCGCCTGCCGATGCAGGGGAACCGGGTTCGCGCCCCGGTATGGGAGGATCCCACGTGCCGCGGAGCGGCTGGGCCCGTGAGCCATGGCCGCTGAGCCTGCGCGTCCGGAGCCTGTGCTCCGCAACGGGAGAGGCCACAACAGAGGAAGGCCCGCATACCACAAAAAAAAAAAAAAAAAAAAGAGTTTTGAATTTAAGTTGAGCAGCAAAAATATCTAATGTGGTCTTAGGTAGTAATAATAAAAGTATAGTGCCTGATTTCTGAATATCTAGAATCTTGGAATTACAGAGATTAGAAGTGATGAGGAAATTGAGACCTGAGATGTGAGATGACTTGCTCATGGTTCCACGCCAAATTTGTGGTCAAAGTAGGACTTGAATTTAGAGATCATGGCTCTCAGTTAAATTTGCTTTCTACAAGTTCTACGATATTCTGTGCTTGTCAGACCACAACTGTAGCAGACGGTGCAATTATGAGCTTTACACTTAAAGATATATAGTGACAAAGTAGAGTCTGTCCAAGGAAGGATGATGCAAATGTTAGGGGAAAGTGGAAACCATATCACATGAATATCAGATGAAGACATTAAGGATATTTCACCTGGAGAAGAAAATACTTGCAAAGGGTGAGAAAATACTTGCACAAGTGAGTGGGAAAACATAGTATCTGTCCTAATATTTTTAAACATGTAAGTCATTATTCCTTTGCTCCAGAGAGAGGAAAAATAGAAGCCATGGGTAGAAACCATAGAGAAGTAAATTTCAACTCAATATGAAAAAAAAATGGTCTCAAAATTAGAATTGACGAAGAATAAAATTCCAAGTGATAGATATATGCAAGTAGAGGGTAGATGATTATGTTAGGACAAGATTGTGAGTTCCTTTAGAGTAGAGGTCATGTTTTAGTTGTGTTTCCCTAGGACCTTGAATAGTGGCTGGCACATAGTATGTACTCACTTAAGATTTGTTATGCATCTTTTTAAAAAAATTTTTATTGGACTATAGTTGCTTTACAATGTTGTGTTAGTTTCTACTGTACAGCAAAGATTCGTTATGCATCTTTTAAAAGGGATTCTTTCATGGGTTGGGTGAGCATAGAGGTGAATAGGACCATACTGTATTATTAACTCCAAGGACTTTTCCAACACTTAGGTTTATGATCCTTTGATAAAAATTCACACAAAGTAATGTATCAATATTTAATGAAGCAAGTCATTTCCTACTCTTACAAGAAAAAGCCAGTGGAATTGTTGTTTCTTTCTAACTCTCCTAAGCCTTGTCATGTTGTATTTTTGTTCTTCCTTTAGGAGAAGGCAAGGTTTGTTTGCCACGACTCCTGTCTTACACAAAGGAGATCAGGGCTAGTTACATCTCTGCACCTGGTAACCTAACTAAAATTCCATGTGGAAGTTTAAATAGAGTTTGTTTGTACAAGTAGCCTATGACCAATTTATGGAAACACTTGAGTGACGGTTATGCTTATAGATTCACACTTTTCAAAGTGATGACTAACCTAGAAAACCAGATTTCTCACAGAGTCCTAAATACTATTTAGATTGTCACCTTTTAAAAAATGTCTTAACAAATATCTTAAATATCACTTCAGGAAACTTATTTTTCACTGAATATTTTATATTCAGAAAGTGTTGGTTTGACATTTGTCCTTTTTTTTTTTTGTGGACACAGAAGTGTCATTCCTTTCAGTACGTGCAGAGGACATTTGAAGAGACAAAGAAAGTTTTATTTAGATTTACTCTGTTAGCCACAGAAAGCTATGAAGGACTAAATGATAATAAGGCAATTATTTGATTTGTTACTTTCATCTTATTCTTTGAGAATTTTTACAGTTTATTTTTTTCCAAAGTGGTCATACATATTTGTGTGCTCAGAAATCTATATCAATTTCCCACCAAGGTCTTTCATATGCTATGCGATTAATTTTCGTTCTTATCATATATATAAAGCACATTTCATGAAATATTATCACCTTAGTTTCATTTCAAATAATGGTGCTGCATTAGCCATGAAGTTATTCATGAGGTATTTGGTTGTTATTCTAATTTCTTTTTAAAGAACCATATACTGTAAATATAGCAAGGTGCTTCTGAGAATTCATGATTTGGTGTTACACATTTAATGATGTTATTAGAACTTCTTCCTAGTTGTTAATTCCACTCACCTAAATGCAATAGATTTTGTGCTCTGTGTATTCCTAATATGTAGCTTGTTCAGGACCTTTCAGATATATGCACTTAACTGGGAGATTCTAAGATGTTTCCCAAATAAAAACCAATATCTTCTTTCCCTCTCCTTTATGAGTTATAAAGCACTTTCCCTCGCCCTCTTCTTTGATTTAATTTATATGCCAGAGATTTTTCTGCTCTGGGGATGAAAATGGAAGACCAGGGAAGAAAGCTGATAAAATAGAGATGATTCAAAGATCTGAAATATTTTTTCCTCACTTGATATAAACTATTTTTTCTCTTTTCCAATAACCATCATTTCCCTTGATCTTGGAATCACTCAAAACCTAGCCACTGAGTCCTGTATAAACTAATGCTCTGTCTCAGGATGTGGAGAAAGATAAAATACCGGTACTTGTACAGATTGTACTAGCTTGATTATATTTACAGTTAGGAGATACCGCAAATTTAAGAACGCCAATTTTTTTCTCATCACTGAGTATTTATTATATATAACAAATACATGGGAAAGAAAAAACTATATTGTGTGATATAAATAGTTTATTTACATTACAGAAAAAACATCAAGACAATGTATACTATTTCAAATATATCCATACATAATCAAATATAGCTGTAGTACATGTTTTCATTGGTGTAGATTACCACAAATGCAAGGCAACATGTGTAGATCTCATCTTATTCTTTTGTCTATAATACTGTATTGTGTAGTCCAAGCTCTCGGTAGTCCGGCCACTGTGCAACATGCTCCCTTTAGATTAACCTCGTGGACGCTCTTGTTGTGTTGTCTGAACTGTAGTGCCCTGTATTTTGCTTCTGTCTGTGAATTCTGTTGCTTCTGGGGCATTTCCTAGAAGGTTGGAAAGTTTACAGATCTTAGTCCAGTGCTATTACCTAAAGTCTGGTCCGACAATCACAGAGTGAAGTTGTGAATTAAGCAAATTATTAAAATATTTCAGACGAAAGAATTTATTATTAGCAGAAGCTGGAATTATGTTGGAAGAGGTTTTTGTTTTTGTTTTTTGTTTTTGCTTCTCCTTGCAGTTGTCTTTAAGCGTCTGTCGAGGAGAACCGAAGAACAGAGGTGGAAGTTCAAGAGGAATACATTTACCTAGTCCTCAACAGCTTACTCATCAGGGCCCAAACAATGACTCAGCACAATGCAATAGAGCAAATGTGAGCTCATCTAATCTCATGTTAAAGGTCTTCAACAACTTGATACTTTAAATGTCCCAAGGATGAATGTTATATTGACATTTCAGTGCTACAAGTTTAAATCCTATCAAACCAGAGAGTGAGCCAACTGTTAATATGGGATATGTAATGAAAAGGGATATTGTTTTGGTTCAGCCTAATATCATTTTGTATATTAATGTTATAAGCTAAAGACATAAATTGGTACCAATTATTTAGCTTCTATAAAAAGCTAAGACTCAGTCAAATTATCTGAAAAGCTCTGATCTAGTAGCTTTTCTCTTATAATAAAATAATGCTTTGACAATACAAATAAAAAAACAATATAAAGTTCATATAAAATCCTATTATAATAAGCTGGAGGGGTGTCAGAAAATATATATTCATATATATGTTCATATGTGAGAAAATGTATATAGTATATACATATATGGGTTTTTGGGGGGTAGATCTGTCAAAATGAACATGGAGCTGGAAGTCATATTCCCAGCAAGTGGGAGCTGGAGATAAAAGACTGAAAATACATCTTCTCAGCAGGGCAACTCTCTTCATTTCAGAACATGTCTCTAGATGTCTATATTCTTTATGACACATGTTTATTTAGGAGAAGGACAGATATTTGACCAAAGTAGTAAAAACAAGGGGAAAGAATTAGGAAAAGAAAGATAGTGGGAAGAGGAGAAGAGAAAGAAAAGAGAGGTAGAAAGGAGGAGAGACCAGGTGACAATGAGATTAAAAGAAAATTGAAGAGAATGAGGGGACCTCTGCTTCGTGTAATTTTGTAAATCTTTTAGCAACTAGATGTTTTGGAACAGCTCTTGATGGACGAGTGTGGCCAGGTCACCAGGAAGAGAGGGTTTGGGCAGGAAGGGTTAGAGGGGAGGATGGCCTAGCTGCAAAGTCTGGCTTTTGAGCAGAATGTTTTCAAGTGAATGAAATGAATCCATACTGAGAATAGTGTAGTTTATTGACTAGTATGACTCTTGGATTTTGGAAAGCTTGGATTGCCTAGGAGAGTTTTATAAAATGCATTACAATAATGCCAGTTTAGTTCATGTGCTATTTCTCCTCCTCAAAAGTAAATAGAAGATAGGTTTGGTTTTGTTTGTTTGTTTGTTTTTGTTTTGTTTTTTGTGGTACATGGGCCTCTCACTGTTGTGGCCTCTCCCGTTGTGGAGCACAGGCTCCGGACGCGCAGGCTCAGCGGCCATGGCTCACGGGCCCAGCCACTCCGCGGCATGTGGGATCTTCCTGGACTGGGGCACGAACCCGTGTCCCCTGCATCGGCAGGCGGACTCTCAACCACTGCACCACCAGGGAAGCCCTTGTTTTGTTTTTACATGGAAAATGAAAACAGCCGTATGTCTTAAAAAATGGCTTGCCTAATTTGGAGCTCAGTTAGGTTGTCTTGAGCATCAGAATACAGACATCCTGACCAGCCAAGGGGCAATATGACTGGTGGTTAAGTGCACAGGCTCTGATACTAGGCAGCCTAGATTCCATTTCCGCCCTTATTGCTCAGCTGTGTATACTCAGCAATTTGCTGACCTCATACCTCAGAGTCCCTATCTTGAAAATGGGGATAATTGTTCCTTCAAAATCTTAACCAAATGTATATGTATATGTATTGGTGTGTGTCTGTACAGATACACACACACACACACACACACACACACACACACACACACACACACAATTCCAAGGGAGATAAGGACCCTATGTATTCCAGTTGTTTTTATTACATATGGGAATGAAGTTGATTAATAAGACTTCTAAACATCTGCTGAAGTATTTAAAGTTCTGCATTTTTGTCAGTACATGAAGTAGCAAATCAAATTGTTATGATTTTATATCTATTAAATATGAATTTCATTTTTCACGTGCTGATATTACTTAGATATTAGAAGGCTCAAGACCCCTGGAGTAATGTGGCACAGTTTCCTGTGTTTTAGATTCTTTTCTATCTTTTCTTTTATACTTAGTATTTTTGGTTTCTTGAGTTATTTTTATGCTCCCCAGAATCAATTTTAATGTAAGCCACTGACTTGGCATCTAAACATAAGAGTCGAGTTGATGAACTCAACTTGGCTTCAAGTAGCACAGAGCTCCCGTCGATGATGTTCCCTTAAGCCGTTAGGCCAGGGAAGGATCTATGAACCATATTTTGTCTTTTTCAAGAGCAAATGCCACACTTGTCCTCCAAGAAGATAGAACAGTACAGATATAGAGATGTATTATGGCCTTTATTTTCTAAAGATATGATACTTTCTTTTATTTTCTTGTCTTAAAATAATTTTTTGGGAAACATTCTGATTTACTGTAGACCTGCGCAAATGACTGAAAGTCTAAATGCCTTGTGAACGTGACAAAAACCTTGAAAAACTTCCTTGGAACTTTTATCTCAAGTGGAGTGAAATCAGATCAGAACAAAGAATCTTCAGTAACATTTCTGGTTAGACAGGACATAAATAATATGCATTCGGTTTGGAATCTAATTCTTGGTTACCATGAATTTACACGCTAATGAAGGTAAACCATACCTGGCCTCCCTCCTTTACTCCAAGCCCAATGCCAGACATTACTAATTATTCATGGTTTTCTTTCCTGTTGAAACTGGATGAGATCTCTGTATTTCTCTCAACCTAACTCTCCAGGAAACAATTACTGTCTGATTGTTTGGGGGTTTGATATGAAAACTTGTTGTGAAATTTGTTGCGTGTTTCCATATATCAAAGGTTTTCATGTACTACAACATAATCATTCTCATTATAACTATTTTCTTTGAATTTTGTGATTAAAAATTATTTTGTTAACTTAAGATAAAAATGTATTTGTGGTTTATATCAAATATGTTAAAAATGATTATACCTGAGAGTTATACTTGGAAATGTAAGTGCCCTAAATGAGAGCTATAATTTAATACTTTTCTAGGCCTTGTATAAAATCTATTCTACGATCTCATTTGGCATACTAATCCGAGTAAGTCAGGAAACACTGCTCATTTAAATAGTCTGTTAGTAGTCTGAATGAAGACTGACTTTTTATAGCTAAAAGAGAAAAGCATATTTAAACAAAGATTGGTATTACACATTAGAAGGGGAAAAAAGACCTTTCCTTAGAAAATAAATAATCCTCATCAAAATGCAAAAATAAGGAAAAAAATTTGTACCACTCCAGCATGAAAGTCAATGTCTTTCCCTTTGGCTATTCCAGTGCTGTTATGATGAGGAAATAGGACTCCAGAGAATAGATGGCTGCAGAGTCCTTGAAGGGACTTGTAATTAGAGAGCTCTAAGACAAGGAGGAATGACATATCCCTTCATGTGGGTGGCCACTGAGTACAATTACTGACCTTGTGATGCAGAGGACCACCACACAGATGACGGCAATCTGAATCGTTCCAATCACAGCTGCGATTAAGACGTACTGAAATCGGACAGGGCCGGGAACAACGTATAGTACACTGTAGTCCTTTTTTTCACAGTGTTGTCCAGTATAACCAGCATCACACCTGGAAGAAATAGTGTCCAGTTACCTGTAGTTGCTGGACTCATTTTTATAGTTGGCCTATAGCTATTTATCTTCATTGTGAAATTAGGGCCTTTTGTTTCCCTTTCTTGCTCTTCAAAAAATAGTACTTTGTAGATATGTCTTTCAAATACTTGTTTTCAATAAGATCTCTTTGTGTTTTTTATTTCAAAGATAATGCAGTTTCTTTTTATACTTTATTATATGAGTTTGAAGATAGGAGAGTTGGTAGATAATTTGTGGTGATAATATAGAGAGACGAGAGAAGCCCAGGAATAATTATTCTTTCTATATATATTTTTTCAGGTGAGCTTTACATTTTATTTAACTTGCTCTTTAATTAACCTAAGTCAACATAATTGCTTGAGAAAAGGCTTGTTTCTGATGACATGAGTATAAAAAATAGTACTACTTATCTATTTTTGGATAAAGCATTCTCTATGCTACTGTTAGAATAAGTGTTAAAAAGTGTTAGGGCCAGAGGTACAACAAGAGTGATTTCTTTAATTTACTGGTCATAAAGTTGTCTGCTTATGTTAGAGAATTAAATTTCAGTAGGAAAAAGTAATTATGATGTAGGCAGTATGGTTGGTTCGGCAAAACAAGCCCATGCGCTATTCATCTGAGGATGAAGGCTGCCTCTCCCTCACTCAGCCCTCATCAGAAAGCTCAGGTAGACAATCTGTGTGTTAGAATTAGCATTTGACCATGAAACGAGGAAACAACTCACATGAAAACAATACTAGTGGGGATCAACTTGTCATTGACTTTGTGCAACTATTTTAGTACTTCACTTTGAATTTCTCGTAATTACATCCTGGGGTCTTTCCTCTCTGCATCAGAGGGACTTAATAATGACGATTCTGCTGGGGATGACAGGGCAGTGGGTGCAACTTCTCACTGTGCCTGGCTGCTCTACTGGAAGGCAAGCGCTAGTGTATTCAATGAAGGAAAACATGAAAGGAAGGCAGTTCTTGAGAAAGAGAGAGAGAGAGAGAAAAGGAAAGGAAGAAAGAAGAAGGAGAAGATGAAGAAAAAGAAGAGGGGGAGAGGAAAGGAGAGGGGAGGGGGAAAAGGGAGGGGAGAGAAGGAAGAGAACAAGAGAGAGAAACTCCTTTCACTGTATAGCAGCAATATGCAACCTATTTCATCATTTGCCACTTGTATATTCCTTTAATAAAAAATATGTTTGTTTTTTTCACTTTGGCTTTATCATCTCTGAAATAATTATGTTCTCTCCATGAGTATTCAGCAGATATTTGTATTTATTAACTAAATCCAGACAAGCAATTTCTTTGTGTCTCAACTGAGTCTGAATCTGTGGAGGTATAGCTAATATCTCACTCTGCAAGCCTTGTGGATAGTGGATCCTAGCAAAACCAAGATTGATGATATTTATTAGAAGACCTGAAGGACTTTGGAAAAGACAGCCTCCCAAAAGCAACTGTGTTATCTTTAGGCCTCATCCATTCATTTGTTTGAGAAATAGTTATCAAGTACCTAATCTGTGCCAAGCACTGCTCCGTGTCCATGGGAAAGAGTGATGAATAAACCAGAGGAGGCTGTGTCTTTAAGGAACTTGTAATGCCCAAGGTACAATTTAAAATTCCACCAGAAGAGTGTATATAATAATGTGTTACATAGTACTTGGGTATGTACACACATTTTGTTGTTTTCTAGTTTGTGCATGCATGTGTGTGTGTGTGTGTGTGTGTGTAGGAGAGAGAGAGAAAAGTTTGGCTGCTGATCACGCATTCAGGCAGAATGCCATCCAATTCTCTGTAAACATCCAGAATTTAGTTTCTATATTTTTACTTTATACATTTAAAAGTTAAAGGGTGAAAACATTACCTGCAAGATGGCTCCTGCATATTGATAGAATGTTCACACTTCCCGTGCATGCAGAAGCCATTGTAATGTTCTGGGCAAGGTATGTGGTGTTCTCTGGCACTTTCTTCTAATTTGTTAGCATTCTCTGTGAATACAGATAAAAGCAACATCCCCTGTAAATACTTTCTTAGCCTGGTAAGATCAACCAGTACATTAAGAAGCAAAGCTACAGTAGGCAAAAATATTTAAAAGGGCAAGCATTAAAAGGCCATGCTTCAGAAGAAAGAGGGAGAAAGAATTGAAAGACAGATGTCTTTACAATTTTGTTTAGAGATGAAACTGCAAAATTACCCAGTACTTTTCATGCTTTTATGTAATTTCCTACATCTTTAAGAGCCAGTGATGTTTCTATGAGTTGTCAGACAGCTTTAATTTTCCTTGTGTAGACTGTACATTGATCATAAAATACTTCAAGAAGAAATATCCTATTTTTTGAATTTCAAAGCCCAGCATAATGTCCCTAAAAGTAAATTGCTGCAATATGTTGATACTCTCTCCATGTGAGAGCTTAAAAATTAAAATATGGCCGTGTTCAATTGTTAAACAGAAGTTTTCCAAAACCAAATGCAAATTTCAACAAATGGATTCTTTAGGGCTTTATTCATCTACTGTGAACATGAATTTTCCTAGCACCCGTACATTTTTTTATTGCCTAAATAATGCTATTGAAAGAGCAAATGTTATTTCAGAATCACTTATGTAGATACTAACACAGTACATACTGAATGCTATGAGTGTATTCTAATTCATAATATTTGGCCTATGTTAACAATGTCATGTGAAATTTAAACTTATGGTAAAGAAAAAGAACTTGTGTTCTGAAATGAACCCTGTCTTCTGTCATTAACAAGTTTTGTTTTCTCATGTTTCTATAAAGATATTAAATTTTTTTCTGACCTCTGTTAGTCTAAATACATTTGCTTCTCATTTGTAATGCCATCTCTAAGCAGTCTTTGTATTCTTTATATGTTCATTTTATAACATAAAGTTTTGCCTTTTTTGAGTTTCTTCTATAATCTGAGACCTGATATACTTTAAAATTCTTCCCTAAACATATGAGAAATATAACTCTCTTGACTTCAATCTAAAAATACTTTTTAAGACCACAGTAATTGTTCAGCAGTAATGCGTTCTCCCAGTGATGGAAAATTGAGAATAAATTGCTATTTTTATGAAACAGATTATATCCTATCATTTCCACATAGGGGTATAGTTTTTTTATTATAGTGCATCCTTATAATTTTTACTGGCAGTCATGGATGATGACTATATTCATCATGAGAAAAAAATGTACCTTTGGTATTAGTGAATTAGACATGTATTATTTACGTTTAAGCACAGCTATAAAATATCTATACATTTTAAGATCTAGGTTGTCATCTGAAAAACATTAAAGTTTGAAGTAAATTGTTAAATATGTTAAGTGCTTTCTTGTGTAGGGATATTTATGTACATCGGTATGGTGGGTAATATTTCAAATTACATACCCAAATTAATAAAGGATTTATCATAAGGATGCTGAATAGACTGGCGATGGCATTTAAATCATTCATTTGTTTTATATCTATGTCTTTTTACCTATTTACATGATCTTTTGTTTGCATTATAATATTTCTACTTTGATAATTCCTATTAAACTGAAAGAACCACTTCAATAGAAAAGACTGAGAATGTATAGAACTTTCTCTTTTGGTTTCTTCCATTCTTGCAAGCTACTACGGTGTTTTCGGTAAGAAATACTGCTTGCAGTAAGCAAACACACCAAAACTGAAATGGATAGTGTGGGGTAAAATTTCCAATATGGGAGTATGTGACCAAAATAGAAGCAGAACGACCACAGTATTTAGATACATCTTGAGAAGGCCTGTGGTCATTCATGAATCCATGAAGACTGGGCTCATTCTGTGCCTTGGCTGGGGGGCTACAAGCCAGAGTGGACAATCCACGCACCTGCTATTGAAAGACGACTTTAGCAGTGGGGTTTGCCAGCCTCACTGCTGATGTAATGAACCAGCACTGATTTTCACTCTCATTTCTGGATCTTCTCCCGATAACAAACTATTCAACACTTCTCTTTAGTGTTTGTTAGTAACCCTTCAGTGCTTCTGCACACCTGCATGTAGGGGAATTTTCTGTAACTTCCCTACATTTCACTTATACACTGTGATTTCAGTCATAGTATTTTTCAAACACATCTTATTAGGGCTATTCTTCTTTCTGTCAGTTGCAAAAGAAGATCAAGAATTTCCTTAACTCAAAATCCATTTTTTAAGGCTATTTTATTTTTAACTCTGTCCCTCACCCCATACTGTTTTTGTTTCTGAATCTGTACCATGTCCACAATTAGGAACTGAAGTCCAAGGGCAAAATAGGAGCTTGTTTGAGTGAGACTGTTGCCTTAGTGTAGTAAGAGCTGGATATTTTCACAAAGTTCATTATCCAGACAGGATGATCGTATGGGAGGGGAATAGTTTCCATCATAAAATCTGCTAATTAGTTTACACCATTCCTTATGAACTTGGAGTGCTCTGTTATGCTGCTCATAGGATACTGTCAAATAAGGAAGTTAGAGAGATTGAAAATAAATGAGTAGAAGAAATGAACCCTGGGCAAGAAAATGAGGAATCATCAATATATGTCAACAAATTTATAGTCAATCCAAACAAGTAAACCAGTTGATTGAAAACCTGAATATATAACCACTTCTAGTAATGCAATAGACATGTTTTAGAAATGAGATCTGAGTATATTAAGAAGAGTAGAAACACAGAAATATACAAACCAAATATGTGTATGGACCATAGTGGGTATTTGTGATCCTGATGTTTATGCATAGGTATTTAAGCAATAACAAAGCATTTAATGATTTAATATCATAGAAAAATGATACTTTGGAAGTCTGTACGTTTTCTCCAGTGGTTGATGATTTAGACATCAACTTCTCTGTTCTCCATTTAAAAAGAGATTTAATGTAAGGGTTGTGCTCTTTCTTCTAACACAGAGAGTGATCATGGTAGAAACTCTTCGTGTCTTTGTTTAAAATCCTTGTCCAGTTTCCTGTTTAAATGTTTACAAATTGCTAAGAAACAACTTCTGGTATAATCTGAGTTACTTGTAGCAGAGCTAATAGGGCTGCATGCCCATTGCTAGTCGACATTCCAGTCAAGAGCTATAGAAGTGGGCTGCTCTAAAGCACAGCTACATGTATTGTTTCTATCCTGGTGCTTTCAGGGAAAGAGACACAGCAAGCTGAAGAGACAGAGGAAATGGCGAATAGCAAGACCTTGCTTTTAATCACAAGTCAAGTAAGATAAGTGGAATAGAATGTGGGCAGAGCCAGGCATAGCAGTTCAGATATTTAAATCAATATAGCCCGGAGGGTGGTGTGTGTGTACACGTGTATTTATCACTACCCCTGCTTTCTTCCCAAAAAGTTGGAAACAAGATGTCATTCAGAGAATTAATCTATCAAAGCAACACATTATCGACTGAAGCAGAAATATGACTGTAAAATTCGACGAAAATTATCCTTAAATCTGAAGAAAGGATGTTTCCCTTTGGATAAGGGTTAGAGTTTGACAAAAGAAGCATCTGAATGTCATGCTGTGTCATCTATTCAAGTGCCCTCTGGGATGCCGTGCTCTGAGAAGCCAACTTGAACTAGCAAACCCAGAGTGCCCAGCTGCAAAGATTGCAAAGATGGATGCACTAGGTTATTAGTGTCTGATGCTATTAAATACTCAGTTAACCCATTTCTCTTGTTTTGATGCTCTGCTCTTTAGTCTTAAAATAGTTGGACTTCTGTGTAGCTGGCTTTGACAGTACCACCTAGATATCTTATCCATTTGACAGTTACATATTTCATTTGAGTGAATTGATTGGTTCTGAGTTTCCATGCATTCTGGGGGCACAAGTCCGCTTTCTTCAACCCACTGAATTCTTGGGGTTTGTAAAATCAAATTTCTGCACCTATAGGCTAAAGGACCAGATCCTACCCATGGTGTATTACAGTCTGGGAGGACATCTGGGGGCTGGTCAGATGATATTTCTCTGGAGACAGCCCTATCTTGCTTTAATCAGGCCTTTCTTTAGAATATATATACAAATCCTTTAGGCCTCTGATTCCCCATGAGGAGTCTGATTCTGTGTAAGGATTTTAGAGTAAGTTGGAAAGATCCTAAACTAGAGGTATCATCAGGATTTAGAGGATGCTTTAGGGAGGCAGATTTCCGCTGCACATTTTTAAGCAACCAGAGCTGTTCAATAGGGTAATGAGTTATATAGTGAAGTGATGAGCTTGTGGTGGTGTGAAAATTTCTCATATGTGTTACTATTTCTCAGATGTTGTAGAGTGTTACTGTATGGTAGATTGGATTATTTCAGATCTCTAGGTTCTTTGAATTTTAAGAGTAATATTTATTTCTATTCTTAATATTTACTTATAATAAATTACTAATAAATATTTATTGCAAAATATTATTATTGATATCCTAGGAAAAAGAAGTGGAGAAATAAGGACATTATTTAGGTAAGGAAATCACTTTGCCTTAATTACAGGGACATTTTACTTTTTAAAGAGTGTAAAATATCTTAAATATTTACTGGGTCTGTAATTCAGACATTCTAGCATAAAGTGATCTTTACTACATATTGTCTTCCTTGTGGGGAACAATATGCTTGTGGATCTAACTTCAATTTTTAACATTATGCTTTAACATCGTGAATTATCTTGACAAGTACATGCATGAGAGTTGTACAGTGTGGTTTATTATCTTTTCAACTCTCTTTTCCTGTGGGCACACAAAATGTGCCACATTTTTTCAGCAAAATGAAATTTCCATTTTTGATGTATTTATATAAGACTTCTATTTTTCATGTTTATAACAGTACAAGGAAACTCCAGCACTGAGATATTCCTCTACTGATGATTACTTGATTTTACTGTAATCAGTGATTACTTGATTTTACTCTTCTCCTGCTTACTGCCCTATTGCTAAAGCAGTTTGAAAATAATTTTATTTAACCAACTAGAAAAAGTATCTTTCTTACCATTATATTTATATTGTGCCTGGGACAGAAACAAATTATGAATTTAGAAGTAAAGTCATGATGGTCCCATTGTTGATTAGAGTTGGTTTCAAAGAAAATATAGCATTCTTATGATTTCCTGTCCTTATCAGGTATAAACATATGAGGCGGCAGTAAAACCTCCTATCTAGCTTGAATTGCAATCGAAGTTTTTTAAAGACCAGAAGAGCATTCCTATTGAATGGGTCCTGAATGTAATGCAATATGAGTTCTTGCAACTTAACAAATTCTATAATAGCCTCACCTGCTGTCATAGTTTCTTCAAGGCACAGATGAGTAGATGAGAAGAGTCTCTCTTTTTTTAAGCCTCTAGGACAGAGACTCAAATGAGAATGCTAGCTGAAGTGACAGCTTAGCACAATGGATGTGGAAGCATTTAAGGACACGATCAATTCTAAAGTTCTGTAGCGAGCAGAGGCCCAGTCACAATATTCCTAGTTATTTCATCTGTTAAAGATTTTAAAAGAAAACCTTCAAAATTGAGATCAAGTCCTTCAAGTGCTACATTTCTTCTGCAAGTTGAACATTATCCTATTTTTTCAGAAGAGTAATTGAAACTCTTTGGATCCAGAACTTTGCTAATTAGGCAGAGGTATGGGTTGGGAGCAGGATGCATGGGGATGCAGAGAAATTCTTTCTTATTGTACTACTGATCAGGCACTAATATAAAATGTGAAATGTGATTATCCACATCACCACTTGCATATATAAATATTCTTATTGGACATAAAATTAAAATACAATGGAAGAAAACTAATTTTTGTGTTACTGCATTCTCAGGCAAGACCTTAATGGCATTATTCAAGAATTGCCTGAATTTAAATTGGGAAAAGTAACAGCATCTGAAATAGACATAGTCATTTGGGGACTGGAGTGACTGAAATGCAACAATACTGGATGATTACTTGCATGGGCTTTTATGATCTCAGTTTCTACTGGTAATATATTTACATGGATAAAAGCTGAGAAATCTGTAAAACCTTGGAAGAGAAACTTGTATGTACCATTTTAACTTAATGACATCCAAATACAATTTTAATAAATTGAAGAATTTGACATCACAAGTTTCATATAGATTTAGCCAGAAATTCTAGACCTCCAAGATAAAAAGAAGAAGAAGTTGTTTATTATTAGGAGGAAAATAAGCAGATCTTTAGCCATTTTCTCTATCCCCTGCCTTAGGAACGCCCTGCCTGGCTTCTGATGGCGGAGCGCTCCAAATAGTGAAGAGAACAGGCAACTGGGGGAAACTGCACTCTGCCTATAATGGTCTTTTTCAAACGTCACCATTCAGTCAAGAGCCTATTAACTCTCAGCAAGTGGGTAACTCCTATAGGTTTAGAGGATTATGCTTGAAGACCTTTTAAAAATATAGTATTTTATGGAACTTTAGATGTCTTTGACAACACTGTGTAAACATCAGGCCTTGGGAAGAGGCAGGGATCCATGGTTCATTAGCCTCTCGGGAGTCCGGAGCTGGAGTTGCCTTAAGCTTATCTGGGGCAATTTGCTACAGCTCTCCCCACTGAGCTTTTGCTGCAGCAACCCTGCTCTCTTCCAAGGTGCTCTTCGTAGACAAAGTTTACTGTAAACCTTAGAGAAGGAAAAAATTATGGGAAGCCATTTTATGCCAGGTATACTCCCCTCCCCTTTTTTCTTTTGTCTTGAACTAAACCTGTGCATTTCTGGACAAACTTATTTGCTTAGTGGCTAATCTGGGTGTCCTTTCTTAGTGAACTTCTTGGGTAACAGTGCTGAAAATGACAACACAAGTGACAGAGGGTTCAGATCCTGTCCACTTTTGCCTTCTGGGCTATGTGAGTCAAGCTATTTTCTCCTTTATAGGCTACATATGCAGCAATGGATAAATAGTAAAGATAAACCTTCTCAGGTGACACATTTGTTTTTCTCTGTGACTCTGAAATTATTAGCCAACAGAGAATGAGGAGGATTTAGGTTGGAGCATTCACTGAAACACAGCAGAAATTTTTAAAGATTTTAATAACGTAGATAGGACCAAAAAATTGGTAATATATTATATGAACATTTCTTGAGTACCTACTATGTGTCTGGCACTGTGCTATGTACTATACATAATGTACTATATCTATGGGTTGTTTCCACATGATTTGGTTGTTGTCTTCTAAACACAGCCAAGAAAACAGATTCTCAAGATAGGATGATAAATCTACAATTCCTGGAGAATCTACAACATGCCTAACATTGTGTTAATACTTAACATGACAGAAATGTATTCCTTAATATAGCTCTTCAAAGTAGATTTATAAAAATCTCATTTTATATAGATGAGGAAACTGAAGCTCAAATAGGTTAAATTACTTGTCTTAGAAATTTACACAGTCGATAAGCAGAAGTGGGGTCAAAACTAGGGCTCTTTCCAGTGTACCATGCAGACCACGCAGCTAAGAACTTTTTAAACCACAAGACAAGCCCTGGTCCGGAAAGATCCCACGTGCCGCGGAGCAGCTAAGCCCGTGCGCCACAACTACAGAGCCTGCGCTCTAGAGCCCACGAGCCACAACTGCTGAACCCCGCGTGCCTAGAGCCCGTGCTCCGCAAGGGGAGAGGCCCCCGCAGTGAGCAGGCCGCGCACCGCGATGAAGAAGAGCCCCCGCTCTCCGCAACTGGAGAAAAGCCCGGGTGCAGCAATGAAGACCCAATACAGCCAAAAATTTAAAAAATAAATAAATAAAATAAATAAATTTTTAAAAAAATTTTAATGAGTGGGTTAGTATCCTCAAATTCCTCCTTTAAGGGAAATGTTGCTTGTTCTAGCGCAGATACACCTTAACTACTTGTCAAAAATAGATTTCCAGGGTTTGGTTGGTCCTGATCACCTGAATCAGAATCACCAGCCGAGGCACGTGAAGTTTGTCTTTTAAAAAAGTACCCCAGGGCTTCCCTGGTGGCGCAGTGGTTGCGCGTCCGCCTGCCGATGCAGGGGAACTGGGTTCGCGCCCCGGTCTGGGAGGATCCCACATGCCGCGGAGCGGCCCCAGGCAATTCCGACATTCCGATGATTTGGATCACAGTACTTCTGACACCACCTTAGCCGTTTCTCATCTCTGTCTCTAGCCATCTAATGCTAGGTTTTCCTGTTCCCTGGATCCTGCTTCCTTTCCTTGATAACTACGCTGGCGCTGCTCCATATTCGTGGTCCCAAGTCTGTCTCGTCTCCTCCTCTTAAAGGACTGATCTCAGCCAGCTGTTCCATGTCCAGGAGCGTTGAGCAGTGGGTTGCCCAGTGCTGCTCTTCCCACACCCACCTTGGACGTGATGAGAAGTCATCAGGGGCCTTCAGCTCTCAAGCCTTCCTTGATCTTGAAAGTCAGCCTGAACACTTCATTTTATTTTAGAATACACTTCATTTTTTTAAAAAAATAAATTTATTATTTTTTTTTATTTATTTTTGGCTGTGTTGGGTCTTCGTTGCTGCACGCCGGCTTTCTCTAGTTGTGGCGAGCGGGGGGCTACCCTTCATTGCGGTGCATGGGCTTCTCATTGTGGTGGCTTCTCTTGTTGAAGAGCACGGGCTCTAGGAGCACGTGCTACCGTAGTTGTGGCTCGCAGTCTCTAGAGCGCAGGCTCAGCTGTGGTGGCACACAGGCTTAGTTGCTCCGTGGCATGTGGGATCTTCCCGGACCAGAGCTCGAACCCGTGTCCCCTGCATTGGCAGTTTCTTAACCACTGTGCCACCAGGGAAGCCCACACTTCATTTTTATTATTTTATTTTAGGCCCCTTTTGAGAACACAACACTCAAAGAATAGGCTGTCTGCCTGCAACAAATGCCAGCATCTGCGAGAGGCTTCTAAATGTTGTCAGAATCCAGGTATCCTGAGACCAACTCTCACAAATCTCTAGGCTTCTTTAATGGCTCTGTTAGACAACTAACCAGAATAGCAACAATAATTCTCTGTGTGAAAGCGAATGAAGCTTTCTCTTGGGTATAGAAACAAATAACACCACTGAGAAAAGGTGCAGATTATATCAAGGATTATGATTAGTTCAATTTCCAGATGGGGGTAAAGGAGCATTGGTCCATTGGTGGTATCTTTAGACATTCGCTAGTCTGTAGAAAAGATAAAGTTACAAGAGAAGCAGTGAGAGCAGGAAAGAAGACAAATAGAGGGAATAAATGGAAGCCTAGTCACCATTTGTGGCAGTGTGACAACTGGGAGAGATGGTGCTACAACAAACAGCAGGTGTTGACAGCACAAGAGTAGGGCAGCTGGGGAGGGACATCTCTTTAGTTCCTTGAGCAGGACAAGACAGCCACCCTTTCTTTGAAATTGCGGGCCTTAAGGACAGTGGACATACTCGCCAGACCAGGGTTTCCCAAGGGGAGCTCTGTCAATGCAGTGCTACTTCTGGAGCAGGCTTCATGGAAAAAGGGGTTCTACAGTCAAATAAGTTTGGGAAAGAGTGGATTAAACACAGTTATATGCATTTCTTTACTGCTTGTTTTCAGAGTCTTTAAAAGGCTAACCTGCATTGTGAGATGCCTAGAAAGGACACACATTATGGAGTGTTCCTAAACTCATTTGTCTAGGAAACTTCCCTCTCCCTTTTAGGAACATTTTGTGGGACTATTCCACCAGACTCCTTTTTGGGAAACATTGCATTAGACCATAGCATCTCCAAATTTTTCACATTACCACACACACAGAAAAGGATAAGATTTGGTTTTAGGCAAACAGAGGAGACAATCGGCCTGGGGGCTCTAGCCACTCAAGCCACCTGACTGCTAAAGTAGATGAATGAGTTTATACACCTGTTACCCATTCAGAGCACACAAGAAAACGTTGCAATAGATTATACTTTCTCCTAGGGCAGAGACTGTATTATTTACTGTAACATTTCTAGGGTGTAGAACGAGAAGTAGCAGTAAGTCGGTGTTCAATAAGTAGCATGAATAAATGAGTATGACAGGCATAGGCAATATATTTGGAAACTGCCTGTACCTTGGTGTGGTGGCTTTCAAAAGATTAGTCCCTCTTAGTTGTTGCATCAAAGAGCCAGCTGCACTTCAGTAATGTGTCCTTAGAGAGACAGACAATACCTACCTTAACTGACAAGGTAAGGTAGAGTATGGTGGAGAACTGTAGTCGACTCAGTAGAGTGTATATATTCAGTGTGACAGAATTAGATGCAGAGGTAAAAGCTATATTTGCTATGCACTTCAGGCTTATTCAGTGAAAGGTAAAAGGCTGGAGGGCAAAAATGTGTTGCTAACCATAAAAAAAAGATATCTATAAATGACTTGAAAGAGCAAGTATAGGCAATTGATGGGTTGATGGGTTTGCAGATTTCTCCTGTATGATGTCATGGCCCAAAAAGGACAGTTAGAAAATTTACAGCATAGATTTACATTCATTTACAAATGTGGCATACTGCCATATGTTGGTACCTGACCAAATTAATGTAGTTGATTCTCATTGAGAGCATTAGAAGGTATACCATCTCTTCTAATAGTCAAGGATAAGATGAAACAATTTTAAGAAACAAATGCAGCTGATTATGCTATGAGTATTTCTGAAAGTTGGTTTGACATTTTAAATAAGCATTCTAGATAAAATTGATATTGAAAAAGTCACAGAGTCAACCTCTAAGACAGAATTTTGTAGTTTTTCCTAAGAAGTAATTTCTGAACATAGCATAACCTCGGAACAGTTTCATGGTGTTGAAAGATATTCTGTTTTGATGATATTTAGTACATGTCTATGTATCAAGTATCTTTGTATTTAAGCAGAATAAGACTTATTAAAGGTGGTATTGCTTTCTAAGATAAAACTTTTGATGATGTGATAATCCATCATAGATTTCCATGTGGTCTCTCTGTTTAACCTGTTATAGAGACATGAGAATACCAATGAACAAGTCTTTTTCATGTACAGTATTATACATTTTTTTATCGTCAGTAAAATCCTTATCTAATGATTATTTGTAAAACATTAACCAAATATTTTATTGGTTACCGCATTGGGTTGAATAATGTCCTCCAAAAACTTACATCTGTCTGGAACCTCAGAGTGCAAGCTTACTGGGAAATAATTAGTTCAGATGCTTTCATACTGGATAAGAGAGGGCCCTAAATCAAATGACTGGTATTCTTATAAGGTCATATGAAGACACACAATGAAGGTCAGATGAAGGTAGAGGCAGAAATTGGAACTACGCTGCTATAAACCAAGGAATGTAGGAGCCACCAGAGCTGGAAGAGGCAAGGGAGGATTCTCTCTTTGAGAATTTGGAGGGACTGTGGTCCTGCGAACACCTTAATTTCAGACTTTTACCCTCCAAAACTGTGAGATAATAAATTTCTGTTGTTTTAAGTCACCCAGTTTGTGGTAATTTTTTATGGCAGCCTTAGCAAACTAATATAATGACTATTTAGCAACCAAACACTCACATTGATAAAATATACTTTTTAACAGTCCATATGGAATTAATGAAAATGAGCTGAAAGATTGGCTTCAGCTAGTATGTGACCTGTACAGTCTTGGTTAATGTCTATTTTCCCAGCATAATGATTCATAGTGCCTCCTTTCACTCTCAAAAGTTTCCTAGTTAAGGTGGTAAATTATATGATCACCTTAGTTTAAGCATATGTTGAAAGATCTATGATTCATTGCATTTGCAACGCAGAAATTATGTTTTCAAGGTGCTGATGTGTCAAAAGATGCTAATAACCACAGTAAAAAAGAATTTTTGAGAAGCTAGGGAAACTTTATAAAAGGGGCTGCATTCATTTTTGATTTATTAATTCATCTTATAAGAAAGGCAGTTATCTTACATTATTTTGTCATACAACAAATGATGCTGCATTTTACCTTTATTAGAAAGAAGCAAATGACCAAGAAGCAAACTGACATCAATGACCTTTCAACAAAATTCCAGGTCACATCTGGAATATAATCTCCCACATTATCTCTATCTGCATTTTTAGAATTCTTGAATAACTGATGCTATTATAGAATTCTGACTCATTAAGAAAACGCTGGAGTTTGTTTAGCATCTTTTGTTTAAGAAGGATGGGAATTTAGAGTAATCCATTAAGAAAATTTGAACATTAAATGTTCTCATCATTAAAGCATTATCCCTTGGTTAAGTACAAATCTTTTAAATCTAGGACAACTCATTCCTCAAGTATTCTAAATAGCTATGAATATTCTCTCTCTCCCTCCCTCCCCACCCCCTTTCTTCCCAGTTTTGAATAATTGATTTCTTCTGGCACTTCCTTCATTTCTAGTCAGTGATACCTTTGTGTGCAAGAACTGCTCTAGAAATAGTTAAGGATGAGGTGTAGGTCTTAACAGTTTCTTTCCACTTGGACAGCATTTAGGACTTGAAATTAGTTATTAACTAAGTGGTACTTTGTGGTCTCACAGTGTTAGTTTACCTTTTAACAGGTCTAACACATTCCCACTGTATCATTTACACTCCCCAAGTGCACGGTTGGTTAACCATTCAAGAAATCAATAGGGGTTGTAAAACGTGTACAAATTTGAATTTGGAGAGCGTCAAACACCTAGTTTATCCATCCGAAAAAACAGCTGGCACTTAGAATTGGGGCTTATAGGGAACTATTTATTTTGAAACATAAAAACCACAAAATGGCTATATCCAGAGATGCGAGTTGAGTGTGACATAGGTGATTCAAACAAGCCCCTCACTTTTGCTGCAGTGAGTGCTATCAGTATCAACCCACAACTCTGGCTCTTGGTATGTGACCAGGTAGCCCTTTGGATCCAGAGAAGGTAAGAGACACATTTTCTCTTATAAGGTCTTAAAATTTACTAGTCCTTGCTCCTACCTGTACTGTACCTAATTAGCTCATCAATTTATTCATTCACTTAAAAAATATTGACTGATCTCCTGTGTGCCAAATACTGCAGGTACAGAGTGCACAGTGGTGGGTCAGAGTTTCTCTCATAAAGGTCATACTCATCATAATACAATATACAAAAGTAAAAACAAACAAAAACCTAGCATCTAAATGAGAAATGTTACAGAGGAAAAAGTTGTAGCAGACTAGGGTGGGCAACCTGTTTTAAAGAGGTGAGGGAAGAGTATTGAAGAAGGAAGGATGAGAAAAAGCTGGCCAGGTGAAGATCCCTCTGAGTGAGTGTTATACACAGAAAAAGACTCTAATGTAAAAAACTGACATTCCAGGAGCCAACATTGTGCCTAGAGAAGAGGGTTCCCAGGAGAGTAAAGAGAGAGCTAAAACGGAGTGGAGAGAACAGCGAGGTCCTTATTACTATGTAGAACTTTGTATGCCACACTAAGGAGTATTGATTTAATTTAAAGCGCAATGAGAACCCATTGGGATAGTTTCAAGTATATCTGACTGGTGTGGAAAATAGAACATTGAGGGAAAACAAATAGGAGATCATTACAGTAGTGTAGGTGAAAGACAGTGTCCAGGTCTTGGACTATAGTGGCAGTGGAGAGAGAAAAGAATACTTCTATTCCACATATATCTTAGAGGTGGACTGAATATGACTTGTTTGTGTATTGCAAAATGAGAGGAATGGATCAAAGATGACTAGGCTTTTGGCTTGAACATGGTAGTGCCATTTTGTATAATGGGGAAGACTGCAGGAAAAACAATTAAGCTCTGATGTATAAACATGACAGATCTCTGATTTTGATTTCTGAGACTTCATTGAAAACTCTGTGTTTATGTTTGGGTATTTCTACAATAGAATTGATATTAACTGAAAGAAATCAATAGTTTAGTAGGAAAATGATCAGGGTGAAATGTCTATATTAAGCAAATTTATGATTATTAAAAGGAAGTCTTCTACATGATATCTAAAGTAGGAAGGACATTTATAATGGTCTGCAAGGGATGTGCAGAGGTCAGTTTAAAGGCAAGATTAGACATATCATGAAATGAAAGGGAAAAATTAGACTATGAAGAAACATCAGTAAGGAATGCTTTTAAGTAAAACATTTTTCTCTCTTTTTGAAAAAGTTATCACGAGAAAATAAGAGTTATTAAAGATAAGAAGTATGTAGATTTGCTCTCTTCAGTTTCCATTATGTAACATAAATTCTGTTTAGGCCAAAGGATTATTAAATTACATTATTATTTTAATTTGTTTAATGATTTACATTTTAAAAAGTTTTTTTGTAGCTATTATTTTACTTGAGACTGCAACATCCCTAAATGTTAGGTAAGTTAAACATATAAATGTGTGTGTGTGTATGTGTGTGTGTGTTTGTGTGTGTGTGTGGTGTGGTGTGTAGTTTTTTCCTTGACATATTAAAGTGTGGAGGCCGACATATTCAATTATTCCCTAATGTCATACAGTGGGTCAAGGGCAGAAAGATAGCTCCAGAAACCATGTGTTCTCATTTTAAAGTAATTTTTAAAATGTTAGAATAGTTTATAGAAGAGCTACAAAGAGAATACAGAGAATTCTCATATACCCACAATCAGTTTTTCTGTGTGTTCTCCTTTTTAATCTGGTGTTTTCTTCACAATTTTTCACTGGTAAAGAATTGTCTTAGAGTTGTACATATAGAGTTAAGGGGAAAAATGAAAGAGGCAGTCATCTGGATAATTCCAGACCAGAAAACAATTTTGTCTAAAAGATATAGATAATTGAGACAGAAAGGTTTTTTTGCCTGGAGAGATCCCTATGATTACCTTCCTCCTTCACTTGAATTTGTAGGTATAGTTATGACCATAGGTGTTTCACTTACTAATAGGAAACTGTATCATTCAATGTGAAGAATGTGTATTTTTTGAGAGGGCTAAATTGCTTAGTTCTATACTTTTTTTCCTTAAAAATAAAGTATATTGGGTATTTTCATTATAAAAGCAATTTCACATTGATTTAAGAATAGTAGAAATAATAGAAAGTAGAAGAAGCATAGAAAGACCTCATTGTTTACACCCTCAACAAAACTACTATCAACATTTAATTTATTTACTTCCAGGCTTTTTACTACATGTATTGTTTGGGTCTGTGTACTTAGATTGGACCATGTATAGGGCATTCATTTTGTAAGCTTCATATCAGGCCATGTCTAAAAGCTGATCTCAAATAGCAGGACAGTTAAATTGTTCAGCATGGTACACTATAAGGAGGCCAGTTAATCTATCTGGAGAGAAGCTATAATCATTGGAAATCTACATCTTATGTTATATTGGGCCAGGGATAGACGGTACAGAGACAAGAATTTGAAATATCATCAGTGGGAGAGAAAATGGTACAAACATTGAAAAACTAATATGGTATCACATATCAAGAGCCTCAGAAGCAGACAAAGACTCATAAATAAATCAATTGCAACATCCTCTATAAAAGTGAAAACTGAGAGACTACCTAAATTTTCAGCAATAGTATAATATAGTTAAGTAAATTGTGGTGTAATTAGATGATAAAATATTATTCAACCAGAAAAAATTATGAAGAGTTTTGATGACATAGAAAAATGAGTAAGATACTAAAATATATAATGTGTGGAAAATATAAAAACCTGGAATGAGATTCACCCCAATTTTGACAGTGATAATTTCTAGGTAGTAGAGAGAATTTTCTATAATAAATATGTTTTATTTTTACCAGAAAAAATTCACTAATTGAAAAATAAAGGTCATCAAGTGATGATTTTTTTTGGATGGGGAGAAGCTTACAAAAGGAATGGTTAGGTCTTTGAATTTAAGATTTTATTCTTGTTCAGTGTAGATTGTGTACATTCAAAGCTGTTTATCACTTATTAACAATCTCTCATAGTAAAAATGTGAAATCTTACTTCCCTCAGCCTATTGAAACTCTTTTAAATATTCACCATCATCTTTATGTCCTCATATGGTTTTTAAGAAACAGATTCTCCAGTTCTGAGAGAGTCGATTTGACTTGACTGAGAAAGTCAAAGAAATCCACTTGACTGAGTGGATTTCCATGACTTTGGAATGCCACAATCTTTTCTATCATAGTTGGTAGCAACAGGAATGGGCTAATTGTTTTGAGGGCCAGACCTCCTTTCATATTTCTATTTTTTTATTGGTCTTGGGTCACTGGAAGCAACTACTACCATGTCCTGTTGTGGCTAGAGGTGACAAGACTGTCCTTTCACAACTGTGCCAGGCTTAAACTCATATGATGTAGGGATCTTCGTCTGAGACTTGGAACAATGAGTCTTCCATACGAATAAATGGAGATCAGTTTATATAGAAAAGATGAAGTATGCCTAGCAGAGGAACAGCTTTGCCGAGTCTCAAGATACCATCTGTCTTTCTGCTAACAGAAGTTGGGCCCATCCAGGCTCTTTATCATCTTTTTGAGCTCGGTCATTCCAAAGGAATTAGGAGCAAAATATGAGCATGAAGTGCTTTAGGCCCAATCATTTCTCTCTCATTCTCTAAGTATTTCTCAGTACTCTCTGAGGGGTAGTGAACATAAGGCATGTTTTCTGTTAGTCTCGTAATACACAATTTATATGTTATATGAGTCGAATCGTTGTGGTAATCGACAGTGAATTTTTGGTAACACTGAAAAGAATCTCGTTTCTCCTACCCCTGTGTCAAGTTGAGTTCCAAATCTAGCTCCTCCAGCTACCAGCTGTGGGATTTAGAGCAACTCATATAACCCTTCTGTGGATCAGTTTCCTCATCTGTAAAATGGGGATGATTGAGTATTTGCATCATGGGGTTATAGTGAGGAATAAATGAAAATATCCATATAAAATCCTCTGAACAATAGCTAGCAAATAAGCACTTAATAAATGCTTTAGTTTTAATTAGATATTATCATCACATGTCCTCATAGTCATGCTTGCAAACAAATCTAAAGGAACTAAACAAGAATGGAACAATAGACCTAGAAATAAATAATCTCTGTGTCCTTTTGGGTCACTTTGCTTTCGTTTTCATGGAAATGCGTGTCCGCAGAGAAATGCTCTGGCTCACGTTTATAAGAGATCATTCGGCAGAGGGAAAAAAGCAGACTTTGGAAGAGAGAGCGAAGCTCAATCTCAGCCCAGCCATTTAATATTGTTAACTTTTTCTGGCAAATTACTTCACTCTTCAAGGCTTCTGTTTCCTCACTGAAAAAGAAAGAAACAGGAAAGCAAACAGGCTAACACAAAGCGATGTGATAACTGGGTAAAGATAGGGGCCGAAGAGCACACAGAAATGTTCGGACTCCAGGGTGAAAGTGGGGAGGGAATGGGCTCCATCTCCTCAATTTTAAAATGGTTGAAATAACGGTACTACCTGTTAACACTTGTGAGGCAATAAGATTACAGGCTTGGGAGCTTGGCTGTCTGGGTTCAATTCTGTTTTTTTGCACCCTCCAACTCTGTAACCACGGCCAAGTTATTTAACCTTTATGCATGTCGGTAAAACATTTATAACAATGTCTGGCACACAGTAAGTACCCAATGAATTATAGCTGTTTTAAACTAATATGTGTAATAAGTAAATGAGATTTTAAGTGTAAAGAAGCATTTATTTAGCACAGTGCCTGGCACATAGTAAACGCTTAATAAATGAAAGTGACGGTTACAATCACCGTCATTCCCAGAAGAAGGATATCTAAGCTGAAACATGAAGGATGAACAAGAATTAGACAAGTGAAAGAAGAATGAGTATCCCATGTTGGAATAATATATACAAAAAGTCAGATGAGAGCTAGAGCATGGCTTGTAGGGGAACTGTCAGTTTCTGGAGCCTTGAGAGTGAGGGAAATGAGGGTAGAGGGCATAGACTAAGGAGCGTAGTACATGCAATAAAAGCTGTTGTACCATCCTGCAATAAAGTTGGCACGCACTCACTGGCACATGCAAATATGTGGAGTGCTCCCACTCATGGGGAGGCTCCCTGTCCAACAGGACCAGCAGATCCATGCCATGCTTGCCTTATCTAGCCTTTGAGTATGTATCATTGCTGGCATCTTATGGAAGAGATTCAGTTATACTCAGTAGTGAATTCTTGCAAGAATCCTGGGTGGCTGAAGAGCCCTCGAAAAAAGCCAGAGGGAAGGATTATAGGGTCAGTAAAGATACACTTTGTTTTGACAGTCTACCAAGGGGACAGAAACCATGGTGTCTCTATCTCTAATAAAAGAATCTCTCTTCCATGACCTCTTGTAAAAGAATGGAATTCTCTCTTGGCAAAGCAAATATATATCAGGTTTAGTTTATTTCTCAAGCTTAAGGCAATATTAAAGTGTAAATTAAGTCACTTATTAATAACAAATCTTATGACTTGAAATGTAGTCTTATCTCGTAGATACAACAGTTGCTGACTCGGACTATTCTGATGGAAACAAGTTTGTTACAATAAGATAACATCCATATTCCTCTTTTTAAAAATAACTTTATGTTTTTATGTTTGAAGGAATAATGAGATTCTGTAATACACTGGAAAAAAATGCATGATATTCATTCATTGTGGCAGTATATCATAATTACTCAGCTTCCCTTTATCATTAATAACACAAGATTGTGAATAAAAACATACTAATATCCACCAGATGTTCAGAAAAACATAAATATCTCCACATCAGCATATTTTAGCAAAAAGTCAACAAAATTTTCTCAACTTCTTTTTCCTTTTTTAGTTTTCTGAACATGTTCTTTGATACGATATTTTTAATCCTCATTAGGGATTTGCTTCTGGTTCCTTTAATATCCTCCACAAGAGACTGACTGTATAGTTTCAAATGTAACCAGCATTCATCCTGCTACCTTTTCCCCTATTATTCTATGTATCAAGAGGCAGGCTGGTATAATGGAAAGAGATCAGGCAGCTTTGTGGTCAAAGAGATATCAGTTTACACATATTCTCATCTTCTTAATAGCTATGTGACCTTGGGAGAATTGCTTAAACTTTCTGAGCCTAAATTTGTTTACAATGGTGAAAATAATTCTTTTACTGAAGGGTCATTTCACAGAAAAGCACTGATAAAGTGCCAAGCATTCAGCTATATTCAATAAGAGGTAGCAATTATATTATCCATCTGAAGGCCATTCCCATTTCTTGGTTTCCTTTGACTATTGGATTTTCCATTTTTTCTTCCCCATTGATACCTTAAGCTTATTATAATTTCTATTTTTTTTCTAAAATTCAAGTTTTTCTCTTCAGTTATCATTCTAGAAGCTTATCCTCTTAGCCCCAGCTTCTTTATAAACATGCCGTGCTAGGATGAGGGCTTTGTTGTGCGTTTTAATACCCAAGACAAAACTGTGGTGCAGGTGCTACCTGACAGATTGCAGATAGTTCCTCCTGCTAGGGAAACACAACTCCCACACCAGCTCCATGAAATGGCCAGTAAAAGTGGCATAAAATCATTGATTAATTTTTTCCTGTGGTGAATTCCACAGTCTCAACTTGGAAAGGAGCAAATGGCTTATTGTAAAAATAATACTTAGGAAACCTGGTGCCCAGGAATGGGCTGCTATTCCGGTGAGGCTAATTAACTCCTCCAGAAGCTAAGAGCACCAAACCAGTGTAGGAAAAATGTAATTTGTAGAATAGTACCCTGGTGTCCTGCAAGGATAGTTCATTTAATATAGAGCAGTAATTCATCCCCATCTGATAATTTACATACTATAGTTTACCAGAGGAATTTTCCCAAGGTGACCATCCTGTACCAAGGCAACAGAACAAATATGAAAAAGGAAAGAGGTAAAAATTAAGTCTTTTCTTTTTTAGTCCAACCTTCAGAACCTCACATAAAAAACAATCCTGATATAGAGGTTAAGTATAGAAGACATTATGAGATCCATGATTGCATGTCCACATTTAGAAGAAAGCAAACACTTGACAGGAAGTTGTCATCTTTTTGATCTGTGAATCCCTTTTCTTCTACTGGTTCATATCCATTACCATTCAAGTACTGTGGGATTTGATTTCATTTTGGCCAGGTGGTCTTTAACCTGCAGTGCCACAGCTGTATTAAGAGGTAGTAAAGATGTGTTCTTACATGTCTTGACTCACTGCTACTCTATCAGTTTATTTTGATTTAGAAATTGGCTAATGCTACACGAAGTCTCCCTTCCCTGGAATTCAGAGAGCAGCTTATTTATATGTAGATATAGCTATATGACATTTTCAAATGCCATACATTTGCATATGAAGGTCTCTTTCTTCCCCTTTCAGTAAACAGTCTCTGCTATAACTTCCAAAGCAATGTTTAGAATTATATTTTCTATACAGGTCTTTCCTTAAAATGTTTTTTAAATGCCCAGTAGAGATAAAAAATGAAACCCTCAAGCTGGAATCTATTTTTTAGGGGTGAAAAAATATATATACATGCACATACACACACACACACACACACACACACACACACACACACACACATAAGGAGACAGAGAGAGAGAGAGAGAGAGAGACTGATTCACCTTCTGTTTCTGTGGCTTTGTGCTAAAACTTTTACAAAATGATAAAAAATATTATGGTCAAAATTTCTTAAGAGGAAAACAAAAGTGGCATTAATTTGACATGGAGCGTCCTTTAAAAATTCATATAGTTTGGTTTCTAGAGAGGTGACTATTAGCCTAATTCATTTATTCAACAAATAATTATTAAGTGTCTACTATATACGAGGCATTTTTTCCAGGTGCTGCATTTATAATGGGGAACAAGACAAACTCCCTGCCCTCATGAAGTACACAAAAGAAGATAAGAGAATAAAAAGGTAAAAACAAGAGTATATTAAAAAAATTCTGTTCTCAAATACTGTGAGGAAAATCAAACACTATTGGTGGAGAGAATGCATGGGCTGCAAGTGGACATTAAGTAGAGTGGTCAGGAGGGCTTTCTCTTGAAAGATATGAAGGGTCCTACCAGAGGAAGAGAACAGGGACACACATCTTTAAGAGCACAGGAAAAGCTAAGGCTAAATAGTAAGCTTTAAACATAATTATACAGAAAAATAAGTTTGCAACAGGAAGGGCATTTTAAAATACAACTCTGAGAGTGAAATGACCCTTTCTTTGACATTAGTTTTAAGAAACATGAAGAAGGAAGGAAGGAAGGAATGGAGGAAGGGAGCAAAGGAGAGAAGCTACTGAGTGTTTCCATAGTTTCCATTTGCTTCCAGGGCTCCTTGTTATGGGTCCTACTGTTCCCCGGGGATTTATTCTTGGTTGTCTTTGCTTTTCCCTCACCTGAGTTCCCTGACACCCCAAAGCTCAGCTTCTGTTTGAGGATGACCACATCATTATTTTCATTCCACTTCTCTCCAGACCTTTAACCCCATGTGTTCACCTCTATGTAATGTCCTCGAATAAAACAGGTAAAAAATGACTCAATATTTTGCCCCCAAATCTGTTTTTCTTCGTACTGTTTTCCCTCTCTTAGAGAATGGAACTATCATTCATCTAGGCAGCCAAGCAAAAAAACTTCACATTTTTCTTGATTCTCCCCTTCTCTTGACACTCATATCCAGTCAGTTGGCAAGTCCGATAACCTTTTAGCTCCTAAATCCACCCCTAATCTGTTTCTCCCTCTCTGCTGCCAACACCGTCAATGGCATTCATGCTTCATTGTTCTCTGGTTAACGCCACGTTCTCCTAACCCATTTTGCCTAATGTTCCTTCCCTCTCTAGCCTATTCTTTACTTTGCTGCCAGGTTTTGTTTTTTTCTTTTTTTAATAAAACAATATGACATCAATCATTTAAGATACCTCAATGGCTCCCTACTGAGCAGAGGGTAAATTTCAACTTTCCTTACAAACAAGAAAAGACTCTTGATTGAAACTCCACATCGCCATTCCCATTTTAGCACCTTTGTTCCCCTTCCTCATCCTATGCTTCAGCCATTCTAGACTATTGGCCATTCCCTGCAAAATGCCTGTTTATCAAAGCCTTTTTGCCTTTTCAAATGCTGTTCCTTATGTTTATAATGCTCTTTTCTCTGCCCACCAATGTAAGCTCCAGCTTGTCTGTAACACCTCTGACTTCTCTTATTGCCAGTCATAGTCACTCCATCAGCTTGAGTCTCTACTCTTTTTGTTTTGTTTTGTTTTTGTTTTGTTGTTGTTGTTTTTTTTTTTTTTTTTTTTTTTTTTTTTTTTTTTGCGGTTTGCGGGCCTCTC
>NC_041215.1:96419916-96425482 GCF_002837175.3 Physeter macrocephalus
AGGGCACGAACCCGTGTCCCCTGCATCGGCAGGCGGATTCTCAACCACTGCGCCACCAGGGAAGCCCTTGAGTCTCTACTCTTACATCAGCATCTCTGAGCTATACATGCTTCATTTCTAGAAAGGACTCATTATACCTCTCTCCCCAGGCAGGTTGTGAGGAGATATGACAACATGTGGTATACAGGTATATAATGCATGACACAAAGTAATGAAAAATAAATCTATTTTTCTACTATTTTATATTATTTTATCTCTACTTCAGCACTCTTAATCCTTTATATTTTATTTACTGTAAAAAGTTATTTGAATAATCGTCATTTAGTATAAGAGTGCTTGTTAGAGTAACATGGCTCTCTGAATTTCAAGTGAGAGAGAGGCTTGGGTGTAGTTTGCCTCTGAATTCTCTTATTTATAAAAAGTCAAAACAAATATTACCAGGATCAGTAAGAAATTGATCAATTTTCATAAAAAGTTCACTAATTAAAATTCTGCACTGCACCTTCCAGGTGAATAGATTTTTGGGGTCTTGGGTTGTTTTGTCACATCTGTGACTTTGAAGTCCTGGATTCCATAGCCCGAGAACCTTTCACAGATGTCACAGTTAAATTCATATCACTTGATAGTGTCTGAAAATAACTGGCACTTTTCTAGGCTTAGAACTTACCATTTTGATGAGTTCGGGCAACAATGCTGACCATAGTAAGAATGGTTCTGAAGAGGCACTCTGCTAATTTGCTAATCGTTTTCAGGATTTTAACATATTTAGGCAGATTCTGGGGAAATTCATTGGACTTACAGACTGAGCTCTTTAGTCTGTGGCTTTATACGTCATCACTGTCTAAAGTAATAGAAGAGATGATTATCTGGAACAGACTTTGAGATCATCTATTCAAGGCCTGTGATTTATAGATAAGCAAACTAATGTTCAGGGAGGTTATGGTCAAATCCAGGACCTAACACAGGTCTCCCTGGGGATTAGTGCACATTGCACATTAGTGCAATGACTAGAAAATCACAGGTGCCTTAAATCCCATTTCCGGGATTTTCCCACCTACATGGAAATACCTCTGTTATTTAAAGATACTGTAACCCATTTCACAGGTGTTAGCAGAAGACAGTGGAAACAGGTAAAAGGAAAAAAAAGTCAAAGAGAGTGGAGAAAGAGTTATACTAGGTTTAAAATTATGTTAGATGTAAAATAGAAATGTTAAAATGATTTGAGATCAGTGAAAAGTTTGACTTAGCTAGTTTTAGGGATTATGGCTTGTATACTAAGAATAATAGATGAGATGTACCATCATATTGTTTAAGTTTCTGGATCATATTTTCCTACCAAAATTTCTATTTAATTATAAATTTTGTATAGAACACAATATTCCTAGGCATTTGAGTGTTGACAGTTTTATCAAAACAGCTTTTCTTTAACCCCTTAATTTTAAAAGGTTTCTTTCCTTTGTAAGGTGTGTTTTAACCTCTTGGAATCATTTCCCAAGAGAGAAATAACTGTGGAGTTTATAATGAAAGTCATTAGAAACCAGAATTCATTTACCAGAAATTAGATTGAAGTGGAACTTGAAGTAGACACAGGAACCCCAAACATCTTCATTTTCCATTAAGCATGAGAGGACATTGAGCAAAGAAATTTCTTGGTGAGAACTCTGGCCTAACTGTAGGATTCCACTGCCTCATATATTTGACAGTTTCAAAAACATCCTACACCCTAATGCTCTAGCAGAAGGGGAATGACCAATAATAGACATTGGTACATCGGGATAATAAGACAAATTGGAGGAACTGACAGGCAGGTGATGAATAATTTTAACATGACCCTAAAAATAGTGAAGGGAAGTTTGCACATTGACACTTCTCTAAAGCCAGATGGATATGCATGATCTGAGTTTTTAGACAGGTGTCAGGAATATTGATGGTTGGTATAGGAATGATCATTTTCTTGGCACTGTTGCAGTAGACAGTTTGCATGATTAATGATACATCTTAGTCTTTTTTTCTCCTCAGGGCAGAAAGGGATATGAACCTTTGTCACCCCAAGGAATGTAAGAATTCTGCCTGCAGGGTAAGGCAGGAGAGCTTTATTCACCTAAAAGCACCATTTTCTTTTGCGGGGGTGAAGAAATAGTAGTAAAATATATAAATGATCTTGACATATGAGATGACAGTGTCTGGTAGAATGATTATAACACACTTCTTATTAACAGGGTTCTACCCCAGGGCGGAGGAGTCTTGCATAGATCTGAACCGTGGAGTGCAGTAAGCCTGGGCTCTAACAAAACCAAAGCAAACAGGCTTTGGGATGGATCCGATCATATACAGGGCTTGAGTGAATATTTAAGGACCACTTTCAAAAGAAATAGTACAAGACCAACAGCAGGAAATAAGAGGTGAGATCATCTTCCTAATGTTTGTATTCATTTCAGGTTTTCAGAGACAATTTTCTGATTCAAATCGATTCAATATTGTTTCTAAATGCTAAATCTACTGAGAAAGGGCTTTTCTTTTCCAAGAATAATACTGTTTGCTCGGGTTTTTAAAATGTCACATAGAGCAGTGAATGAACTCAAGGCTCAAGATTAAATACAAAGTCTAATAATAGTTTGTAGATGTATTCTGCTAAGCTCTGAGCATCCCATCTACTAAAAAATATTATGGTAAATAAAGGTAAATACAAGCTATGGAGGTAAACTACAAAAGTTTTATTTCTTTTTCTTTTTCAAGGAATAAAGGGCAACATTGGAATTCAAGTTCCAATGAAAAACCTTTGGTGATAAAACAAAACAAAACAAAACAAAACAGCAATCTGTTTCTCCAAAGAAATTTAAATATAGAATAGAGGCTCATTTGTATGAGAGAAGGGGTAAGAATTTAATCTTCATGTACACAAATGATTAGATTATCTATTTCTTTATTTTCTGTTTACTTGGAGAGAGGACAAGAGTTACAACTTAAAATCTCTCCTTTGCTGGTACTACAAATGCTTACATATGTATTTATTGATTAAATTCTCAATGGGTAAAACTCATATCCACAATGGGAATGATGGAGTGTGTCTTATCTGGAATAGGCCTTTAACAATTTTCTTTTTGAATTTTTGTGATTCTTTTTTTTTTTTAAACATCTTTATTGGAGTATAATTGCTTTACATTGTTGTGTTAGTTTCTGCTGTCTAACAAAGTGAATCAGCTATACGTATACATGTGTCCGCATATCGCCTCACTTTTGCATCCCCCTCCTACCCTCCCTATCCCACCCCTGATCCCCCTGTGCCATGAGGCTGCTCCCCACTAGCTATCTGATTTACATTTGGTAGTGTATATATGTCAGTGCTGCTCTCTCCCTTCGTCCCAGCTTACGCTTCCCCATCCCCACATCCTCAAGTCCATTTTCTACGTCTCCATCTTTTTTCCTGTCCTGCCCTTAGGTTCTTCAGAACCTTTTTTTTTTTTAGATCCCATATATATGTGTTAGCATACGGTATTTGTTTTTCTCTTTCTGACTTACTTCACTCTGTATGGCAGACTCTAGGTCCATCCCCCCCCACAAATAACTCAATTTCGTTTCTTTTTATGGCTGAGTAATATTCCATTGTATATATGTGCCACATCTTCTTTATCCATTCATCTGTCCTGAGGGTTGTCTTTTCGTCTTGTTTATGGTTTCCTTTGCTGTGCAAAAGCCTTTAAGTTTCATTATGTCCCATTTGTTTATTTTTGTTTTTACTTCCCTTTCTCTAGGAGGAGGGTCAAAATGGATCTTGCTGTGATTTATGTCATAGAGTGTTCTGCCTATGTTTTCCTCTAAGAGTTTGATAGTGTCTGGCCTTACATTTAGGTCTTTAATCCATTTTGAGTTTATTTTTGTGGATGGTGTTTGGCAGTGTTCTAATTTCATTCTTTCATATGTAGCTCTCCAGTTTTCCCAGCACCACTTATTGAAGAGGCTGTCTTTTCTCCATTGTATATTCTTGCCTCCTTTATCAAAGGTAAGGTGACCATATGTGCCTGGGTTTATCTCTGGGCTTTCTATCCTGTTCCATTGATCTATGCTCCTGTTTTTGTGCCAGTATCATACTGTCTTGATTACTATAGCTTTGTAGTATAGTCTGAAGTCAGGGAGCCTGATTCCTCCAGCTCCGTTTTTCTTTCTTAAGATTGCTTTGGCTATTCGGGGTCTTCTGTGTTTCCATACAAACTGTGAAATATTTTGTTCTAGTTCTGTGAAAAATGCCACTGGTAGTTTGATAGGGATTGCATTGTATCTGTAGATTACTTTGGATAGTATAGTCATTTTCACAATGTTGATTCTTCCAATCCAAGAACGTGGCATATCTTTCCATCTGTTTGTATTGTCTTTAATTTCTTTCATCAGTGTCTTATAGATTTCTGCATATGGGTCTTTTGTCTCCTTAGGTAGGTTTATCCCTAGGTATTTTATTCTTTTTGTTGCAGTGGTAAATGGGAGTGTTTCCTTAATTTCTCTTTCAGATTTTTCATCATTAGGGTATAGGAATGGAAGAGATTTCTGTGCATTAATTTTGTATCCTGCTACTTTACCAACTTCATTGATTAGCTCTAGCAGTTTTCTGGTAGCATCTTTAGGATTCTATACGGATAGTATCATGTCATCTGCGAACAGTGACAGTTTTACTTCTTCTTTTCTGATTTGGATTCCTTTTATTTCTTTTTCTTCTCTGATTGCTGTGGCTAAAACTTCCCAAACTATGTTGAATAATAGTGGTGAGAGTGGGCAACCTTATCTTGTTCCTGATCTTAGAGGAAATGGTTTCAGTTTTTCACCATTGAGAATGATGTTGGCTGTGGGTTTGTCACATATGGCCTTTATTATGTTGAGGTAGGTTCCCTCTATGCCTACTTTCTGGAGAGTTTTGATCATAAATGGGTGTTGAATTTTGTCAAAAGCTTTTTCTGCATCTATTGAGATGATCATATGGTTTTTCTCCTTCAGTTTGTTTAGATGGTGTATCACCTTGATTGATTTGCATGTATTGAAGAATCCTTGCATTCCTGGGATAAACTCCAGTTGATCATGGTGTATGATTCTTTTAATGTGCTGTTGGATTCTGTTTGCTAGTATTTTGTTGAGGATTTCTGCATCTGTGTTCATCAGTGATATTGTCCTGTGGTTTTCTTTTTCTGTGACACCTTTGTTGCTTTTGGTGTCAGCGTGATGGTGGCCTCGTAGAATGAGTCTGAGAGTGTTCCTCCATCTGCTATACTTTGGAAGAGTTTGAGAAGGATAGGTGTTAGCTCTTCTCTAAATGTTTGATAGAATTCGCCTATGAAGCCATCTGGTCCTGGGCTTTTGTTTGTTGGAAGATTTTTAATCACAGTTTCAATTTCAGTGCTTGTGATTTGTCTGTTCATATTTTCTCTTTCTTCCTGGTTCAGTCTTGGAAGGTTGTGCTTTATAAGAATTTGTCCATTTCTTCCAGGTTGTCCATTTTATTGGCATACAGTTGCTTGTAGTAATCTCTCATAATCTTTTGTATTTCTGCAGTGTCAGTTGTTATGTCTCCTTTTTCATTTCT
>NC_041215.1:96425718-96480053 GCF_002837175.3 Physeter macrocephalus
ATAAACTTCCCTCTTAGAACTGCTTTTGCTGCATCCCATAGGTTTTGGGTTGTCGTGTTTTCATTGTCATTTGTTTCTAGGTATTTTTTGATTTCCTCTTTGATTTCTTCAGTGATCTCTTTTTTATTTAGTGGTGTAATGTTTAGCCTCCTTGTGTTTGTAGTTTTTACAGTTTTTTTCCTGTAATTGATATCTAGTCTCATAGTGTTGTGGTAGGAAAAGATACTTGATACGATTTCAATTTTCTTAAATTTACCAAGGCTTGATTTTTTACTGAAGATATGATCTATCCTGGAGAATGTTCCATGAGCACTTGAAAAGAAAGTATATACTGTTGTTTTTGGATGGAATGTCCTATAAATATCAGTTAAGTCCATCTTGTCTAATGTGTCATTTAAAGCTCGTGTTTCCTTATTTAATTTCATTTTGGATGATGTGTCCATTGGTTAAAGTGGGGTGTTAAAGTCCCCTACTATGATTGTGTTACTGTCAATTTCTCCCTTTATGGCTGTTAGCATTTGCCTTATGTATTGAGGTGCTCCTATGTTGGGTACATGAGTATTTACAACTGTTGTATCTTCTTGTTGGGTTGATCCCTGGATCATTATCTAGTGTCCTTCTTTGTCTCTTATAATAGTCTTTATTTTAAAGTCTATTTGGCTGATATGAGAATTGCTATTCCAGCTTTCTTTTGATTTCCATTTGCATGGAATATCTCTTTCCTTCCCCTCACTTTCAGTCTGTATGTGTCCCTAGGTCTGGACTGGGTCTCTTGTAGACAGACAATATATGGGTCTTGTTTTTGCATCCATTCAGCCAGTCTGTGTCTTTTGGTTGGAGCATTTAATCCATTTACATTTAAGGTAATTATCAATATGTATGTTACTATTACCCTTTTCTTAATTGTTCTGGCTTTGTTTTTGTAGGTCTTTTCCTTCTCTTGTGTTTCCTGTGTAGAGAAGTTCCTTTAGCATTTGTTGTAAAGCTGGTTTGGTCGTGCTCAATTCTCTTAACTTTTGCTTGTCTGTAAAGGTTTTGATTTCTCTGTTGAATCTGAATAAGATCCTTGCTGGGTAGAGTAATCTTGGTTGTAGGTTTTTCCCTTTCATCACTTTAAATATGTCCTGCCACTCCCTTCTGGCTTTATCCTGTATGGTACTCTCTGCACTTCCTGGACTTGATTATTTCCTTTCCCATGTTAGGGAAGTTTTCGACTATAATCTCTTCAAATATTTTCTCAGACCCTCTCTTTTTCTCTTCTTATTCTGGGTCCCCTATAGTTCGAATGTTGGTGCGTTTAATGTTGTGCCAGATGTCTCTGAGACTATCCTCAATTCTTTTCATTCTTTTTTTTTTATTCTGCTCTGTGATAATTATTTCCACTATTTTATCTTCCAGGTCACTTATCCGTTCTTCTGCCTCAGTTATTCTGCTATTGATTCCTTATAGAGGATTTTAAATTTCATTTATTGTGCTGTTCATCATTGTTTGTTTGCTCTTTAGTTCTTCTAGATCCTTGTTAATCATTTCTTGTATTTATTCTCTTTCCAAGATTTTGGATCATCTTTACTATCATTACTCTTAATTCTTTTTCAGGTAGACTGCGTATTTCCTCTTCATTTGTTCAGTCTGGTGGGTTTTTACCTTCCTCCTTCATCTGCTGCATATTTCTCTGTCTTCTTATTTTGTTTAACTTACTGTCTTTGGGGTCTCCTTTTTGCAGGCTGCAGGTTTGTAGTTACCGTTGTTTTTGTTGTCTGCCCCCAGTGAGTGAGGTTGGTTCAGTGGCTTGTGTAGGCTTCCTCATTGAGGGGACTGGTGCCTGTGTTCTGGTGGGTTGGGCTGGATCTTGTCTTCCTGGTGGGCAGGGCCACGTCCGGTGGTGTGTTTTGGGGTGTCTTTGAACTTAGTATGATTTTAGGCAGCCTCTCTGCTAATGGTTGGGGTTGTGTTCCTGCTTACTAGTTGTTTGGCATGGGCCATCCAGCACTGGATCTTGCTGGCCTTTGGGTGGAGCTGGGTCTTAGCATTGAGACGGCGATCTCTGGGAGAGCTCTCACCAATTGATATTACGTTGGCCTGGGAGGTCTCTGGTGGTCCAATGTCCTGAACTTGGGTCTCCCACCTCAGAGGCTCAGGCCTGACACCGAGCCAGAGCACCAAGACCCTGTCAGCCACATGGCTAGGTACATGGGGATTTTCTTGCCTTTTGGGAAGTCTGAGGTCTTCTGCCAGGGTTCAGTAGTTGTTCTGTAGGAGTTGTTTCAGTTTTAGATGTATTTTTGATGTATTTGTGGGGAGGAAGGTGATCTTCACGTCTTACTCCTCGGCCATCTTGAAGGTCCCCCCCTTTAACAATTTTAACTCATAATTTTAATTGGTACCCTGCTACATTCAAATTCTGTAAGAGAGTTCTCTTAACAGGGCTAAATCATATTACTTTACACTAATACAATTTTTACTCAAATTCTGAAACATTCTATACTTGTTGAGTACAATGAACTCTTACATTACTTAGGAACACATTGAGAGAAAAAAAGTCATTGTAACAATATGAATGGTTGCTCCAAATAGCCCTTGTGCTTTTAGAAACTAGAGCTTGAGCAAGATTTAAGCCAGTCAGTGGGGAACAGATCTACCTGGGGCATAAATTCAAAGCTTTATACATAGTCAAGGGAAGACTGAGTCTAACACAGCCTTGCCTTCCTTTTAAAATTTTTTAAATAACCCAATTATTACGCTTATACACAGAAACAGGAAAATAGAAATCTAGAATCTAAAAATCTTCAGTTTGAATTTTTAAAAAATTAGATAAAATTATGCTATCCAAATTAAAGAATTGTTTCTATCTTGAAAACAATTAAAACTTTGATAACAACATAAAAAGCATGTTAGAATAAGAAGTATCCATGTCCTAAATTTGTGCTAATAATTCCTTATAACTACATAGTGAGTCTCATCTCACAAAAGGCTTTCATTTTCAAAACATGTGAAAAAAGCAGAAAAGATATAATCTTCATTTAAAGATTCTCAGAAAGTTTAGGAGACTTCCCCAGATCATATAACATTTATAAGTTGAGCAGGTAGGTTTAGAATTTAGGTCTTTTGACAACCTGTCCACAAAGTCAAAACGTTTTAGTAGGGAATTAACAAACTATACGCACAATAACATTCACTAAATGGATTATAGAAACTTGTATGCTATTTCATTTGTCTATATCAGAAAGATTTACTTCATTTTTTTTTCTTTAACATCTTTATTGGAGCATAATTGCTTTACAATGGTGTGTTAGTTTCTGCTTTATAACAAAGTGAATCAGCTATACATGTACATATGTTCCCATATCTCTTCCCTCTTGCGTCTCCCTCCCTCCCACCCTCCCTATCCCACCCCTCTAGGTGGTCACAAAGCACCGAGCTGATCTCCCTGTGCTATGCGGCTGCTTCCCCCTAGCTATCGGTTTTACATTTGGTAGTGTGTATATGTACATGCCACTCTCTCACTTTGCCAAAAGTTAAATGACTAACTTTTGGCATAAAACTAGTGTAGATGAAAAAAAAAATTCCCATTTTTTAGAGATACTCTCCTTCCAGAAAGGACAGCATAAGTTTTTCAAAACATTAACACATATATCTCAGGCAATTTATTTACCAACTCTTCCTTCTTAGATAGATAGAAAGATAGATAGATATTTTTGTTCCAGCATAAAGGCCAATGGTACACATACTATATGAATAGGTGGTAGTATAAGGTAAGACAGAAAGTAGCATTGCTGTGAAAGTTATTCATTTGTTTCAATACTCAAGTAATTACTGTAGCAAAGACTTGCTTATTTATCATTTCCTGTTGTCTTTGCTATTTTTCCAAGTTGTCTTTTTAAACAAATATCCTCATTGTCCTTGTTGCAAAACCAATAACTTTATTTCACTAGGTAAGACAGCAAACCAATGCAGCCGAGTTTACTCCCCATCCCAAAGAGGATCTGTGCCTGAGAGCCATTAAACAGTAATGCACATTGTTGTCCTTCCCTGAGGGAAGAGGCACAGTCTAGCTCAGCGCTAAGTTGCCATTTAAGACACATCTTCAGACTCCCCTTCATTTTCAACTGTGAAGGTTTTCATGAATACCTGAGATCTAAAGCCATATCAAGCATTTTGTTCCATGAACAGCACAACAATTTCAGCCTTAAGAATTGCTGTTGGACACTTAAATAGAATTTAGCCAGTTGGTTTGAAATATATTCCTATGAATCAAGGTTTACAAAGATTTCTACTGTGGAAGTGCCAGATAATAAAAAGAAGCTTTAAAATGGTTTCCTCCTCAAAGAAAAGCATTAAAGATCTTTCAAACAGGCAATGTTTGGTTCAGCAATTTAGTCAAAATGTGTAAGGAGTAGCTAATATGAACACAAAGATGACACAGCTTTGAACAGAAGCAAAGCAGGAACCTGGGTTATTAGACTACTAGTTAGGAATACTGAATAAGATAACAGATCCAGTTATGACTAGGCGACTTTCCTCAGTAACTTATGATAACTAAGAGTATAACCTCCTTTTTAGCTGGATGCATTTTCATCATTCTGATAAGCCTTTTCAGAAACAGATATTCCCTCTATTTGTAAAACTTTAAAGGACATTTCTATTTATGGGACAACCATCATTTAAAAAAATGAGTGCGTATGTTTCAAACAGTGAATTGAAAAGAAACTTGGACTAAACCAATGATCCTTGGTTTAGGATTGTATCTCCTCTTGGGGCACAGGAGAATTGAGAAATGTTTAGGGAGCTCAGATCTGGACTTCATAGTGCCACTTAATTTCTAGAACCTATGTACTATATACTTATCTATAATTTCTAATGCCATAAAGCAGGGTTTCCAAACCTTGACACTATTAGCATTTAAGCTGGATAATTCTTTGTTGTGCGGACCTGTCCTCTGCATTGTAAGACGTTTAATTTAGCAGCATTCCTGGCCTCCAACCACTACATGTAACTAACACCCCGTCTTCCCCAGACAATCAAAAATGTCTCTAGAAATTGTTAAATGTTGCCTCAGTTGAGAAACACTAATATAAGGTAATGGTCAACAACTTTCCCTCAAGTTCATGATTTTTGAACTAAAGCTGTATACTTGATGATAGAATACTAAATCTAGAAAGACATCATTATAATCTAATCTTATTTTCAAATTTTACTGATGAGAGAACTTAGGTTCTGAGAGGCTAAATACCTATCAAAGTTTCGATGAGGTAGAATAGAGATGACACTAAGTCGAAAGTTTCTGCATTCCTATTTCAGGCTCTTTCCCCTACAAAATGCTCTTTGTAAGTTGTTTACTCTGAAATTAAAATGAAATTAAGAAATAAATATGGCTACCCATGTCATTGGAGAGAATCCAAAACAATAGTCAACACACATATAAGTTCTAGTTGATTTTGGAAAGAGCCAAGTGATCCTATTCCAGTGGTATTATTTTCCTGATATGATGATGATGACGATAATGATGATTATAATGAAGATGACAGTGGTTTTCTTAAAATAACATTACAGTTATCTGTGTTTCCTAAGCACATACCAATTCATGGCTAATGTAAACAGCTAAGAAGCATATTAAATTGTAGAAAGCAGTCAGCTTGAATGTTAGAATATAGTCCTGACTATATGCTTAGATAAGTGAGAGTTAGTGGCTGTCTATCATTGTTGATGGGCGCTCTGCTTACTATTAATTATTCTACATATAGAAGACAACGTGGACACTCTCTTAAAATTACCTTACAGATAAGTTTCCCTGGCCTACCTGGTGGTTCTGTCTCATGTTTCCATTGCTACATTTCATTAAAAATCAGAAACAAAGGCATATGTGCCAACTCTGGGGAAGGGTGAGTGGCTGGGCTTTGGGCATAGGAGTGAGATTTGCTCAGAGATTATTTCAAACAACCAGAAACCTTCAACTTCCTTAGGGCTCTTTAAATAATGGAAAAATAAATAGGAAAAAACCTTAGTGGTGCAAGAATTGTAGAATAATTGTGACAGTACATGAACAGTCAATCCGCAGAAGTGAATTTGGATGTGTACTGCCTGACAAAACACTAATTGCCTGTTGGTTTAAACTCTGTAGACTAAAAACATGATCTTTCTGGAATACTTAATTTCTGGAGGACAAATGGAGCTTGTTTATAGGCTTCATTTTCTGAATGATTTTTAAAATTTATTCAAAAAATTTTTTCGTTAAATAGACACTTATTTCCGTTATTAAATGAAATGCTCTTGGGAAGAGGTTTTCTGATGTGTGGCTGACACACACAGCTTTGAATCGTAGAAAATGTGAAAGATTAAAGGCAATAGATTTTTCTTTTTAATTGGCCTGGAATATATATTACAGGAATATTATATAACACTACCAAACATTGATGATGCATTCACAACTGTCTGCAGAATCTTCCATCTCATTCTGTTTGGGGTAATTAATAAACTTGTTCTGTTTGTGTTTTATGAAATGAAACATTAACAGTGTCACCATAAAGGACATTTATTAACACAAATGCTAAGAATTATTTTAGGACATACCAAAAGATATTAAACTTGCTTTCCAAGATTTACTCATTTTTCTCAGTTATTGGTCAAACCTCTTTGGATTATATGTTAAGGAAGGGCTTTCAAAGGTAACTTTGTGTAAAAACTTTTGCAGCTTTCACAATGCAGAAGGACCTATCAATCCAATATGGTTAATATTGATATTCATACCAATATTGTCATTTCTTGGGGGCTATTGGGAGAGATCCCAGAGGAACTCAGAAGTAGGGAGAACAGGATTGCCCTGTGCTTTTCCAGAGCACTAGAATGCCTCAGAGTTATGAACTGGCTTCTGGGAGAGCAGGTCTCAACTTTACTGTATCTAGGAAAATAGGTAGATTGGACAAGAACACTGAGAAATGGAAACTCAACAAAGGAGAGTTACATAGGCCGATAGTGTTTCTGTAAGCTCTAACCATGGAAGAGGAAGTCCTGGCCAAAGTCATTTATTATCTATATAAATGTGAGGACAGGAGTATCTCTATAGTATAGCCTTTTTCATCAAGCTGTCTTAGCTTGATGCCTTAAACATCTAAATAAAATATGCTCTATTCATGTTCACTAAGTGACCTCATTATAACTGGGCTTCTCAGAGAATTCAACTCTAAGAAGAGAATGTATTGGGCAGAGAACCAAATCCTCTAGGTAACTCTTTCTCATTGCAAATCCACACACAGACATTGAATTTGGTTAATCTCAGTTCACCGCGGAGCAACAGCTTACTCTTAGTGTGGTGAAAATGTAGATTTCTGAGTCCACAAGTCCAAGAGATTTGTCATTAATTTACTCAATATCCAGTTCTTGCCCTGCCTTGTCCCAGTTCTCCATCTCCACCAAATCATCATCTCTATGATGTGCTGCCCTTGTTGGTTCTCTGCCCTTGACTAAACTTATCTCTGTGCCCCCAACTTCCAACCACTTCCCAAAGCTCACCTGTAACTGTGCTCCATGATTGGCAAATTCCCCTCTATCCTCAGATGCTTCACTGAAATTCTCATCTCTCTGCTTGCATACTGAAGCACTAGCTTTCCCTGAGAATACCAAGTCCCTTCAGCTTTCTCACAAGGTGGCCATATTCTCTACCCTTCTCCTCCACTCCCCCATCTCAGGACTCAGAGGTGAGGATGGGATGCTGTCCTCTTTGGTCCTCATTACTATTTTCAGGTTACTGGACCACCACTTCCCTCAAGCCTTATCACTGATTTTCATACACCTTTAGGCCTGGAGTTTGTCTCATAAGTCAGATTTCTCTTGATTACATTTGAGTTCAAACTAAAAGTCTGAGCGTTTTCCAAATGAACAACTAGAGGGAATAAGCTATGACCCATGAAACAAGTAGCAGTGTTTAGAAATGCAATTTCTCTGAGAGATTTTAGTTTCACAGATATTTAAAAATATTTTTAGTTGATTATGTTTGTACATAGTCTCAAATTGTCAAGATGTGAGAACTGAATTTTTAATGTGCTTGATAATGTGGGTTCATATATTGGGCATGTCAAACTCATTAACAAAAGCAGCAAATCAAAGCGCTCTGGATATTTTGGGGTTTTTTTGAAACTGCTTGAATTCTATATATTAGTTTTATGGAGAACTATGTGTCTTGAAATTATACAGAGCGCTTGGACATATCCTACTCTTCTTTCAGTTTCACACCTTCTACCCATAATCATACTACTGTTCCTTAGGAACAGAAATAATATGTTTGAGATAAAAAGGTAAACCATGGTGGAGATTTATGTCACTTTCACCAGTGATATCTAGATGTTTGCCTCTTATGCCAAGAAGACTTGTTTTTCCTTGATGATCAGTTTTTGTTGAAAATATTTGTTCTGACTTTAATGCTTTCCCTAAATGTTTTGCACAGAAATAAATTCTTATATACCACATTCCTGTTATTTTTGCTTGATACCTCTCCATCACTGTGGTCACCCATTACACAGGTTTTCTTTTAAATAATGAATGTGTAGGTCCTTCAGACATACACTGTGGGGTATAAATGACTAATTTAAAGCTCAACTGGAAAAGAAATATAAGTGATATCATGATCTTGCAGTTCTTTCAAATGTTATGTCCTCATTAAATTCCTATTTGAATCTCATGTTGTAATAATCTGGTGACCCTGTTATTTTAAAATGATCAAAATATACCATACATAACATTATGTTGACTGGAGGAAAACTGAAAAAAAAAAATGGCCACGTGAAAAATTTCACATACTGAGGTGTCGAAGACATAAATGGTAGGTGCTCAATAAATATTTCTTTATAGGTGAATTAAAAAATCAGCCAAAGTATCTCGCAAAAAGTTGTTATATGACTTGGGTAGGAAAAAGATAAACCTTTTGTAATTTTATGACCTCATAAATGACAATATATGTATAAAAACTCTGAACAACATACATGAACAGACCATATCCCATACAATGTGTTACATTTCCCATAAAAATAAATTCTTTTCAGTTGTCAGACCAAAAGAAAAAGAACAGCAATAGCTAGCTCACTTGTTGCTTGCTAATGCCTTATGTAACATCTTTTAATTCAAACTTCAACCCTGTGGAAGTAGGCTTATTATTTCCATTGAACAGATGAAGAAACTGAGGCTCAGAATGGTCAACTAATTGGTTCAAGGTTAAATAATCAGTAATAGCATGACCAGTGTTTCAACTCAGCCCTGTCTGATTTTTAATGGCTTTAACCACTAAACTGGCTGCCACACCTTTATGGAAGAGAAAAGTAGGTAAGTAACACCTTCCGGTGAACAATTTGTTTCAGAAAGGAGCATTTCAAATAGGAAAAAGTGCACATAAATGATGCAGGATTCACTTATGAACTGGGGCATAAACACAGAGTTTTCCAGAGTGTCTAGCAGGGCCCAAGGCAACTCTTCAGTAGAAAACCTTCATCTGTATTGCAAATACTATTTCTGTGTTTATCTATAACCATGAACATAACATCATATTACAGATGACTGGCTACATGATTTTATGGGGAAAACGGTGAAAGCACAGAAGTTCAAGAGAGCAGGAAAAATTGTGAGTTAGAGTTCATAGAAAGCTTTATGAATTTTGCAGCACTCTAAAGTAAATCCCAGAGGGGAAAATACTCGAATTGAGACACTTTCCCCCAGAAATCTTGAGAAAATCTTGACATCTTAATTCATTTCCTGAGCTTAAATATTCTAGGCCAGTCTGGTGGCACTGTAATGGCCTGGGCAAACGTTTTTATTTATTTCACTGTTGATACCAATATTTGTGCTACAAGCTGCTGCCTGCATTTGCTGCTATTTATTTATTTCCTACAGATCAAATTATTGGCCTAGACATAACATGCTTTCCAGTGAAGTGCTCCTTGTGTTCACGAGCAAATGGAAAAAGCTTCCATTTTAAATGCAGATTTTTGCCACAAGACTGAATTAATTCGTATTATAAATATGTAACCACTTGCTATTCGTGTCTATATATGTATAGTGGAAGAGCAATTGAGGCAAACAGTAAATAAATCAAGCAAGTGCCCTATTTGCATGGGTGTCTGGTCAATATGTCAAAATGCTGTGTCCAGCTCCAGGTCAGCCACTTAGCTTCTTTGAGCCTCAATTTTATTCCCCCTAGTATTTGTAACCCTGTTATATTGAATTGACATTAGAGCAGATAAGGTAATGTGAATGGATCTTTGTAAAACTACAAAGTATCACACACACATTTTCTATTTATGTAGGATTACTTGGTAACAAATCCTGTTCTCTTTGGCTTCTCTTGTGTATATGGATAAATAGGACGCAGAAGAGGAGAATTTTAAAACCAAACAATACAGTGCCTATAATATATAGACATAAGTTCAAAGAGAAGAGTAACTCTTTGGAGCATCTCACAGCAATGGCGATATCATGGTGAAATATTTTTGACTCTGGAACTCACAAGGGGTTAACCTTTAAGGTGCAGAGTGCATCCCAAAACATCTAAGAATGTTAGGTAGTGACACTTCTCCCCTGATCCCTGACCGTTGACATTTTGCTGGTTTCTGAAATTAGCGATGATGGTTTGAACCTTAGCTCTATCACGTAATCTTTTTACTTACTCTTCCTGAACCTCCATTTCTCACCTGTCAAACACATATAATATCTGCCTCACATTTCAGTTGTTAAGACTGAAGGAGACAATACATGTGAAAAGCCTTTGTAAATTGCAATGGCTTCTACAGAGAACAAGTTATTATGACAATTCACTTAGGCTATCTAGATACCCTTTCAAGATGTCAGTTTCCTCTTAGTGTGGAGAAATGGGTTGATGATGGAATAATAATAGGATGGATGGAATTTGGTTTAGATGTGTATTTCTGGTTACTTTCTTCCATATTTCAGACCTGAGCTTAATATCTAAATTATTGCTTAAAGGTAAGGAAAAGGTTTCTAAAGAGAACATTTCCTAAAAATTAATCCTGCCTAAATATTATAAAAAATGGTGAATAGCCACACTGTAATGTACATCAAGTAAACACATGGACTCCATGCATGTCTGTACCTAGACTCAGAGGTAGGGAGACTCTGGCTCCCTCCCAAGAGTGGGAATGACTCAGGGCTTACTTTTCTCATTAAAAGCTAATAAAAATGGGAAGTTTCTCTTCCCATATTCAGGCTGTAATCTAACATATTCTGTATCTTTACTCAAGCTTTCTGACTGTTCTATTATCCAGTTCCTGTTGAACGTGTAGATACACAAGGAAGACAGACTGAGCGTGCTTTCTCTCGCAACCATTTTCCTCAGTATTCTGGGTTATCTTTTTCCAATTTGAAAATATACAGAAATGTAACTCATAACTTTAGTCTGCCATAGGAACTCTATCATTCAGTTATACATATTTTAATGCTATGCTCTAGAATGTTATCAAAAATTGATTTTAAAAAATCCCCAGCTATATGAAGAGCCTCTTGGCATATTTTGTAAAAATCACTGTTGAACATCTTATCCATTCTATATTTTCCAGTGATGCCTTATAAAGAGATCTATGCTAAATATTTCCTTTAGAATTTAGTTCTGGAGAAACTTTGTCTTTGGTCTCTGACTGATTATTTATTTTTATCAGACAATAAAAGACCTAAGTTCCATTTTAGCAGAGATCTCGGTTGATATATTCACCTTTGTAAAGCCCAGGACAGCAGAGTGTGTATGGCAGGGACTCTGAAAATATTTGTTGAATGTATTGATTCAATCATAATTTCTCTTTTTATATTGGTTGCAAGAACGCTTAGGGCTAAATGCAGTAACGATAATAGTCTATGTTGCCAATATGTTTATTTTCCTAATAGCTCTGCTTTTGTGTTTTCAATTTTTCTTTAAAAAATTTTGTTGAATATATTTTAATTATAAGTCACTGCAAATACTTTTGGAAACTGGTACAGAATGGCATTTAAAAATACATTTTATTTTCTAGATGATAAAACACAGACTAGTTTAACTACATGACTGTTTTGCTTGTTTGTTTTTTTTTTACATCTAATAACTTATAAAATCAAGTATATTTTTACCAGAAAAAATATATAGCCACTTTTATGAAGCATGACCAGACTTTTAGACAGAAAAGCAACCCAATCAGAAAATACACATACCAGATGAAGAAAAACAAAAGAGTTGCACTTCATTTTTTTTTCATTTTAAGACATGAGGGAATATATGTATATATATATATATTTTTTTTTAAAGAAAATGTTGCAGATTTCAAGAGGTATAAAACATTTTCTATTTAAAAACTTCCAGAAGGAAAGTTTAATATTAGCATTTTGAAACAATGGAAATCCCTGAAAGCCTTAGCTTTGTGGTTTTATAAAACTGTGTTCTCTGAACCTTTCTGTGAGTGAAGAGAAAGACCTAAATCTAAGCCCATCTTAGATTGATGAAGGGAGAATAGCATTAAGTGGCATGTTTAGCTCATCAGACAGGGATCCTGTCTGCCTTGAAACAAAGAGATCCAAAGCTCTTGATTCAGGACTCACTAATGCCTTGGGTCTCAGTAAAGGAGAGAGGGCAAAATAGAGACCAAAGTCAGACACAATCGGAAAGTAATTCTGGCAGGGATAATTTGGCAAATTCTTTGGTTTCCTAGCGTCCACTTCAGTTATGTGCCTATGAGGCTCATGGAGTTCACAGCTCTGCATATGTTCAGTCAAGCTCTAATCATGTTAGGGGCGTGGCTCTCTTAGTTTGCATTTATTTTTTTGTAAATTAGCCCCTGCTTGGCCTTACTTGGAGTCTCTCTTTTTAAAATGATATAAAAAATGAGACACAGCATATTTATTTTTAGATTTAAGCTTTCTTTAAAGTATGTTTCCATTTTTGTAATCAGAAATATATGTTCCTGTATTAATAGCTGCAAGGTAGGCTCAAAGGGAAAAAAGGGCGGGGGGGAAGCTAAAAGTTTTAAAACTATAGTATTAAGGACATGTAAGGGGAAAAATGAGAGTGCTTTAAGGTCTGTACTTCCCTGTGGTGGGAGAGCGCATGAATGTTTGTTCAACAAGGGAAGTGACTGACATTAAATTAGCTGCGAGCACGTAGCAAACTTCTAGGAACCGTGAAGTTCTATTTCCTGTTTTCCCTCCTTGGGGAGTTTTGAGCATGTGGAACAGAAATTAAGAGGACAATGACATACTGAGTCTCCATTTGGTTCCTTTTACTTTTTTCCAAAGTTTGAGTCCCAAAATTCAGGAAAATGCAAATACTACTGGAAGCCTGGAAATGCTGAGGGACCTGACTGTTATTTAAATAATGTCTAAAAAAGGGTATATACTGCATTTTAATAAGATCATCGATGAAGATAGACATATAAATTAAATCCAGGGGAATTTTAAAGTGTGCAATGTTTAATTAGAAATTGCAAGCCAATTGACATTATCTTTGTTCCTGTCTAAAATTTGGATTTCAACAAACATGTATTTTTAAACTTTACTTTTATCTCAGAAGTTTTTCTTTGGGATCTACTAGATAAATCTGATGTCAAATTAGAACATCTTGGACAACACTGAGTGTCTAGATAGTTTTCATTTGCATGTATTTAAAAACACATTCTCACGTTCAGTAAAGACCTAAGATAGGAAACAATGTCAATTAAAAGCATCAACACTGAAGATCAGAGATGATCTGTTTGAAACCAAACTCAAATATAAAATATTTTTTGGAATAAAAGTTCAACTCCCCAAACTCTTTGAAAATGGACAAACCGTTAATATGCAATATGCATAATATAGAGAGAATGGCAAACTCCATTATATTTATTGGTGCAATTTTATAAATGCAAATATATTTGCACATTGATGCTAATCAACTTGAAGAGTTCTTTGTCTCAGGGACAGAATTCTCAGGGAGATGTTTGATTCCGCTGTGAGCTCAATGGAGAAGATAATTCACAATATGTTACATTTTTGAAGATTTTTTTCAAAATGAATTACTTTGCAAAACAGGTATAAATGTACTTTAAGTGCAGTGTGTAAGTTACTCCTTGTATAAAAGTGAGATCCTTGTACAATTTCCAAATATTTTAGGCTACAGTAAAATTAAATATGTCAGGTAGTGACTTAAAATGCCAATATATATTTATTATTTTTAATAAAATATAGAATTTAAATTTTATATCATTTAAAATTTAAAATATATGCTATTAGCTTCAGACCTCAATTTTTTATTATTATCTTTTATCACTTTTAATATTTTCCTGTAGATCAGCATATTCCAAAGTGCATTCTTGGTGACACTAGTAGTGAAAAATGTGCCACAAAATATGTGCTATTCATCAAATAAGTTTGATAAAAGCTATGTATTATTAGGAATTATTCATAATTATTTTAGGTGTGATAATGACAGTTTTATTTTAAAAGGGTTAATCTTTTAGAGATTCAAGCTGAAGTATTTATGAATAAAATAACAAAATTTCTGGAATTATTTCCACATATTTTGAAAGTGGAGAAAGATGGGTGTGGAGATGGGGCTAGGTTAGCCATGGGTTGATATTACTCAGTTTGAGTGATGAGTACATGGGGGTTCATTTTACTATACAGCCTATGTTTGTGTGTATTTTGTACGTATTAGAAATTCTGCACAATAAAACATAAAAAACATTAAATAAATAAAAGATGCACATCTCTTAAAAATTTTACAGTGCATATAAGAGCCATGAAGAGTTTTGGGTAAAAAATTCATTTGTTTACCTGGACTCTTCCCAAACCTACTGACCATGGACTCTTCTTTTCAAGGAACACCTATTAATATCTCTCCTGGACACTTTGGGAACAACTATACAATATCTACGTAGAACTAATGTTTTTTTCATGTATCATCGTCCATGATAACTCTAGACTTCTAGCACATGAAAATTTTATTTACATTGTTGAAAATCATTAAGATAAAAATGGAAAATTAAAAAAAAGAATCCTTTTGTTATTTCCAAATTCTGAAATGTTTGAGGTATCTATGAGTAAAACATCTGATTGACCAACTTTAAAAAGTTTCATCAAGATTTATCATGTATATAAATATAATGGCAGAAATAGTGTTAAAGGAAGTACAATTTCAAACAAGTGAATAGTAGTCCATACTTCAAAAGATAAGCATTTTTTGATTGAATATTAGCCATAAATCTAGTTATAAATGTTTAATAGCTAAATGGAAAACTGCTTTTTTTAAAAAAGAAACTGCCTATCATTATCAACCTCAATAATTTTTATTATATTTTTTATCCTAAATTTCTATGAAATTTAAGAATCTGTTAAAATCGTATTTGAATACCCATAAGTTATTTCTCACTCAGGAAAACTATATTAGGTAAAAATATTCCTCAAAATAATATTCTGTAATTGCTAAATAAGATTTACATGTCTACATTAAATGCTTTATAATTTTGCATGTGTCAGAGTATAATTTTACTCTATAATTTTGCATTTTAGTTTCTAAATAAAGAATTTTATTATTTTTTAAAATAAATTACCTATACCTTTTTAACTTTGCATCAAAATAGACAGCTTGTATTACTATTTATAGATGTCCTTTCTTTCTAAACTTTTTTATTGTTGACTTTTATAAAAATTCAAACAAGAACATTTGCATTAATTATAATATACTGCCAAAAATTGCATTAATTTCCATTGATGCCCATTAATTTGATAAATGTTTTGTCGTTTGTACCGTTTGCACTGTCAAAACAAGTTAATTATATCTTACTGACATTTTTGACAATTGCTTTAACTGTGGCAAAAAAAAGTGTCTTATTTGCTTCGACAAAAATTCAGTCTTGTCTATTGAAAATTTGAACTAAGCAAGAGAAGATTAGCACATGTCAGAAGTCTTGCAAGATCAGCTTAGGATCAATGGTAAACAGTGGTTCCCCAGAACTCTTTAATAGCAGTGCTTATATTTTGTAGTAGAAAATATTACGTACCTGTATAATCTGTTCTTGCATAATGCCCATCTTCAGATTTAGTAGCTGTAGTTGTGTTATCTGTGTTAAAAAATTAACAATAAAGATTAACTGTTTCCTAGATATCCTTCTAACAGTATCTTCACTACAATTAAGGAATTTTCAACTATATTTCTAAGCAGTCTTTATACAAAGCAGATTTACAAGGTCAATTTCTGTTTGAGAGTGAATAATAGAAGGATATATAAAAAAAAGAAGGATATAGGCTTTCTAAGGTTCAGGGCAAGGAGAAGGTTCACAGTTATAACTGAGATAAGTTGGGTAAAAGAATAACCAATCAAAAACGAAATATGTTTGTTTCTGAACAAGAAACAAAATAGAACGTTCCAGTACATACTGCTTATAAAAATGTACTTGAAATATTTCTGTTGAGTCAATACCTAAAAGTGGTGTGATTTGCTTTTGATTTCAAGGTTGTCTAATAATCTTTAGATTCTTTGCTAAAAATGATTTTCACTTTCTTTTTTCCCTGTGCAAGGAGTATATCTGCTATCTTCTGAATATTGGCCTCTGGGTTGATGACACTGTGAAGATACAGTCCCATTATATAGAAAAAAATATGGACTGTTGCCAATAGGCCCTCAAACTCCTATAATCACCACAATTGCTGCAGTAAAATTTACTGCCCATTGTAAGTCAGAATTGTCTTTCAAAAATGAAGCTGCTGCCTAATAAGGAGTTATCTCCACTTTTCATTTCTACACAAAGACTAAAGAAATTCTTTAAAATGAATTTTGGTGTGAACATTACCTTGACATCGACCCAACGACATGACTTCAATTTTCTCCTGTTTCTGACATGATGCTTCTTTGATTTGACATGCATTATCATAAGATTTCCCATCAGAAGCACAGAGGGGATTGAAGTTGGTTTGAGAACAGTCAATGTTGCACACACACCTAAAGGAAGAGAGAAATAAAAATGTGTAACATCAATAGTGTTGTTACCACATTATAAATAAAACACGAAGTGGGAGAATTGCTAGGTTGGCAAAATGCAAGTTGGCAAAATTGAATTTTATCCTTCCAGGGGAAGTTCCTTCACTCTTCTACCTGAGATGAAAAGAAACATAGAACAAATCAAAAATAATTCAAAAGACTGAGCAATGGATAAAAATAAAAAGGGAAAACTCAGAAAATAATCATCAGTTAATCTCTGCCACTGGAACTTTTAAAACATGTACATAAACTTCTGTGCTGATGCCTGCAGAATTTGAATAAGCTGAAGTAGTCATGAAACTCTGCTTTACAATTTCCTTAAATGAAATCTTGCTGTGTTACTTCTTTTCTCAGGATATTTGAATTGTGAAAGCTTGAGGAAAATAATTCAGAGGACATATAAGAGAAAGTACACACGGAGATTATTTGAAATACAATCAGGAGTTAACTTTCTTCAGCATATATGAGGATACACATAAGATGTGCTAAACAGGAATCTTCAGTGGTCCTTAACATTTTGAGGAGATCACCAAACCCTTTGAGAATGAAGTACAAGGTATGGATCTCTCCTCAGAAATACCTATACTCATATAAACAACTCTGCATAATATTTTAGGGGTTTCATGGGCCCCTTGAAGTCTATCCCATGGAGCCCTTTCCCAGATACATATTACTCTTTCTATTTTCAGTTTTAAATAATTATAAGTTGATTATCGCTCATGATTTTAATATTTTTATTAATAGAAATAAAAATTTGGTGAATTAATAAAAATTAGGTCACCTGAATTAAGAGAATTAGACATTTAAAGCAAGCTTCTTATGATTTTTCCTATGTCCTTATAATTCTCTGTATTTTACAATCTACTTTGTCACTCAGAATATCGTGTTTATGTGTGCAAATATGTTAGTGCCTTAGAATATAAACCCATTTAAAATTTTTATTAATATTTATATTACTTTTCTAAATAGATGATATGCTTCTTCAAGTGATGAATCACACATTTTAGTTTTGTATATCTACTTGGAGCTGAGCATAGGATATAGTGATAACAAAAATAAGCAGCTGACTACATGCTGGGTTCTAAGCATGCATTGCTTTCTTTAATCTTCGAAACAGCCGTTTTTCAGTCCAATGATATTACATAATGTCAGAGCTCTAGTAAATTGTGGAACAAGGACCCCCCACAGATGTGTTAAAGTAAAATACAACCCCTTTCCTCTTACTGCAGGCTGTGTATGTTTCCCGGAAAAATTTAAACATAGTTATTTATAAGCAGGTTTCTGGGCCTCCGTAAGTCTAGGGGAAAAGCCTAGGATTATGTATTCTTAGGCAGTCAGCCTGGCACCAGACTCCCTTCCTAGGAATCACTGCTTGATCGGTTTGTTGACTGAGTGAGAGAGGGTTTGTCTACACACCAGTGCTTCTCAGAGTGTAGTCTTTAAACCATCTGTATCAGAATTACCTAGATCTCTGTTAAAAGTGCTGGCAGATACCGTACTAATTCATTTAATATTTTTTTGGTAAGAGAATTGCTTTAGGAACACTTAGTTATTTTTAATATTTCACTTATTTAGATACAAATAAGACAGATGGTAACCATCTCTACACGCTTACGTCATTGAGAGTGGTGTTCCTACCTTGGCCGTTATGGTGCTACTGGGTTCGCGACATTGCTTCCTTGGCTGATTCTTGGCATCTGAAAAAGCTGAGATCAGGAGCTCCTACATGTTCAAAGAGCTTTGGGTCCTTTTCATAAAGGATTTGGAGAAGTGACTTGTAGCTCAGGCTTGTTCTCCTTAACCATTTGTAGTAAATAAAGAGGGGAAGGGACTGACTTTTTTGTATTTTTAAAAAGATAGTTTCATTTATGTTGAAGACAGTTTAGGTTTTGACTGTTGTTGTGTTAGACTCTAGAGACTATCTCCTTGAAAGACACTGAAATAATTACCTGTTAGCAGCCGCAGAACAGAGAGGAAGGTATGTGAGAACCTCTGTCCATCTGGAGTAGACTATGTAAGATATCAAGGGGTTTTCAGCTTTCTCCACATTGAATACAAAGAAATTCAGGGATGTACACCATATATAATCTTGACAAAAAATGACTGGCAATTCAGAAATCCATTTGATAATCATAACAAAATGGTGAAATGAGGATAGAGGTGGAAAGAGAAAATTTGATTGAATTGAACTGGCCAGATTCAACGTTTCAGTGAAGAATTCACTTAATTAAGCCATAGCGCCAAATTAAACAATTGTTCAGGATATCTTACAAGATCTTCCTTTTCCAATTGGCTTTTTTTTTTTTTTTTTTTTCAGTTTGACTGATCTGATCTTAGTCCCACAGACATTTTGATGCCGACATCTTCTTCCCTTTCCTTTTCTATCATTGCTCATTCAGGGATCTCCTTTCAAGGTTTGTTTCCCCTTTGGAAATTCCTCATTCTTACTGCCTCAAATAAAGCCCTTCAGGAAATGCCTAAGATAAAAGTGTAGATATTTGGCATTTCTATTCTCATCTCAAAAGGAGGACCTAGATTCTTTTAGGTGAAAGTAAGATGGAGTTTTGCTGGGCTATAAGCTTTAGGAAAGCATGGGTTATAATTATCTTTTTCTCTACTATATAAGTGTTATCATACCTCCTCCTTCCTCCCTCCTCTTTGGGCCTTGTATATATTAAATAAATGCATGAGTATAATAAATTTGCTCAGGGCTTCCCTGGTGGCGCAGTGGTTGCGCGTCCGCCTGCCGATGCAGGGGAACTGGGTTCGCGCCCCGGTCTGGGAGGATCCCACATGCCGCGGAGCGGCTGGGCCCGTGAGCCATGGCCGCTGGGCCTGCGCGTCCGGAGCCTGTGCCCCGCAACGGGAGAGGCCGCGGAGCGGCTGGGCCCGTGAGCCATGGCCGCTGAGCCTGCGCGTCCGGAGCCAGTGCTCTGCAACGGGAGAGGCCACAGCAGAGGGAGGCCCGCATACCACAAAAAATAAAAATAAATAAATAAATAAATAAATTTGCTCATGAATTTCAGCAACAATTGGAAATTGGAAGTCTGTGAAGAATATTTTTCTTTCTTTGAATAAGTGGAAAAAGCTTCATTGATTGCTGAAATGGCTTTAAAACTATGTAGCTTAGGGAAAGGGAAACGTTGGGACTGGCTTACAAAGACCTACCATTTCTACGTTTATGAAAGACCAATGAACTCTGATTATATGATCATTACTTACTATATATTTTTTTGTACCTAAGTTTATTAGGCTTAATTCATTAGAAAACCATGCAAGATTTCAGGACCATGGTCTCAAACTGTAAGTCTATCTTGACTTTTATCAGTAGTGGCTAAATCATCTTTGTGTTCCCTGTCCCGCCCAATACCTTTCACACACTAAACTTTCAATAACTGTGGTTTCAATACATACATAAATGAAACGAATGAATACAGAAGCATGATTTTATATTTTTAAAGAAAGGATAAAATTAATATAAATTCTCATCACTCTGCTGCCATAGAAATAGACATAGGGTAGCTAAATAATTTTCTTGGCAAATATTAAGTGTCCTCATTGAGATCAAATGAATATTCAATTGAATTTGAGGATAATGATAATAATACTAACTTATTTAATGATAGTGCCTGTCCTAGTGTTATGTGCTTTATATGTTATTACTCCTTTCATCCTTCTATCTCTGTGAGGTAGTTACTTTTACCATCTCCATCTTACAGATAAAAATATGTAGGCTTGGAGAAGTCACACAGCTTGTATGCAGAAGAACCTAATTTCGAATATAGGTAGTCTGATGCCAAAGCCTGCACTGTTCTACATACTGTTCAGTACAATGAAAAACAAGAAAGATCCAAATGCCTACTATTAACTAATTAAACGAATGCTTTGGATGAATAGGGCTTGAAAAAACAAGGCTGTGTCTACTTTTGGAATATTTATCATGATTTTATGAATTTAAATAACATTGACTCAGTCTCTGTCTTCCCAAACAAGTGATCCAGGCTTTTTAGTATCATAGGGTCATGAGGATATATCAGAGAATATTAGTTTTTTTTGGTTTTTTTTGCGGTATACGGGCCTCTCACTGTTGTGGCCTCTCCCATTGCGGAGCACAGGCTCCGGACGCGCCGACTCAGCGGCCATGGCTCACGGGCCCAGCCGCTCCGCGGCACGTGGGATCTTCCCGGACCGGGGCACGAACCCGTGTCCCCTGCATCGGCAGGCGGACTCTCAACCACTGCGCCACCAGGGAATCCCCCAGAGAATATTAGTTTTTAAAAATTCTGAACTGACACTTGGTATTAGAATGAATAACTGATACATGTTAATCTGTTTATTTAAGGCATCAATTGTTCACAACATTTTATCCTTAATGAAACTCTATATAAAGTTGGCTCCACATAAAAACACACACAGACAGACACACATACAAAACACATTACAACTGACTCTACTGAAATTACAAAATTGTTATGTTTTAGCACAAAATCCAAGTCTCTGCTTCAAAACTTTTTAAAAAGTTTTGGAAGTTCATATTCATGGGGCAGCAGGGTTTTGTGTCTTTATATCAGTGGATGAATTTGTGTATGTGTGTGTGGAGAGGGGGGCTCCCTGGTGGTATTTACTCCATTGTTAATGTGCCTGTTCTCTAGTTCATATTTTTACTTTTCTGCAACCTTCTCAAGGGCAATGTGTCTTTTTTACCTTTGAACTCCTGGTACCTAGTACAGTGCATCATAGCAAGGCTTTAATAAATGCTTGCTGAATGAATTACTGAAATTGTGGCAGGATGGAGTTGGAAAAATTTAAAGAAAACAGTCATTGTCTAGACATTAACACATAGGAGAGAGAACCTCCTCCTATGTGTTAATGATAATATTAACAGTGATATATTCAGATAAACTCTCACCTAACTTTGTGTTATTTGGCACATGGAATCTCTAAGGAAGGAGAAGGACCTTGAAGAACTAAGGTTCACCTTCCTCCTTTTATTTGTGTCTGCACAGACAAAGGAAACAGAGCCCTCGCTAGCCCTTAGCCTCCTGAATGGCATGGAAGTCCAATTACAAAAAGATGTTTTCACCAGCCAGGTTACTACTTACATTCTGTGGTATTTGGGTGCTGTTTTTAAGAACCAATACAATTTGAATGCAGTCCTGACTTGTCAGTTTAGTACTGTTTCAAACCACTGAAAAGTATAAGGCTCTGATAAAAAGGTGACAGAATTATCATATAGTGTAATAGTGAGAGTGCAGGTCACTCTGTGCTTTCACAGCTTATGTAAACTTATGTAATCCAGGGTTTTGCTTTCTACAGAAATGAAAGGCGAACATTTTTAAAAACAGAAACTATCCCTTCTTCCCTGCTTTTGGCAAATAATTGCATTATTATTCATTCTGAGAGGAGTAACTAGTTAATTACAGCATGTCACAAGTATTTTATGTGAGCCAAGGATTTGTAAGGCTGAGAACTGCATGGATGCCTTTAAGGATTTTTGTGTTTTCTTTTCTTTTCATCTTTTTTTCAACCTATCTCAGTCTTTTGACACTTTGACACTGCGATTACATAGATCTCTTTTCTTCTAGGCTACAAAGAAAAAGAATCAGCCCTACTTGAAAATAATAATTTCAGGGGTCTCTATGTGGAAATACTCCCCTCTGAAAATCCTTCAGAGAAAATTAACATTGACTGAAAACATTAGCTCTCTGAATTGTAAGAAAGAAGAGAAATATCCAATAAGTTTAAAAGACCACTTGATGGAGCGAAGAATCTAAATTATAGGAAGTAAAACTCACATACATTTATAATTATTTCATGAATATTTTGGGGGATTTGACATTAATTCAATTCCCTGCCTCTCTTGAAATGCGTCTTCCAAGAATGTTCTGAAATGAGTTAAATAAGCCTTTCCCGTGTATTTAAGAATGTCTTGTCATCCACCAGAGTGTGAGGATGCAAACGCTTCCAGGTAGCAAATTACTTATTCATGTGTCTGGTTTGTGGCTGCCCTCTAATTTCACTAGATTTTGTTTCATCTATTAAACATGTCTGTCACTTATTCCTCTCCCAAGGTTCTTGATCTGATGTCCATTCAGAATTTTGACCATACAACATTCCTAATCAGTTTTAAAGCACTCAGTTGCATGACAGTGACCGTGGTTTCGGGGTTGTTTTGGACCTTGATTGGTTTGTTTCCCTGGAGCTTGTCTGTCTCTAAGGTTACGCTGCAGACCCCTTCTGACCTGGCCAGTAAATGAGGTCAGAGCTGCTGTCAGTGTTCTCGGTCAGAACTGTCATGGGTGAGCTGCATTATAGTAGTAACAGTAAAAGCAGTGTGTACCCTTTCACTCAAGACTCCTGTGATACTTTAAATCCATTTACTCATTAATTTTCATGTCACTCCTTTTGATGGAATTTGATTATAAGTATTTTACCTGTAAAGAAGCTACAATTTTCAGGAACGACTGAGTTGTGGGGAAAAAAATAAGAGATGTGAAAATTCATTGAAAAGTTAAACCCTCTATACAAAGGGTGGAAGAGTGTTGACTGAGAGGTAAGGTGAGGAAGTCTACCATATTGTTACTCAAGTGACATATGTAAGCTCGGGCCAATAGTTTTTTGTTTTTTTTTTAAATTTGAGAACGGCAATCCTTTTTGTTTCAAAACCTAGGAGGAAGGAGCAATGTCCTTCTCCAGACGTGTAACCTAGGATTACAGTGAGGGGGGACCAGGCTTCTCTTGTACATGGAGAAAGTTCAGTTGCTATTAATATCTATCTTTTTATAAGGATTAAAGCATAGACATTAGCTTATTAGATGGAAAGGATTGAGAAAATGTCTAGAACTGCAGATAGCCAGTCAATGGGTGTGTGAACGAAGGGAAACTAAGCTGAGGAACCCTTCCCCTAGGTGATGTCAGAACTTTCAAAACCAGAATCACATATTTAACAGGAGGAACGATTCCAGGGAAAGAGACTGACGTCCATGTATTAAAATAATGTCTAAAATAATAAAGGTAGATGGGAATGAGATTAGAGTTTGGAGTTTTGTATCAAATAGACCTGTGTTTAAATGAGGCTTGTTCACTTACTAGCTGTATGGCATTGGACTAGTTATTTAACTTCTCCAAACCTATGAAAATCGTTTATAAATGTACATAAACTGCTTAACACTATTTCTAGAAGTTGTAATTACCTAATAAATATTGGTCATCATTAACTTTTGGCTTAGTGGTTTCCAATCCTGGATGCAGAGCAAAACCTCTTGTGGGATATTTTGACCTTGGGTGCCAACACAAAGATTCTCACTTAGGAGGTCTGGTATGAGGTCAAGGTAACTGCAGTTGTCAAAAATGCTACAAAATGTGATTCTGATGTGCAGCTGTGATGAGTTGTAATCATAGTAAATACTCTTTCTTACCCTCTAAGACTAAGAGATTTTCCAAATTTAGTGTAAGATTCGCCATGAGAAATTCTGATGCAATACATCTAGGATGGGACTCAGAAATCAACATTTTAAGCAAGTTCCTTAGCTCTTTCTAAGGCAGATAGCTTGCACAGCCTACTGACAAATCTCAGCCACACCCTTTTTCTCTTTCTCTTTTATTCCATTATAAAGAGTTTAATATTCTTGTTTAATGTACATGCTTCAGTGACACGTATTCCTCCACATGCTTCAGGTGATATGTGTGTGGTTTCAGGTGACAGGAACAGGTGATTAAATGCACTGATTGAAAAACATCAATAGTGGAGAAGTCAGAAGGACTGATTCATCAAGTAAAACCAAGATGGAGTAGTGAGAAAGGAGATGAAAGTCTGGAGGGGCCCCCAGTGCCAGGCACTTAGCTCCAACTTCCACATGACTCCCAGGTTTAATGCTCACAAGGTAGGGGGGAAACCATGGAAACTGAACTATCTCAAAAGATGGGTAGGATTTAACAGAAATGTGATGGAAGAAACGACATGGGGAAATGTGTGGAGGCAGACAGTGCACCGGGTGCTCGGGAACAGGAATAGATCAGTCTGATTGAAATGAACTCTTCCCAATAAAAGTGGCCGAGTCCAGCATTCTGTAGACAGATTATAAAGGGCCTCAATTCCAGTCCAAAGAGTGGCCTTTATCTTCTAGTTGGTGGGGAGTCCAGAAAGCTTTCTGAACACAGGGTGATGAGAAGGTCACCGTGATGAAAGGGGTGCTTTAGGAAGATTAGCTGGTAGTGGAGTGTGGGCCGGCGGACTGGTCACCAGGCTATTGCCGTCAGCTAGAGGGACTAACAAAGGAAGCTCAAGAGTGAGGCAGTCACTCGAAGGAAGAATCCATAGGGCTTAGTGGCTTGATACTTAAGGCATATTGTAGCCAAGCACTAAGGAAAAAAATGTCAACCCTATGCATTTCCTGCTCTATCCTTTCCTCCTTTTTTTTTCCTGACCTGTGTTCTGTTCCAAATCGGAAACTTAAGAGAAGAGCAGCCGGTCTCAGGGTGGCAGCTGCATGTGGGATTCAGGAAGGCATTTTTTTCCCCCTCTCCTGGTAGGAAGAATTTTCTTTCTTTGCTCCTGGGACAGAGGCAAACAGGGTTCTATCATGATGTAGATATCATGTAAGCACCCTTAATTGTGGTTTAGAGAATCATTCCTTGGATTTTTTTTTTTTTTTCTTTTTTTTCCGGTACGCGGGCCTCTCACTGTTGTGGCCTCTCCCGTTGTGGAGCACAGGCTCCGGACGCGCAGGCTCAGTGGCCATGGCTCACGGGTCCAGCCGCTCCGCGGCACGTGGGATCTTCCCGGACCGGGGCACGAACCCGCGTCCCCTGCATCGGCAGGTGGACTCTCAACCACTGCGCCACCAGGGAAGCCCCAGTGCCGCTGCTTTAGAGAGCAAACAAGGCTCCCTCCGAGGCCTCGAGTGCTCCCACGCCCCCTTCAGTATACAGGATGTAGTTGAAGCAGGATTGAGCCCGTGATCCATTTTCATGTATCACAGTTGCATTTTTCTCAGGATTATTTTTTCGTTTTTGAAGCAGCTGCATTTACATCCTAAAATAATCGGAGTAAACAATTCTTCTTACTCATATACATTTTAAAAAGTATCTTGAAGCAAAAATCCCTCATTAGCATCATGTGTATGCTTTTCCTCATTAAGCTTGAAAACATATTCAATAACCCAGGGTGACTCTCTGATTACTAAGAAGCATGGTTGCTCTGACTAGATGGGTCTTAGTACGCAACAGAGTCAGAAAGCATGAAAACCCCAGAATAAAAAGTTGGAAGGACAAACAATATAATGAAAAAAATCGCATTTGAATAACGTGATAGACTGAATTCCTACTCACTCCTTTCGGTCACAATCCATGTTGAGTGTTTTAGCACCTTCCTTTAGGACCAGCTGTGGGATTGCCACACCCACTGCAGCCAGTGGGGTGGCTTCATGTTTATATTTTACAAACTGGCCCGCTGGTATGCTTTCCTTTGCCAAAGGACTTTCAGGGGTAAATATGCATGAACATCATTACAGTCTAGATTTTCCAGAAAGCTGCAATTTCATATCATGCCCTTGGATTTTATCCATGAGATATAAGAAACAGTAGATGAAAAATAACTCTGCATTGTGGTAAAATTGCTAGTTTGAAAACACTGTCCATTACATTGTTCAGGTGGTTTTCATTTGTCTGTTTAATTTTTATTTAGTTTCCTATAAGGACACTCATGATAATTCTTTTCAAAGAAAAAAGGTAGTGTTACTTGATGGTACGGCATATCTCCTTTTATTAGGTAATGTCACCTTAAGACCTGATGTGTTTTCCTTTACTCCTTGGCTCTCAGGGAGCTAAGAGCAATAAGTGAGTAAGAGTGTGTGTGTGTGTGTGTGTGTGTGTGTGTGTGTGTGTGTGTGTGTGTGTGTGTGTGTGTGTATAAATGATGGGTGATAAATGGGAACAATAAAATATCTATCCAACAAGTTTCAGTCAGTTTTATTGATCTTATGATATAAAGGTAGGAAAATAAGGTGACCTTTGTATACTTGCAGCGTTTCCTCATGAAATTAATTCTCGGTGCTTTTGTAACATGTTTTTTTTTCCAGACTGATGTCCACAAAAGTTTATGCTGTTATAATTGAGTATAAAAATAAAGTGTTGATTAAGTTATGCTGGCATGAACTAAATACATTCATAATTAAAACTTGTATCAAATAATCTCCCTTTATGATTACATCATCCTTTATCTTTCACTTATTAATTTTAGTGTCAATTTAATTTAAATTTGTTTTTAAAATAATATTTAATACATATTATAACATGCTATAATAAATTTCATTATTTGAATAATGAAAAATATGATTAAAATATTCCTAAGGATGTTATATACCAATCCTGGAAAGAGAAGTTAGGAAATACGATTAAGGAAGGAAGATGCCTTTAACTTTATCCATAATCTTATGTCTCCTAAGAAAAGATCAAAAATAAATATGGTAGGGCTTCCCTGGTGGCGCAGTGGTTGAGGGTCCGCCTGCCGATGCAGGGGACACGGGTTCGTGCCCCGGTCCGGGAAGATCCCACATGCCGCGGAGTGGCTGGGCCCGTGGGCCATGGCCGCTGAGCCTGCCCGTCTGGAGCCTGTGCTCCGCAACGGGGGAGGCCACGACAGTGAGAGGCCCGCGTACCGCAAAATAATAATAATAATAAATATGGTAAAATGTTTGTTAAAGCTAGGTGGTGGATGCACATGTGTTATATTTTTGATAGTTTCAAAATATAATTAAAGATTAAAAATATTAGATTTGACATTTTGCTTAAATGTCAAGCTTAGTAAATATTTTTTGCATCGATTTAGACCTAGATAATCTATTTCTAAATTGTTTAAACCACATTTGAAAAAAATAATGTGAGCATGGAGAAATTCCAGTAGACTAAAATGTGTCTTTGTAAATAACAACTGTTTATGTCTATATAAAAATGACTTTCAAGTAGAGTTTGTTATATGAAGGGAATCATCTCCGTCCCTCTCTCTCTCTTTCTCCTCATCTTACTTGTTCATCCACTGAAATGTTAAACTTGCAAACACATGGTGGCATTTTAGTTTACAGGCCAAGCCAGCTTTCTTCATTGACTTCCTGCAGTGTTGCCAGTGAGTTTTGATGCTCTGAAACAGGGCTGTATGGCAGTGTTGCAGCCAGAAATAGACGTGAGCTATTCCGAAACCCTTGCGATGAAGGACTTTAAGTAGAAGTGTTTGAACATTTTGCCTTGAAATAAGAATGCTTTAGAGTTTCTCAAACATATTAAGCTTTAAAAGGTAAAAAGTTACAGGATGTGTTAATACCTCCCTGCTGTGAACTCTCAGTAAGGTCCTCTTGTTAAAGGTGTTTGGAGGTCTGCAACTATTACTGCCACACTTTTTTTGTGTTTTTGTTTGTCTTTTATTCCTAGGCACATTCATTTTCATTTATCACGGATCACGGATCTCACTGAACTCAGTCTAACCCCATACGTGTAGTTGAGCATCTGCTTTGTGCCAGGTACTGGGCTAAATATCACAGACACCAAGATGGCCCATGTGATCCCAGCTGGCAACAGAGATCACAGTGAAATGAGAAAAAAAAGTATCCACAAAACTGTCATCAAAGTTGGCATAAACAATGTGTTTTGAGAGCACTGAGGAGAAACAATGACTTCCACCTGGAGGATCTTGAAAGGTTTCAGGGAGAATATGATGCTTGAACTAGAACTTTAAGGAGGAGTAGAATTTTAACAGGTGGTTTCCATGGTGACTTGTAGCAAGAGAACTTCTAAATCCTTTACTGCACTGAAGTTACCTCTATAACAATATCATTTCTTATTCTCTTCCCTCTGTTGACTCCTCTGTGTGCATGATAAAACATCTTTCTTCTTCCCTAAAACTCATGTCTCCTGTTTCATGTTAGAAATGACAACATATGCCTCCTGTTTGGAACCCAGAGCCCTAGAGGCTTCTGCAAATCAGGTCGGGTCATTGAAGGAAACTTGCACCAGGAGTCAGGACTCTGGTTTGGGCATTCTTGCTCTCTAGCTGCTGGGTATCTGGCCGCAGGTTACTGGAGGACAAGCTGACCAAATAAGATGATGTCTAGGGTGGGCAGTTCTAAAATCCTGATACTTTTATTTCCTTACATTCATATTACCTAGTACTTCTGTTTATCTAGCACATCCTCATTTTCCTACCATCTTCCCCATTTTTGTAGCTTCTTCTCTGTTAAAGCCTCTACTCAATGAACTTGGCATTCTCCCCTGCCCTCCCTGGCCCCTAGCTCAGTGATTTGCACATAATGACATTCCACATATAATTGTTGAATGAAAGAATGGATGAATGAGGATTCCTGTCTGATTTTTCAATGTTTCCTTAATGTCCTTCTAATCAGTGAGTTACTCAGTGATTCCTAACTCTCCAGGGCTCCAGCCATGCTCTGTGTCATCTGAGAGTACTTCCTTCCTGGGGCTGCTGCTTCTTCTACTAGGTTGCTGGCTGTTTCATCATCTGTAGCTTTACTCACTTGCTCTCCATCCTGCCCTGTGTCACATGTCCCCACAGTTTAGTGGAAAGAACATGGACCTTTGGATATTGTTATTAGGGTCTTAGCCGGTTAGCTGTACCTAATAAATGCTTGTTGAATGAACAACAGACCTGAGTTAAAATCTTTTTTAAAAAATTTATTTTATTGAAGTATAGTTGAAGTATAATTGTGTTAATTTCTGTTGTATAGCAGATGATTCAGTTATACATATATATACATTCTGTTTCATATTCTTTTCCATTATGGTTTATCATAGGATATTGAATATAGTTCCTTGTGCTATACAGTAGGACCTTATATAATAGTTTGTATCTGCTAATCCCAAACTCCCAATCCATCCCTTCCTTCCCCTGCTTGGCAACCACAAGTCTGTTCTCTGTCTGTGAGTCTGTTTCTGTTTTGTAAATAAGTTCATTTGTATCATAGTTTAGATTCTGTATACAAGTGATATATGGTATTTGTCTTTCTCTTTCTGACTTACTTCACTTAGTATGATAATCTTTAGGTCCATCCATGTTGCTGCAAGTGACATTCTTTCATTCTTTTCTTATGGCTAATATTCCATTGCATGTATGTACTACATCTTCTTTATCCATTCTTCTGTCAATGGACATTTAAGTTGCTTCCATGTCTTGGCTGTTGTAAACAGTGCTGCAATGAACATTGGAGTGCATGTATCTTTTTGAATTATAGTTTTCTCCGGATATATGCCCAGGAGTGGGATTGCAGGATCATATGCCATTGAGTTAAAACTCTTAATTTTGCAAGTTAGTTGACTGATTCATAAAATGTGGAAAATAACTCTTAGCTCATAATAATACCTACCTCTAAAGGTTGTCTGAGGGTATGAGTGGAGAACAAATGAAAATAACTTCATGTGCTATTTGGTGCATAGCAGGTTCTGTTGCTTCCCATGCTCATGAAGAGTTCATTCTTCATCTTGTATTAAATTGGTCTAGAGTCCATTCGAGGCTGGCCATCACTATATTACCTTTCCACCCACACCTGATTAATCAACTGCAAATAAGCTTTGATCAGTTGGATAAAAAGACTATTTGCCATGCATATTTATCTAAAATCTATAAATTGAGTTTTTTTCTGCCGTGTTTGGAAGTACAAGACTAACGTTTCTTTCTTTTTCTTTCTTCCTTTTTTTTTTTGCTTAAGAAAGAAACTGTTAACAGATAACATCTCCAGTATATTCTATTTTAAAGATGAGATATTTGGCATTGTCCTATAGATTTTAATAATTTTAAACTTTATATAATTTTCAAAATACAGAAACCATTAGCTTATGATTTTCCAGAAATATTACACATTCTTGGAAATTCTAAGAATATCATCGTACTGAGTAATGCTAAAAATAAGTTCATTTACTCCTACTCCTATTTTTTCTAGTCCTTGTTATCTCTGTCCTTCACTTCTTCCTTACTTTTCTCTATTTTTTTTATCGCTTTCTCTCTCTTCAAATATTTAAGCCAAGTACACAATCTAAGTACTGTGGACAGAAAATATGACCTGCCATTTCGGTAAACAAAGAATGTTGCCTGCCATTCCAATAAACAGCTAATGTTGCCCATCATCAAGCTATCAGCCACGGCAGCCGCCCCTACTGGCGCTCCCTGAGTGGAATTCAATGTGGAGAAAAAGAACATACTGGCCCTAGATAGTTAAGACACATATCAAAAGAATAATTTCAATGAGACCAGACTTGCATCTTCCCATACATAAAAAGGCACTAAAATCATTAACTTGAGATGGCTGGGGTATTTTCTGTGTGTGATTAGCCATAATCTTTTGATGTTCAACATGTGTTTGTTTGTTTATTTGTTTTTTCAGCAAAAGCTGCTATATTTCCTGGCTCCTCCCTTACCTCTTTGGAACAGTTCCTCAGAGCTATCTGAGAGGCTTATTCTGGGCTACAGTCCTCGGTAAGGCCACCGAATAACATAATTCTCAACTTTCAGGTTGTGTATTTTTTTTCAGTCAACAGTACTTAGGAAAATATCCCCTGCCATTCATGGAGCTTACCATTTAGCAGAGAAGCTTTCTATTTAGAACATGGGAAGGTTCAAAATTCTTGATAAAAATGTAGAAAAGCATGTTTTTAATATATTGTCTATAAGATGTATTTAGATGCAGAGACAATATACATGAAATGAGAAATGAATCTACTTGTACTCTCAAACATAGTAGAAACAAACTCAATTTATAGATTTTAGATAAATGTATGTGTAGCAACATGCATAAAGCCACATTGAATTCTTTTGCTCTCATTTATTTTTTCGTGCTAGAGTTATTCTCTAACGGTGCTATTCTTTTTATTCTAATTAAGATATCCGCATTTCTATTCTTAAGCATGGCCATGCAAAATGGTCCTGCTCTTGGCTTCATCTCAGAAGGCTTTTGAAGCTGCATAATCAAATGTGGACTTTTCTTTCAGTAATAGTATGTGGCCACTACAGGAATACATTATGTTTTGTAAAAAAACTATTTTGAACTTTTCTAAGAGGAAAAATCAACAAGCTATTGACTATAACAAATACTGGGGCTATCATAAGTTATTATCTGAAATTTGGCAACATTTTTAACTTTATGGTGACTATATATTACATACAGTCTATATTAGGTATTTAATTTATCCTTACCCATTCTACCCATCCATTTCATAAGTTGCCAGTCTTCTATCTTAAGCAACCTAAATTATAATTTCTTTGAATTCAAAACAATATTTCTTATTATCACATATTATCTTTTATTTTTTTCAAAATAAGTACATTTATGTTCCACACTATGAATGAGCATATAAAAAACATAAATTCTATTTAAATAAGTCAGCCTATAGTTGATTACAATTTAAAGTCATTGGATGATAACTTCTGTTTATGCCACTGAATAGCATGTATTCTATATCTTTCTAGCTCACATATGATCTACCGAGATTTGACAGCTGTCAGGCAGGCAGACTTGGGGCTTGCTGAGATCATTATCAGACTCATATCAAGGCACCAAAGAGACCAAGGCCAACAAACCATACAGGATGCTTTCATTACTCATCCAAATGTTGTATCAGTCAGGGGGCCCCTGAACATGAATTGGAGTTTAAGCTCTATTTTCCCTGATAACATGCTAGCCCTAAATAAGTGAACTGGTCTGTTCTTAAATTTGGGGTTTTTCTAATATGAAAAATACTTTTTAAATGTAAAGTTCTAATCAAAAGTAACAATATAATTTAAAATGTATTTATATCTGGAAAGAACTGGGGTGACTTTAGCTTTGTATTCATACTCATATAGATCAAAGAGTAACTTGGATCATAAGAGATTTAAAATATTGTACTGAGAAAAATTATCAGTATATAAATTGGAATGACAAAGTATAGAAAAATTAGTAAAAGTACATACAAATTAAAAATTCTCTCCTCTCACATAGAAAAGAAATAGAGGCTAATCCAGAGTTAGGACACTAAGATGCTAGGAAACAGCTAAAGATTAGTGTGCATCTACTCCAAATCACCAGGGAAATGAACAAGCCTCTGAACTGCTCTCTGTGTTTCTACGCTGCCTCCCTAGAGTCAGTTCACAGAATAGCCAGGGTGATGCTTTAAAAACGGTAAGCTGGGACAAAGTGAGCTTATGTGGGAAGCAGCCGCATTGCACAGGGAGATCAGCTCGGTGGTGCTTTGTGACCACCTAGAGAAGTGGGATAGGGAGGGTGGGAGGGAGACGCAAGAGGGAGGGGATATGGGGATATATGTATACGTATAGCTGATTCACTTTGTTATACAGCAGAAACTAACACACCATTGTAAAGCAATTATACTCCAGTAAAGACGTGAAATAGGGCTTCCCTGGTGGCGCGGTGGTTGAGTGAGGCCCTACATGATCGGCCCTTGGCTACATATTCAATTTCATTTCCTATCAGTCTTCTCCGCCCTTTCCATGCTCCAACCACACTGGACTTTTTACTGTTCTGAGGACACACCAAATATGCTTGTGGCACCAGGATTTTTCACCTTACTGTTTCCTCTGTCTGGAGTGCTCTTAAATCAGATATTTGCATGACTCAAATATGACCTTTTCAGAGAAGCCTTCCCTGACTACCCTATCAAAATCAGCACTTCTATTTCTGAATCCTGACATTATATCACATACTTGATTTTTTTAAATTGTCTGTTTTCTCCACTTCAATATATCCTACATGTAGAAAGCGACTTTGTTCTGTTCATTGTTATATTCTTCAGGCCTAGAACAATATCTGGCACCTAATAAACACTAAATAAATATTTGTTGAATAAATGAGTAAATAAATGAATAAATTTCTGACTTAAAAATATGTTTATATTTTAGTAGTTTAGACAGTTTTCTTTAAATCTTTTTTATTAGTTATCTATTTTATATGTATTAGTGTATACATGTCAATCCCAATCTCCCAATTCATCCCGCCACCAACCCCCGCGACAAAGCTTTGATTTGAATTATATAGTTAATTGATGGATTCATATTATTTTGCTTCAATTTTCAAGAAAAGCATTTCTTCATTCTTATGTAAAATTAATATTTATTAATTTTTGTTAAATGCTTAGCTTGTAGTGGATGTGCAATAAATACTTGCTGAATAAATGGAGTGCTTACCATGTACAAGTTATTAGACATTTTGGTATGTAATTACCGAAAAGAAAATAGACCAAATCTCCCTGTTACGTGGACTAGGTTATTTTTAACATGATGATGAATTTCGTGTCCCAAGGATCAGTGTTCAGTAATCAGTAGGAATGGTAAAAGTCCCCACAGTTTGACAGTCCCTGGCTACATGCAGTGCATACAATTTGCCTTTTCATTATCTATGTACATTTTGGGCACTGAAATCCATATTTTTACCACTTCTATCTTCTTTTTTTTTCCATTGGGATGCTCAAAATGATTTAGACTTCCTATCTGTCAGAATCTTCTTATTCTGAACAAAAACTCCATCAGTCTTGTTTCTTTTAATGATTATTTAATTTGTACCAACCTTTGATATTACTATCCTTTATATCACCTATCCTTCAAAATATGAGTCAGTGTTTACTGCAGAGGTAGGAAATGATTGAAGGTTACTGTCTCCTGTAAGCCTTTGCCAATCAAGCAGTTTCTTCATCTTTAGGCAATTCATTATATGTCTAATTTAAGTAATTTGATCATTTGATCATTCTGATCTAACTTCCAATTATACTTGTATCAACAGATCTATTTCATTTCAAAGATGCAGCAGCAGCTACTGAAAACTGAATAAATGGGCCTGTACTGGTTGAAAGTGCTTTCTGTAGATTCAGATATTTACATAGAACAAGGAGAAAATGTATATCAATTTATGGCTTATATGCAGCTATTACTAAATCATGAATTGGAATCAGAAGACATGTTAAATATTGCATATACATTTTGAAGTGAAAGGTTTTGCCTTTTCCCAGGCATTGTTTTTATTTTGACTATGGTTTCTGGAGACTGCTATTCAGAGGGTATGCTCTGCAGTATGTGTGGGTAATAAGGAAAGCAAATGCAAAGCAGACAATACCTCCCTTTGCTTGGCAAGCTTTCTTAGGCAGCAGTGCTCTTTTGCTTTCCTAATACATATGCTGTGCCTGGGCAGACAGCATGCTGTTAGGGTGGTGGTTAGTTAATATTAGGGGTTGGACTATATGTCGCTCTATAAAGTTTTATCTACAAAAATAATTTATAAAAATTAAATCTAAAATTTATAGCTGTGACTTGTCATCATTAGAATATTTTTGTTGACAGAGGGACATTAAAATGGTCGCATGGCATTCTCGAGTCTGTCATTGATGCTTTCTTTGCCAGGCTGGTAAGGACTAAAACAGTTACAGGGTTTTAGATGCTAATTCTGAACTCATTCCACTTGGCTACATATTCTGCAATATGTGTGCCCCTTTGAAAGAATTTACGATTAAAGACCAAAGCTGTGGCTAAATCGCACAATTTGTAGTCTATTTTTTAAAGGCTAAAAAATGATCAACCTTTGGTCATGTTTTTAAATAGCAGGAAACACAAGCCTGTTAAATATAATACACTTTGAAGGAATCTTACTCAAACCATCAACACTAAATAAAAGGACTACTATATCTTTAAAAGAATAATGTATATGCAGAAAACAATGGTGTTCACTTAAGTAGCTCAAGCCTTTTGAACAATAAGTGTGACATTTAGAAAATGTCTCCTTTCTATGAGAAGGTACACACCATTTTACTTGGTATCATATACAGGAAAGTGGAACCAGAGCTGTCAGCTTGAGAGACTCGGGTCCATCCTCTTTTCCTTGAAGCATAATGCCAGTGTCACAAAATGTTGGTGTTGTCTCACTGTACCATAACACAGTGCCATAGTTCAAGCAATCACTATGTCAGCCTAACAAAACTGCAGTGTATGCTTGCAGTCAGAGATAATAAAAAGTTTCACAGGACATGACACTGAAAATGAATGTTCGCTAAATATAAGGACTGCACAGAAATGAGGCAATATATCTATAGCAGACCTTAAGTCACACTGGAAAATACTCACTTTTAACTTATAAATTCTAAAGACTACTTTAAATGGAGAATGATGATGCTACCAATTTTTGGAGGGGTGGCCACATCATAAGAAAGAACTTGTGCATGGACCAAACATGACAGAATCCCATGAATTGAGATATGATTAAATTAAGTCTGTTAGAAAAAAATTATTAGAAATATACAGAGGTATCAGGCTACAAGGAACTGAATGGGATGGCTCTCATTTCAATTCAACATAGTCTAATTACCTAGTGAATACATATCTACCTTTGTTTATTAACAATTCATAATTAGATTATATTGGTCAAGGTTCATTTACTCTTGGAATCACTTTGAACACTACAGTTTGACCATGGTAACCCCAAATTCTTAGGAAACTATCTGCATATGGCACTCAATCAAATAACCAATATCATTTTAATCCCATGCCTCATCAACTGAGACATGAACTGTGAAACACTGATACTCACTCCTAGCCTGAGACCCTGCTCTCAATCAGTGAAATATACCTAGGATCCTGTGAGTCCATCTCAGAGCCTTGCATACTTTCCCCTATGTTCTTTTACAAGCTAGTTATTAGAAGTTCAGTGAAATTGGACATTCCTCTATTTCAGCCAGTGAATGAGGTTCAGAGTCCAAAAGGTGCTTTCCTCAACTGGAGGGAGAAAAAAAGAAACTAAGTTATATTTTCTTTAGCATTTCTAAATATTACATCTTCCAAATAAGTAACAATAAAGCAGCATGGCAAAAAGCTCTGAAGAAATTACAAAAGGCAGAATTTTGGTGTACTCATTCGTTCAGTCATTTATTCAGTAGATTTGTGCTGAACATCTAACGTGAAAACACTGGTTTTGGGGATACGAAGGTGAACAGGACGCTACCTAGAGTGAAGAGCAAGGGACAAAAATTAATCACAAAGAGCTGATTTAGAGGCAGAGGCCAGGCTGAGATTAACTGAGCTTGGGCATGGTGGAGTGTCCAGGTTTCGCAGAGGAGGAATGAAGGTTGAGTAGGACATGGTTGGGCACAGGTGTGGGAGACAAATAAATCTTCCAGCAAGAGGGAAGAGTTTGTGCCCAAGCACAGAGACATGAAGCCTTGGTCAAGGAGCTGCAGGTGGCTTAGTAGACCTGGAGGTCCCGGTGTGCCAGGAAAGTAGTACAGTGAGGCTGAAGAGGTGGGGCCGGATCCTGAGGCAGAGCTGGGACCTGCTAAGGACATTGAACTTTACTGTGAAGACTCAGAGAGCTTTGAAGAATGGAAGCAGGAGTGTAACAGGAGTCATGGGAATGGACTGGAGAGACTGGGACTGGAAGCAGGGAGATCAGTTCAAAGGCCACGTATCGATAGAGGAGAAACGATGAGGCCTGAGTGACCTGATTACAGCTGTTAGAGCATTCACTCTGTTGACGGCTCTTTGCTTCTTTTCACTTTTCCTGGTTTCTCTTGGACTTCTCTGGCTCCCCCTTCTCAGCCTATTTAATGTCTCTTTCTCTCTCACACACTCTACAAGTTGGTGCTCTTCAAAGCTCAGTCCTAATTTCCCCATTCTTCTCTCTTTATAGTCTTTCTCTAGGCAATCTCTTCTATTCAGTCTGACAAGCTCAAATTGGTTTCTCTAGCCTAGCATCCACTAGAATTCAGCCACTAGACTACAACTGCCTACTTGACACACCCACTTGGGTGCCTCCTAGGCACCCTCAACTAACCTTAAAAATTAAACTCTTGCTCTTTTCCCAGAAATTTACTTCTATTTCGGTTTTCCCACCTCAGTAATTGGCACCTACATTAACCAAGTGGGAAAGCCAGAAGCCTAGGGGTCAGGATTGATACTCTCTCTCACCTCTTACACTAATCTTTCACCAAACCTACTCCTCTCCTCACTTTCCTCACTGCTGCCTAAGATGACAAGCTCATCTGGCTTGTTGACAGATGAGAGCAAGGGACTAGAGGGGGACACCGGTTGGGGGAATTTGTACTATTTGATTCTATGAGGACGATAAGTTTTATCGGAGCCTGTAAAAATGCAAGCTCTGTTAGAGGCAGTTCTAGTTTCTCTGAGCCTTAGGTTTCTATTCTCTGTCAATAAACAGATATTCTTTCTAACTAGTAAAGTCATTTGAGATAGCCAGGAAAAAAATTCTATATAACTGTGTTGGACTTTTTACTCAGCAAAATGTTAAAGTGGTTCAGCATTTTCCCTTTGATTTAGCTTATCCTTAGTATACTTAATTTCTTTTTACCCTTACACATTAAGATACCATAAATATCCACTTCCTGGTTCTCCTTCCTTCTCAGTTTTGCAAGCATTTTTCATTTATTTGCACTTATCTTTGAGCATTTAATCTAGTGTACTTGTCTTTCTTCCTCTCATTTTATTTTCTTCAATCGCTATTTAAAAAGGGATTTGATTGACTCTGTCCTATTGAATTGGCATCCTGCAGCTTGGCAGTGCCAGATGCGGGGAGGTGGGAGTGGTGCTAGAGCTTCTCTTTCCTTTCTCCCCTCTTACCCTTCCCCATTCAAGCCCTCTGATGATTTCTGTGTGAAACTTTGATCCAATATATTTTCATGCAGCAAAAGTATAATTAAGTATTTAAACATTTCAAAGTCATGAATTTGAAAAACTCATAACTAGCAAAATTACAGGTTTTTTGTGAATTTAGACAAATTATGGTTTTGGTTTATGTGCAGTATTTTAAGGTAGCAAAATTAACTTTGCTGCACTTAGGAAGTAGCCAGGATATGCTAAGATCTTATTACTTAATTCACTGTATCTATGTGATCAAACCAATTCCTTTTAAGGGCAATAATAGTAATATGATTACATAATATTGTGATTCTCCCTTACACACATTCCCACAACATCACTATAATGCTTGGTATTTATTTTAAGGCAAAATATTCTTGGAAATAATTCTTCTGGAAGGAAAACACTGGTGAAATTGTCATGCTAATACTTATTTACTTTTATTTATAAAATAAATTGTATTATAAACAAGAGTAAATAAATATCTAGAAGATTGATGTTTCATTGCTTGTCACTGTGGAGATGGTTACTATTACCATCCCAAAATATTATGTTTAATGAGTTCTTTTTTACATTAACGACCATCTGGCAACTATTTGATTTCAGTATAAGAGAGTCACCCAAAGTGGATGATACCTTTTTTTAAACTTTTATTATTAGAACTCTTAAAGCATAAAAAGTATTAATAAATTACTGAACACACTTCATCGGAAGCATTGTTGGAAGTACTGGGAGGATCTTCACATGGATATGTTATACAGAATTTGCCTTTTCAGTTCACAGTGCCTTCAAATGTATAAATAAATGGGCACTCTAATCTAACTTTAGCTAAACCACTTAAATAAGAAAAAATAAAGGCACACTGCATACCAGGAAATTAACTTTGACAATTCTGAACTTAAGGAAGGAAAAGATAACTCTACCATAATGGGTGTACATTTAGAAAAAAATAATGTTAGTGTAAAAATAGATTTGAAAATTTGTTTTCAGAATTGCTTCCTTCCTCTGAAATGATGATTATAACATGCACAAGATATTGCATTTATAAATATTGTCTTTGTTTCTTTTTTTCTCTTCAGGGTCCTTGTATTTTGCATTGGCTTTTCATGATAGCATATCTGTATTAAAGTTTGCACATTTTTCTTTACTAAGAATAAAGGGCATTGAGAAGTTGTTAGATGGTGATTCAATAGGACAGACAAGGTTAGTCAAATAATTAGAATAATATATAAACTGTGTTCAAAATGATCAGAATATTACATGGGGAATTGGTTTTACATGATGAAAATTATTTTAAAGGCCTTCACTTTTCATAATGTGAAGAAACTTGGTGTAATTATGCTATTTTTGCTTGCTCATATAAAGTGTTCTCTTTTGGAAATGTGTCTGAACAAATACACACTAAAATAGTAGGTTTCATACTATGCTTCTAGAAACAATTCTTTTGGGAGCTCAATCAAGATGTTCTGCCACTAAAATAAAACAATAACAGCTTTTTTTTGAATTTCTTAAGAAAAACAGAAAAGATTTTTTTCTGATTTGTAAATTTTTCTCCTACACCCCTGCCTTTTTTTGTTTCATTGCTTCTTCAATTTGTCTAGTGGCATGTGCTACTATAAGTTGACAAAATGAATGAGCCAAGAGCACATAAGAAATGAGTCAAAACCTTGTATGTGTTAATTCTCAAGTATATGTTATGAATCATTACTTTTTACATGTAGTGACTTGCATACATATACAAACTGTCATATTTCTGCAGGTGAATTTCTTCCTAATTCTTTCAACTCAATTAAAATATCATTACTTCACGGAAATCTGCAAAGAGTGTCATAAATTTTCAGGTGTTTGAACATTTAAGCATGACTGAGAACCACTGAATTAAAATGCTAAATTTATTTACTAGTTTTTATTTTTTGAGTGTAAATTGTAATCTGGAGATTTTCAGCTATATTTCAGAATCAGAATTGATTATGATGATCATACTTTATATTGTTTGGGCTCAAAACTTTCTCCGAAATAGCAAAGAAAATACAAAGAAGATAGAACACATGTTAGCCCATGTCTGTGTTGGGAAAGTTATTTTCAAAAAGCTTTATATTAAGTGATACTATTAATGGCTGCACATCTAACCTAACTTGAGACCTTGAAGATGGTCTCTAGTTTGCATTCCATTAAAAGTTTTTAATAAGATTTCAACAAAAGAAATAATAAAAAGCATTCTATTTCACCTTTGCTTCTCCTTAACAATTCAGAGTATCAATTATAACATAACCTTCATTTGACTTGCAATCATCCCTGTGCTCTCAACAGCATATTGAATTGTATGCTAACACTTAAAGGGCAAAATATATGTCTTGTTTTATTTTTTAACTTTTGTTCCGTTTTAAAGTGACCTCTCAAATGTGTAATACTCCTGTCCTTTATCTATTAAATAGTATTTTTAGGCATTTGTCTTCTTATCTTCTGATCATCTCAAGTTGTTGTAAAAGCATTTTAAAAAGCTCAAGAATACATATTCCTCATTCGTATCTTAAAGAGAGGCTATATCTTTCCAAACACAGGTGCTGTCTTTCTTTCTATATTATTGCACTAATCCTACTCTGGGATTGGAAGGGTTGCTTACTCAACTTCCTTTTATTTTACCAGTCACTTTCCAGGAGGACTGATCACAGGACTCTTAGAAGAAATAGGGTGAAGCAGGATGTCAAGGGAAGAAAGAGAAATTTTGATTATTGAAGGTTCCAGAGTCCTCTACTTCTTTAAAGAAGTGTAGAAATTAAGAAAAAAATTTTGAAGAGAAAGAAAAATGAGGGTATATGGTAAAAACTGAAGGACAAAATAGAGTAAACATTTTGGGTGCCCGGAGAACTATCATTTTTCAAAACAGACTCAGCAGTTCTTATCCTTTGTTGATCAGCCAGAAAATATACAATAAATCGTCTTTCACAATAGTGTTTCTCAAAGTCTGGTCTGAATAAAGGATTAAATGAGGGCGTCCTGGGAAGCTGCTCCAAGTGGGCAGGGTCATGGAGAGTGAGTCCTTTCCTGGTGGCGGAGTTAGCCCCAATGGGAGCAACAGATAAGGCATGGGGACTACAGGCTGACTACCTAGGGTAGTTTGCCTGGAGGATATAAATATTTTAGGAATATTTTTGTTAATTTAACTTCCTAAGTAGAAAATGAAACTGAATTTGTCATTTGTTTGTTACCAGCGGGCAGTCAGAACTATTTGAATCTTGGTGAGAAAAGCTTCCATACAGCTCCCAAATGACACCGAAGAAAGAGCTAAGCCCTAGTATTATACAAATCAAAGTTCATATTACAAACAAAAATCATACAAAAATTGATTTATACTCTATTTTCTTTTTGTTGTTGTTGTTAGTTTAAAAAGGGGAGATTTAATTAATGGTATCTTGCTGATGCATCTCATTGATTGTAATTTGAAGCAAATGAATCTGCTAGTTTTTTTCCCCCTAAAATTCAGTATTTAACTTATACGCTAAGTTAACTGATTTAAGGAGGATAAAAATAAAAACAAAAACAAACATACATTATAGATATCTATAATTTGTGGGGTAAATATGGTGACACACCGGGAAACAAAGTTTAAGAATCACATGAAGAAAAGCAGGGCAGGAATTGGGATCAAAAAGGCAATTACTCAAGAGGGCCTGGGATTTTGTTAATGAACAAAGCTTGGATGACCTAAAGACTGTCTTTAGCTCCTGATTTTGTGGTAAACCTGGGCCCCTGATTGAAAGAACCATAGTATACCAGAAGCTGATTTAAAGGATGACTGTGGCTGAACGTGAAATGGAGAGAAAAGATAGAAAGATAAATTTTATTAGTAAGATTCAGGACTCCATGTACCATAACTAGAGTGATAAGACACAAGTAGAAGTGTGAAGTTTGGACAACTGCCCCAGGAGCCTCATCATATATGGTAACACTGAGCTATTGGAAAAGGATTGCAAACAGAGAAAGAACAATGGCAGATGAAGGTGTGGGAAGCCTAAGAACATTCTGAAAATCTGAGTGAGCTGAAGATGACAGATGTCTTCAAACAGGAAAAAAATAACTAATACAGGGACTAAATCCTTAGTTTATAGCTTATTTCTCTCCTAATTCAGTTGTTACTGTTCCACTGTCTTCTGGAATTTAAATTTGCAGAGGAGAAGTCTGAGGTCATTCTCATTTTGTTCTTTTGCAGGCACATAAACTGGAATTACATGAAATTTACTGGAATAAAAATGGAATTACATTTCCCAGAATTTGCTTTTCTGCATTGGTTCTGGGCCATAGGAGAATCAGCTGGAAGTAAAGCAGCAGCTATTTTACTGCGAAGGTTCATAAAAGGCACCAGAAGCAGCTGCAGGCCACAGTGATTGTTGCTGATCTGCTGGTACCTCACTTCATTATTGTGGGGCAGCAGTGGAGGCTGCAGCATCTCAAGCTCCCACTAGATTTCCTCCATCAGTTTCTCTGAGTCCTGAGCCAGTGGGTAGGCAGCTCCATAATAAAAGGTAACAACTTCTTCTGCAAGTTACCCACATCACTGAGGCTGGAGGCTGTGAGTGGCAGAGGTGCATTCCAGTTGGTCCTTGCTGTCTTCCCTATCTCATACCCAGCTTCTCTTCCTGACCAATGCCCTTGCTGACGCATAGCACTATCAGGGCCAACACCAGATACAGAAGCAGCAGACTTCTTACTTCTTCAGCAGCTCCCACAAATGCATAAGGTCTTATTCCTATTTTAAAAAATCCCTAATTCTGTAACATTCATAGTAGCACTGTTTTTTTTTTTTTTTTTATTGAACTCTTTTGAGGGAGTAGGTAACTTGTCTCTTTCTACCTGGATGTTTTCAGGGATTTTTTTTTTCTTCTATTTTTATGATTAAAAACATTTTCCGGGATATGTCTGGAGTGGGCATGTATTCACTAATTCATTGATTCTGCCTGGGAATTTGTCTTTTTTTTTTTTTAATTAATTAATTAATTTATTTATTTATTTTTGGCTGTGTTGGGTCTTCATTGCTGCGCGTGGGCTTTCTCTAGTTGTGGTGAGCAGGGACTACTCTTACTCTTTGTTGTGGTGCACAGGCTTCTCATTGTCGTGGCTTCTCTTGTTGAGGAGCACGGGCTCTAGGTGTGCAGGCTTCAGTAGTTGCAGCTCGTGGGCTCTAGAGCGCAGGCTCAGTAGTTGTGGTGCACAGGCTTAGTTGCTCTGTGGCATGTGGGATAGTCCCATTGTGGTGGCTTCTCTTGTTGCTGAGTGGGAATTTTTCGTTTAATCTGTACTCAGTTGTTTTGGGAATTGTTCATTTACACTCAAGAAAGTAGTTTTTGATTATCTGTTTTATTATTATTATCAATAATAATACTGTTTATCAGATTTACTACTTGCCAGGAGCCAAATGCTTTAGATGCATTATATTCTTGATCTCATTGCAATAAAAATGATGTAGATATCTCCCAATGAGCAAATTAAATATTATGTTGGATTTCCCTATGTTATAGAGTATGAAAAATGAGAAGATGTTGGGAATTTTTTTGGTAGGTTTGTTGGCTTGCTTATTCATCTTTAGAACATGTCTTGATTTACCTAAAACTAGTTTGCCAATATGCAAAGTGTGTGGATTGTGATTTATCCTATTCCCTGCCCTTTTTGACATCTACATACTCCTTTTTCATGTCTACATCTGAGTGCTGGGTTGATGGCCACATCTCCTAGTCCAATGTCCAGTACCTAGGCTTTTATCTAAAAGAGACAGCCTTCCCACCTTTTCTCTAAGACACTTTGAATAGATTCAGACACAAAAATCGACAATCATGGATACGCCCAGCATCCATGACTCTCTCTGTATGCCACCTCCTGTGCCTGTGGCATTTTTTTTTTGTGGGAACTACACCAACAGCTGGTATACCCACTTCTTGCCTACTTATATTCTAGGAATTGTGGTTTCTGCCTGCACATTGAGAGAGAGAGAGGTTATCATGGGAAAGAAGAGGGGCATAGCAGCACTTTGGCTTTCTACAAAAGCATCACTGATCTACATAGAGAAGGCCACCCAGTTCTCTGACTGGTTTGTCCTTATGTTTTTCAAAACAGGCTGGATGTAGGGGTGGGTAGTCTTTGTTCAGGAAAAGAATTGGTAGATGTTGATCTCATTTTAAAATTCCATTTTATTGGTTTTTTAGTTAGTAAAATATCTGCAGCTTTTGATAGTTAAAAAAATAGCTAGCTAGCTATCTATCTAACATCCATCTATATTTCCAGTTGTTTTATTAGTGAGGAAAAGTTTCATTAGCTTTGCTAGCTGGACACAATATTAAACTGGGAGATCTTTCCCCTCACATCTATAATCTCCTTTTTAGTGATGTTTCTATTATCCTTAGATTACATGAATTAGGGACAGACTATACTTGTTGGAGAAAGGCCTAGCAACTCTCATTGATTAAAGATAATCACACATTTCAAAGTAATTAAGAAGGATGTTAAAGAAAGATTAACAAAATGAGTCTTTCCTCTGAAATTCTGTGAAAGAACACTGCAGAGGGGAAGAATTTGGGATCAAAGCATGACCAGCTTATAGACAGACTTTGTGACAGTCAAATATCTCTTATACATGTATTTATTGTGAAAGCACAATATTCCCATATTTCTTTATTCATGGGATAATTTTGAATATATCTCCCGTACATAGAGGTTATCCATAGTTGATTTATCATAAACACTAAAATGGAATTCTATTTTATGGATACTTCCTACTCTTCATTTTGCTACAATTTGCATTAAGTCAACACAGACTATAATAAGCCAACACATTATTTCAATTTAAATATAGGATAAGGTTGCAGTCTGTAAAAAAATCATGAGTGCCCTTCAATGTTTTGTTATATATTTATTTATTAATAAATATGGTAGGTTCTTGTCTTTTCAAGAGTAAAATCAAAGAGAAGCTGTGAAATGCATCAAATTAAGTGGAATGTTTTCTCAATGTTAGTGTCATACTCCATAGAGCTGTGTCAGGCATGTGGAGCACACTGGCAGTTCTTGAACAGAACTTTAAAACAGTTATCCTACAGTAAAACTTCAAAATTTGAGTTAGAATTTACCTATTGTAAATTGTGTGTAGCAGATTGTAAATTTAGTTTCATATTTTCTAATATTAAAGACACAAGTTTTAAAATATATAATCTCAGAGTATATGGTCAGTGTTTTATAGGAGTCTTTCCACATTAAGTATAAGGAAGATGGATGCTAGAGTTTTGCTTTTTTAAGCACTTAATTTAGACTCTATCCTCAGATTTCTTTATTAGTTGTCCAATGGCTTCTGCAAAAAGATTCTAAATTCAGTATCTATTTCTTTGTCAGTGACCACTGAGAAGCTTCAGCATGAAAGTAAACATAGATGGGACTCTGAGAAGAATAATGTTGCCGCTTCTTTATGCAGCTGAGTTTTCTAAATTAGGTTCATTGCATGGATAATTTCCTATAACCACAGGGGGCAGAGCTGGCTGGTTGACTGTGAGAAAATTAATGAGCAGCAGAGAAGCCTGAAAAAAGAGGGAAGGAATGAGGTATACTATTGCCTAATGTAAAGGAAAAACAGTAATGTCCAGATGAAGGGAAGTGATCAGAAGTTTACTCAGTCAGGACTAAATAATTGATCTGGAGAAAATGCAGTGGCAGTCAGTGAGAAATCCAGACTTCCAGCTATGTCGGGCGTGGAGTTGGTGACTAAGAGGGTGCTGATGGTTGTTTTGCTTGAATGATGCCTACTTTTCTAGGACTGTTAATGGTGGTTCAATTTCAATTTAAAGCATTTCTATTGAGCTTTTGAATTATTGAGCAGGGATGTTAAGGGATGTGCCTATGATCAAGTGTGAGGTTACTCGTTAAGTTGGTGCTGGGTAAGGTCTTATCTGAGGAAGAAATTCACAGGACACAGGAAGGGCTTTCATTAGGGTATAGGGTTTTTGTTGGAGAAAGAAAAAAAAACTGCTGGATGGGGAAGACATGGAAAACAGCACAGTTCAAATCTAAGAAGTTGGTGAAACTTACTCAGGCACAGTTATAAAGGGTAGAAATGTTTTTCTGTGTAATGAAAAGCAAAATTTCTGCTTGAGCATATTATCATGGGGTATAAAATTCAGTACTTACATTTTCCCTGGGAAGAGATCTGAAGTTGTGCCACAGTAATAGAAAAATCTGTCTGGAAGCAGTACACTGATTTTGGCATATATCTTTTTAAACTGGGAGATTTAGAAACGCATAAACAGATTCCTAGTGTTTCCTTCCTATCTAGGGGTGGTACTAGTCTAAAACGAAACAGGATATGGGATGGGTGCCCGCTCGAGGGGGTGTGATACACAGTAGGGAGGAGGAACGTCTGAATGCAGCAAATGGCTGCAGCACAACTGATTTTGTAGCTTTGTACAAAGAGAAAAATACACACTCGATTGAACTACTTAACACTTATTTCTAAATTACAGAGTTGAATTGTTGCTTGGTTATTCATACATTCTTACATGAAACATGATAAAACTGCAATGCATTTATCTCTAAAATGCTGGTGAGAAGTTGCTAAAAAAATAAATATACATTGCTTGTGAACTTCTGCCCCCCTCTCCCAATCCCTTGCGTGGCTCTCACTTTTGCTCAGTTTGGGCACTTTGCTGCTGTAATAGATGACTATATGTCAATGCATATTAATATTTGATGTGCATCACCATATTATCCTTTATGTGCACTTTCACAATATTGTGAAGCGGCAAGGCTGCTCTAGACAAGGATTTTTATGGCCAAGTGCCGTGGCTTTTACTTGGTGAAATTAGCCCACACCCTGTCCTTACAACGTCAAAAGGGATGCTTCTGTTTATACTGAATAAACAGGCAGAGGCTGGGTCCAGCTTTTTTTAAAAACACTGTATTATCTTGAATGCATAAATAAGATTGACAAAATAGTTCTTCTTAAATGGCACACTGATGCATTTTGTATTCTGCTCCTTGGAAACAAAGACTTAGCTTCTGTCATTATAAAAGACCCTTGAAACAGATCTGGAAGTGAAAGCTTATGCATTGTGGAATAGACCAATGAAGAAAACTGAAGAAAATGCTTAGATCTACAAAGGCTTCTGCTCATTTTTATTTTCTTTTTCTGAAAATTGAATGCAAGCTCTGGGAAGCGTTATTTGCTCACACAATGCCTGACCACATGTGCGAACCATTAAAAGGGCGTAGCTCCCCTGCCATTTTGATGCGGCCCAAAATAAAAATGTAAATGCTAATGGAACAGTTTCTCCAGATATGCTCCAGCTGTCTTTTGTATCATTAATTCTCTTCTCAAATACAATAATTCACCCATGGCAATAACCTAAGTAAGATTTTTTAGAGGTCAGACAGAACCTATGCTTGAAGAGAGGACAGTTCACAACAAAGGGGTAAAAAGAGAAATTAGAATATGTGGTTTGTGGAAAGATAAAAATCTGAAATCATAAAGGCAGTCAGTCATAAGATCTGGCAACACCTGAGGAAAATATGAAGGTCAGGTTCTCATATTGATTGTTTTTAACAAAGACCACTCATCAGAATATAAATCAAACTTCCATTGCATCATTTATTCATTCATCCATTCATTCATTCCATAAGCATGTTTTCAGGGCTTGCTAAGTGTTGCCTATTATATAAGACAAAGGAGTGCCAGGATATATATCAGAGAGGGACCTTGTCCTGGAGGAGGTTACCATCAGGTACAGTACCTAAGATAATATGCACGAGAGTAACTATAGCGGACAAGGAAGAAAGGAACAAATCAAGAGAGAAAAATGATATTGGATGAGGTAGGAAGCATTTAACATGGCCCTTAATGACCCCTGCCTCCTGGTATTCATGCCCTTGTGTAATCCCCTCCACTTGAGTATGGGCTGGACCCAGCAACTCTCCTCTAATACAGCAAAAGTGGTGGGCAGGGCTGATTTCATGGGCATGTGGACTGCCCACACAGGGACCTGCATTTGGTTTAATGTTCTGCTGTCATCAACTTGAAATTTTATCTTCGAATTTCATAAGCGGAGTCCAGTGACGCAATGGAGTGTGCACATGAGCAGAAGAGGTAGATTCAATATGTGTGTCTGCCTCCTTTCTCAGCCACCCCATTCCTATATAGGTGTTCTCAATATATATAGGCACAGGAGTCTGTGATTCATAGGAGCTCATGAGACTCAAAGCAAGTCTGCAGTAAATGGGCTACTTCTACAATTGAGTAAGTGGAGGCCCTGACAGCCCAACAAGATGTCCTTTCCTTTCAACCCAGAACTTTTTTAAGCAGATATGAAGAAGGCAATGAATGACCAAGGAACTCTACCATATTTTTTTTTCATGTTACTCTTCTGGATTAGCAGCCACTGGTGCTAAAAATTATGAGTTGATAAGAAAGAGAAAAGACAACCCATAGTTCCTTTTCTTTTCAGTCCTTTCTTACTCATCAGTACACTGAAGGTAGAGAGGGTTGGTACAATGTGTAAATATCAAGCAATGAATTAAAAACATTTGAGTTAGTTTTATGCAATAGTTTCTACTGTTCTTGAAGGAACAAAATGTATGTGCCTGTATGAGCTACAAAGTATGATCCTGTAGAGATTCTGTATAAAAATTTAATGTTCTTACATTTGCATTTAAACCTGGCTTTGTACAATATACAAATTAACAGTAAAATTCATGCTAATAATTAAAAAATTTAACCTTTGTCTATTCAGAATGACAATGCAAATAAAAATCACCATGACAACTGAAGAAAGAGACTAACAAAAGAAAGGAAAAAAGCTTTTTATAGAACTTTTTTCCTGCTTTTTGAACTATGGACTTTACATTTTCCTTTTGCCTTGGGTCCCACAAACAGCAGGCCCTGGCTTCAATCTTTCTTTCTCTCTCTCTGTCTCTCTCTCTTTCCCCTTCTATGTGAAATCTTTCTCTGGGGGTTGAGGTAGAGAGCAAGCTACCATTTTGTGAGGAGACTTAGCCAAGAACGCAGAAGGACCCGTGTCTTGTCAGCAGCCATGGGAGTGAGCGTGGACTTCGTCTTCCCCCCAGCTGACATCCTGACTGCAGACTTGGGAGGGACCCTGGGTCAGAAGCACATGGCTAAGCCACACTCAGATTCCCGACCAAAACAAGCTATGAGGTAAATATTGTTGTTTCAAGCTGATAAATTTTGGGGTAATTTCTTTTGCAGCAATAGAGAATGAATGCACTGGGATTCAGTGGAATAAGAGCTTACTTCTAAGGACTGGGGAAGATCATTTGACATGTCTTTTGTGATAAGCATTTAGTGATGGAGGACACAGCTTTGAGGTAGAGGAGGCTGTGTAATCTGGGCTAGGGCAACACTTCTCAAGCCTTTTGATCTCAAGAACCCTTTGTAATGTTAAAAAATATTGAGGACCTGAAAGAGCTCTTATTTATGAAAATTATATCTATTGATATTTATCATACTGGAAAGTAAAACAGGCATTAAAAATTTTGTATTTATTTCATTTAAAAACTATATGCATTGCATATTGACATTAACATATTTTTATAAAAATAAGTTTATTTTCTAAAAATAAATTTAATGAGAAGAATGGCAATGTGTACATTTTTGAAAATCCCTTCATTGGCTTAATAGAAGAATGCTAAATTCTAATGCCTGCTTCTGCATTGAAACTGTTGGATAACACATATCAAGTAGCCTCTGGAAAACTCCACTATGCATTTGCGTGAGAATGAGAATGAAAAAGGCAAATAATATCCTAGTCCCTGGACCACACATTGAGGATGACTGATCTAAGGCATGGAGATGGGAGAGTTCAGAGCACACATTGGCTAGAGCATGCTGTAGAAAGAAAATCTCGGGAAGGTGGATCTCAGAAGGCTTGAGTATCATACTCAATAGCTTATGCAATAAAGGGTTTGGCAGAAATTATTTGATGTCAATCCAAAAGCCATTCTTGCTCTCCTTCCTTGCTAAAGAATCCTTGATTCTATTCATATATTGGAAGTGTGTGTATTGAGGGGGTGCATGTTAATTGGGCTTCCTTTTTCCCATGATTGTTATAAGTGCAAACATGTGACACAGCCATGGCAATAACAAATGTCTGCTGTTGCAGGTGTTCATGGCAATGTGTAAGTTTTCATTGAGACAGAGCTTGCTCCTTTCTGACCTTGGACACTGTGCTGAAAGAATAGGATGTTGTAACCACCGTTTCAATGATGAGGAGGCCCAGAAAATCTGAGTGAGCTGACCCAGAGCCTGGATACTATTGAGCCACTGAGTTGTTGAAGATTTTGGAACTGTGAACTGACAAGCCCGTTGACATATGTGGAGATTGAACTGACTGCCATCGACTGGGCTTTGAGGCATCAGCTAGGTGGTTATTAAAATAGTCCAGGTAAAGGTAATATGTGTCTGAAATACACTGGTTATCAACAGAAACAGAAAAGAATAGAATAGACATGAATGAATTGTGGAGGTAAATTTTGTAGGACTTGGCTGCTGAATAGATGGATATTGGTGTGTGTGGACAGGGGATGGAAAGGAAGCATCAGCCGTGACACAGTTAATTGCCTGCCTGGGTAATTAGAAGAACAGTGGTACCAGAAACACTGCACATGTAAGTTTGGGAGGGAAGATGATGGATTAAATTTGGACATATGGAGTGAAGGAGATACCTAAAATACATGGTACATGGTTGGTACTCAATAAATGTCTGTTGTGATATAGGACAAAATTAATCTGATATCCTTAGGGTTTGCTTCCTCGTATCCTTCACACTTTCACTAAAATGTTGCCTTCTTATGGAAGCCTTTTTTGATCACTCTATCTAAAACTATAATATTCATGCTTCACTTCTTAACATTTCTCCAAAATGTCTTAATAAGTCCTATGTCATTTGTACGCTCTTTTTTTTCTTACCTGAGCACTCATCTAATAAACTATATATGTTTACTTACTTATCATGTTTTCCTAATAGAAAGTAAGCTCAATAATGGAACTTTTTATCTGTTTTGTTCACTGCTGTAACTCCAGCACCCAGACCAACACCTGACACTTAGTTGATAAGAAATACGTATTAAAGGAGTGAATAAATACTCAGAGCATGAGAGTCAGGCCTGCAAAAATATTTGTCCATCATATGCCTAAAGGTAGCAATTGAAGCCTCAGGACTAGATGAATGTATGGTAATTGAACACTGAACTCACAAAGATAACACCAGATATTTATTGAGTAACAAGGATCGTCTTAAACATTTTATTATATACAGCTGAGCAGTTAACCCTTATAAAAATTTTATGGGTAGACAGTTATCTCTCCTACTTTATAGGTAGAGAAGCTGAGGTTCAGAGAGATCAGTAACTCAACTAAGTTAAAAAATTAGTGAAAGATCTAGTCCTTTAGGTAAAAGACCAAGATAAGCTCTTATGCAGAACTTTTAACAGAAATTTTATCTAATGGATGGAATTTTAAATTGTGTTCAGTCATGGTATGTAGTTTTCAAGGAAAATGATCCAGAGTTGTTCTTGCTTTCTGGCTTTGTATAAAGAAGTCACCCCTTTCTTAAACTTTCAAGAAAAATAATCCCTGACTTTAAAATCAGAAGCTCATTCAGTTAACTATACATCCTTGTAAACATCTCTTCTAGTGTCTGAATAAAGCAAGAGTAAAAATTGATCAAATGAAAAAAATTTAAAGTTAAAAACAAAATCAATTTGCCTATTGAAAAGACAAAGCATTTTTAGCCCCATTGGTTTTCTGGCTGGAACTATAGTGAAGTGATATTGGGGACCTTATAAAATGCATAACACTAGCTGTGTAGGAGAGATTGTACTTCTCTTAAAGTCCATGTGTTGGCTGTAAGCTAAAGTTACATGACTTTGAAGGCCAGTCAGCACATCTTTTTCCTTAATGCTTCAGAGATGTTCTTCACAAGAAAATGACCACACACTTATTCCATGTAAAACAGACTCAGCCTAAAGATGGTTTTCCTCCTTCTATGAAAAAGCAGGCTATTAGTGAAGATAAGGACTCTTGGCTTTGCAATACAGTTTTACATTTCATTCATGGGAATGAGATGGAAAAACAAGATGAAATGATTCTTTTATTGGTATTCAATTAAAAAATACCATGACTATGCCGTTAGTTTGTATAAATCCTAGAAATATGTTTCAAACGAGAGTGTATTATGTTGAGGAAAAGACAGAAGTATATAACCTTGGGCAGATCATTTAACTTCTCTCTACTTTTACATTTACAAGTTGTAATACAAAGAGACAGGATTATATGATCTCCAAGGTCCCGTCCAGATGGATTTAACACACTATGATTATTTGAGAGGCAATTTAGTGTAGTAGTAAGGAGGCTGGGCTCTGGAACCAGACTGCCTATGTTTAGGTCTTGCTTCATTTCACTTTCTAATCATATGACATGACATGGGTACACTGTAACCCTTTAAGCCTCAGGCTCCTTTTTGGCAAGATGAGGATAGCAACCCTTGTATGATCCTTGTGATCATTAAACATAATCATCATTGTAAACTATTTAGCATTGGATTCAGTAAGGAATCAATAAACAGTATTGTGAACAACTGCTATTTACTTTATAAGTTAAACTTTTTTTACCCTCTAACAACAACAAACACTTTTTAAAAAAAATTTATTTATTTTTACTTATTTATTTTTGACTGCGTTGGGTCTTTGTTGCTGTGCACAGGCTTTCTCTAGTTGCAGCGAGTGGGGGCCACTCTTCGTTGTGATGCGTGGACTTCTCATTGCGGTGGCTTCTCTTGTTGCTGAGCACGGGCTCTAGGGTGCTCGGGCTTCAGTAGTTGTGGCGCACAGGCTTAGTTGCTGTGCAGCATGTGGGATCTTCCCAGAGCAGGGCTCGAACTCATGGCCCCTGCATTGGCGGGCGGATTCTTAACCACTGAGCCACCAGGGAAGCTCCAACAAAAACTTTCTTAAGAATACAGGATGGTATGATTTTTCTTGGTCAAACTCTTTAACATATTTACACTGTTTTAAAAATCTATTTAACAACTACACTAATATTGGAAGTATAAAAAAAAAGGGAAAACATTAATTTCATTTATACAATCCCGAACAATTGGCTTGATTGCTTTCACTCCCTCCACCATCCCCCACCTCAGGAGAATAGGTGTTAAGATTCGAGGCTTATGTTTTTTTATTTTATTATTTTTTTTATTTTTAAATTTTATTTTATTTATTTTTGTATACAGCAGGTTCTTATTAGTCATCAGTTTTATACACACCAGTGTATACATGTCAATCCCAATCGCCCAGTTCAGCACACCACCATCCCCACCGCCCCGCGGCTTTCCCCACTTGGTGTCCATCACGTTTGTTCTCTATATCTGTGTCTCAACTTCTGCCCTGCAAACTGATTCATCTGTACCATTTTTCTACGTTCCACATACATGCGTTAATATATGATATTTGTTTTTCTCTTTCTGACTTTCTTCACTCTGTATGACAGTCTCTAGATCCATCCACATCTCAACAAATGACTCAATTTCGTCCCTTTTTATGGCTGAGTAATATTCCATTGTATATATGTACCACAACTTCTTTATCCATTCATCTGTCAATGGGCATTTAGGTTGCTTCCATGACCTGGCTATTGTAAATAGTGCTGCAATGAACATTGGGGTGCATGTGTCTTTTTGAATTATGGTTTTCTCTGGGTAT